>NC_052149.1:220613708-220935971 GCF_902713615.1 Scyliorhinus canicula | reverse complement strand
AAGGGAGGGGACCGACGGAGGGAGGACAGACTCACTGCTGCACTGAGGGAGTTACTGAGGGAGTGACTGCTGCACTGAGGGAGTTACTGAGGGAGTGACTGCTGCACTGAGGGAGTTACTGAGGGACTGACTGCTGCAGAGGGAGTTACTGAGGGAGTGACTGCTGCAGAGGGAGTTACTGAGGGAGTGATTGCTGCAGAGGGAGTTACTGAGGGAGTGATTGCTGCAGAGGGAGTTACTGAGGGAGTGATTGCTGCAGAGGGAGTTACTGAGGGACTGACTGCTGCACTGAGGGAGTTACTGAGGGAGTGACTGAGGGAGTGACTGCTGCAATGAGGGAGATGATGAGGGAGTCATTGCTACACTGAGGGAGTTACTGAGGGAGTGATTGCTGCAATGAGGGAGATGCTGAGGGAGTGACTGCTGCACTGAGGGAGTTACTGAGTGAGTGACTGCTGCACTGGGGGAGTTACTGAGTGAGTGACTGCTGCAGAGGGAGTTACTGAGGGAGTGACTGCTGCAGAGGGAGTTACTGAGGGAGTGTGTGCTGCAATGAGGGAGATGATGAGGGAGTGACTGCTGCACTGAGGGAGCGAGGGACTGACTGCTGCACTGGGGGAGTTACTGAGGGAGTGATTGCTGAAGAGGGAGTTACTGAGGGACTGACTGCTGCACTGGGGGAGTTACTGAGGGAGTGACTGCTGCAGAGGGAGTTACTGAGGGAGTGATTGCTGCAGAGGGAGTTACTGAGGGAGTGACTGCTGCACTGGGGGAGTTACTGAGGGAGTGACTGCTGCACTGGGGGAGTTAGTGAGTGACTGCTGCAGAGGGAGTTACTGAGGGAGTGACTGCTGCAGAGGGAGTTACTGAGGGAGTGTGTGCTGCAATGAGGGAGATGATGAGGGAGTGACTGCTGCACTGAGGGAGCGAGGGACTGACTGCTGCACTGAGGGAGCGAGAGACTGACTGCTGCACTGAAGGAGCGAGGGACTGACTGCTGCACTGAGGGAGCGAGGGACTGACTGCTGCACTGAGGGAGCGAGGGAGTGACTGCTGCACTGAGGGAGCGAGGGACTGACTGCTGCACTGAGGGAGCTGAGGGACTGACTGCTGCAATGGGGGAGCGAGGGGACTGACTGCTGCATGAGGGAGCGAGGAGACTGACTGCTGCACTGAGGGAGGAGAGAGACTGACTGCTGCACTGAAGGAGCGAGGGACTGACTGCTGCACTGAGGGAGCGAGGGACTGACTGCTGCACTGAGGGAGCGAGGGAGTGACTGCTGCACTGAGGGAGCGAGGGACTGACTGCTGCACTGAGGGAGCGAGGGACTGACTGCTGCACTGAAGGAGCGAGGGACTGACTGCTGCAATGGGGGAGCGAGGGACTGACTGCTGCACTGAAGGAGCGAGGGACTGACTGCTGCACTGAGGGAGCGAGGGACTGACTGCTGCACTGAAGGAGATGCTGAGGGAGTGATTGCTGCATTGAGGGACTGACTGCTGGACTGGGGGAGTTATTGAGGGAGTGACTGCTACACTTGGGGAGTTACTGAGGGAGTGACTGCTGCACTGGGGGAGTTACTGAGGGAGTGACTGCTGCACTGGGGGAGTTACTGAGGGAGTGACTGCTACACAGGGAGTTATTGAGGGTGTGATTGCTGCAGAGGGAGTTACTGAGGGAGTGTGTGCTGCACTGAGGGAGTTACTGAGGGTGTGATTGCTGCAGAGGGAGTTACTGAGGGAGTGACTGCTGCACTGGGGGAGTTACTGAGGGAGTGACTGCTGCAGAGGGAGTTACTGAGTGAGTGACTGCTGCACTGGAGGCATTACTGAGGGAGTGACTGCTACACTGAGGGAGTGTGGGACTCATTGCTGCACTGGGGGAGTTATTGAGGGAGTGACTGCTGCACTGGGGGCATTACTGAGGGAGTGACTGCTGCACTGGGGGAGTTATTGAGGGAGTGATTGCTGAAGAGGGAGTTACTGAGGGAGTGTGTGCTGCACTGAGGGAGATGCTGACTTTCAGATGAGGGGTTTAAACCAAAGCCTGTTTAGATCCCATGGCACTATTTGAAAAAGAGTGAAGTCATTTCCTCTTAACCAAGTTAAAATAGCTGATTTGGTCATTAATGTTACTGCAGTTTGTCCTATAAACAGCGAGGTAATCATTAGCCGATAATCTGTTTAGTGCTATTGACCAGGAGATAAATAATGGTGTGGGATCTTTTATATTCATCTGAGTAGACAGATGTGGCCTTGATTTTTTTTTTAACTTTAGAATACCCAATTCATTTTTTTCCAATTAAGGGGCAATTTAGCGTAGCCAAACCACCCAGCCTGCACATCTCTGTGGGGGCGAAACCCACGCAAACACGGGAGAATGTGCAAACTCCACACGGACAGTGACTCAGCGCCGGGATCGAACCTGGGACCTCGGTGCCGTGGGGCAGCAGTGCTAACCACTGTGCCAACATGTCATCCAAGGAATACAGTATTAAGAAATTCCAGAACTTGGGGCCTTGGCCAGCAATGGCAGAGCGGTTAAAATTGGGGATATTCAAGGGATCAGAATTGGAGGACTGCGCACATCCTTTGAGCATTGTAGAGCTGGAGGAAATTGCAACGAGAGCGAGGGGCACAGCCATAGCTGCATTTGAACATAAGGAGAACCCAGCTGAGAATGCAGTGGAACCCTTTGTCTAAAGTGGGTTTGAAATTGACCTGAAATCGTAAATCTTTATAAAATGAGCTGCATCGGCTCTTGATTCGAAGGTGTCTAATTTGAATGATCTCATTCAACTTTTGAGCAAAAGGGCTCAATTTGAATTACCAGATAATTTGGTTTTTGTTATATTGAAAACGCTTTGGAATTGAATTTGAAACAATCGAGGGCGGTTCATCTGAATAGTTCCTGTGTGAGAGAATAGTAGCACAAAGGAGACGCGGCGTTTTTCAGGTTGGTCAAGTTTGGTATTTACTTTTCGAAAAGCAGTTTTGATCTGGTGGAGGATGGGGACTCTTTGGGAGGCAGGAAGAGATTAAGTTGAGCGTTGATGGGGCGTGAAAGTGTACTCTTGCTGAAAGTGGAATCGAAGTACAAAATTAGCTAAGGGCTGATTGAATGGTGGGGCAGGCTGAAGAGGTTGCCTGACCACCTATTTATTTGTTGCGTTCAATTGGTCGATTAAATGATTCAAATAATGTAATTTGGAATTGAGTAAAATGTAATTCCTTTTCGGAAAATTGATTTCAGAATCATTTTGAACGGGATTGATGTGGCACAAAATGGGAGGGATTGGATATTTAATATTCCTGAGTGTAAATTATTCCAAAATGAAAAGAAAGGATAAAAGGAGATGTAGCAGTTTTAATTTGGGAAAATATCGCAGAGCTAGAAAAAAAATGTCAGGGGGGGGTGGTCAAAGATTGAATCCATTTGGTTGGAGTAAAGAACAGCAAAGGAGCTGTTGTGCTACACGTTCTATTTCATAGTTCACCAAGTAGTGCAAAGGAGATAGGAGGAGCAAAGAATCACTGAGAGATGCAAGAACTGAAGAGTAATGAGAAACTTCAACAGGGAGGGCAGAGTTATCGAGATGTCAAGGAGTAAACTAAAATAAAAGTTCTTAACTGGAGGAGGGCTATTTTCTAGCCTGGGTAAATTGGAGTCAAAGACTAGCGGACAAAAATGTAATAAAGCAATGGCAGCCTTGTAAAGAGATGGTTTGGGTGTTGTCTGGCTGCATTCTCTCGAGGAGGAAAGGGAGGGGGCACCAAAAGCCAGAGTCTCTTCCCTGGATGATGAAGGACTTAAGAGAGTGGGATGAAGTAAGTGGGCGTATGGCAAATGTCAGCTTGATTATGCAAGGGGGAATCAGGATGAATAGAAAAAGCACAAGTGAAGAAATGAAAAATAAATAAAGATTGGCAAGAGTCACTGCAAGATTGGATTGCTGTCTAGCAAAAGGGAATCCAAGGGTCTTCTATGGGCACATTATATATTTTAGGCATATTAACAGTAAAAGAGTTGCCAGAGAAGTGACGGCTTATTAAGAACCAAAATAGAGGTGTATTGCTGATGGCAGAGGTTTGGCTGAGGCACTCAATGAGCAGATTGTATCAGTGTTTACCGTTGAAGAGCACTTTGCCAAAGCTCTAGTAGAGGAAGTTTGTAGGATCCTGGCTACTATAAAATAGAGATTGAGGAGGTACCAGAAAGACTGTCTATGTTTAAAGTAGATCTGTCAGCAAGTCTTAATGGGCTGCTCCCTCGGTAACATGATGGACATGGGTAGTGGAGTTGATGGAGTGTATATGGATTTTCTCTTTTTAATTTGTTCCAATTAAGTGGCAATTTGGTGTGACCAATCCACCTATCCTGCACATCTTTGGATTGTGTAGTTGTGACCCATGCAGACATGGGGAGAATGTGCAAACTCCACATGGACAGTGACCTGGGGCCGAGATCAAACCTGGGTCCTTGGCATTGTGAGGCAGCAGTGCTAACCACTGTGACACCATGCCACCCTTGCATATGGATTTTCAAAAGGTATTTGGTAAAGTGCCACATGAAAGGCTTGTTAACCAAATTGAAGCTGGTGGGCTAAAACGGGCATGAATACATAATTGACTGAGGGATAGATGAATTGCAGTTTTTTTTTGGGGGTCTAGAAGGAGCTATAAAATAGTGTTCCCCAGGGTTTAAAACTAGCACCACTTATGCTTTTGATGTACGTTAGTGATTTGGGCATGGGGGGCCGGAATTGAACCCGGGTCCCTGGTGCTGTGAGGCAGCAGTTCTAACCACTGTGACATGTTGTCCAAGGAATATTAAGAAATTCCAGAACTTGGGGCCTTGGCCAGCAATGGCAGAGCGGTTAAAATTGGGGATATTCAAGAGACCAGAATTGGAGGAACGCGCGCATCCTTTGAGCATTGTAGAGCTGGAGGAAATTGCAATGAGAGCGAGGGGCACAGCCATAGCTGCATTTGAACATAAGGATGAGAATTTAAAAGTGAGAACTTTAAAATAACTTCCAATATCTTTTGCAGAAACAGGAGTTCTTTGTCGATATGACCTGTGAAGGCTGTTCTTCCGCTGTGACCAGAGTACTGAATAAGCTCGGAGGTTAGCTTTAACGTTTTGCATTCGAGCTTCTCTGATTTTGATCTGTCATTTTATTCAATATACTAACTAAACAGGTGTTCAAGTTCTAACTTTATTTTCTGTTCGTTTTTACAGACAATAATATACTTCCAATCGAATTAGTCACCAGTTCTTAACACAAGGAAAAACATCTTGATATCGGTCCTAAATTTATCTTTTACCAGTTTGACTCTAGCCCCTTTTCTACCCTTTCATTGTAATTTTCCAGATTTACTTTTGAATAATTTGAAAGGTAACCACTCAGAAACAATTTTTTCATAATTCTTGCCTCCTAGAAATTGGGGTGAGCTTTATAGCGTTCCTGCACTGCCTTCAAGCATTGAATGCTTGAACTTCTACCTCAACTTCACTTTCACACCCTGTATTCCCTATGCCTCGCTTCCCTTGTGTCCAAAGATTATCAACCTCTGTCTTGAATAAATGCAATGACTGAGTAACCACAGCCCTCTGGGGTAGCAAAAACCAAAGATTCACAACCCCCTGAGTGAAGACACGTCTACTGATTCTTAAATGGCTGGTTCTACAACATAGAACATAGAACAGTACAGCACAGAACAGGCCCTTCGGCCCTCAATGTTGTGCCGAGCCATGATCACCCTACTTTGGACTGTGGGAGGAAACCGGAGCGCCCGGAGGAAACCCACGCACACAGGGGGAGGACGTGCAGACTCCGCACAGACAGTAACCCAGCCGGGAACCGAACCTGGGACCCTGGAGCTGTGAAGCATTTATGCTAACCACCATGCTACCCTGCTGCCCTAATAGCTTTATCCTAATAGCATGATCCCTAGATCGAGATCTCCATACCGGGAAATAGCCTCTGTTTATCGCAAACATTGTGACAAAGCAGGGCAAAACTATGCATGTTAAGCTTTTGTCCACACTCACGAGCAAGGTAATAGGCTGAGATGTCAAAGGGAAAAGTGTCAGTGGACTAACTGAACTATTGATTGAACTGGAGGGACAAAGAGCATGGCTGCACAGATGTGGAGGGTCGGTGAATATGAAAACATTGACAAAAGCGTCACGCAAAATTATCGGTGTAGATAAATGTGAATGCTTCTGGCTAAGAGCCTAGTTTGAAACAAATCTCACAAGCAGACCTTTGTTTCCAGCTGGTAATTGCTAACTGCAAGGAATTTGTTAGTTGAGGAAAGCTTCACTAGCCCCGATATTTGTTACTCTTGAATGCTGTGGGTGGAGGGAGGAGCCGGATGCAGCTGGACAAAGAATGATTTTGGCCCCCAGAATCCAGAATGACTCGGGGGGGGGGGGGGGGGGGTGGACAGAAGGGCTGACCTTTTGTTAACTAATTTCATCTTGGTTCAGTGGTAACACTTTTCCCTCTGGGAGAGTCTGGATTTAAGAGACTGACCTCTCCCGTTTTCAGCAGCCGAGGGCAGAGAGGTCGATTGTGGTGCCTCCATTGTCAGTCTCGTTGAGTTTGCCTTTCTTCACCCTTATCCAAAATTCTGCTGCCTGTATTGTAACTTGCACCAAGTGTTGTACACCTGCCACCCATGACATTGGCTTTCAATGCAGCAATGCCTCCATTTTAAAATTCTCCGCCCACCTGACCTCGCCTCTCTTCATTTCTGTAACTTAATGCTCCTAAATCTCTCTCTTCCTCCAATTCTGACCACTTGCTCATTCCTGATATTTATCACTATTATTGGTGCCTCTGCCTTAGTTGCCTGGCACCTGGGCTCTAGAATTCCCTCTTTAATCCCCTTTGCTCCTCTCTCTCCTTTTACGATGCTCCTTAAAACCAACTGCTTCGACCAAGCTTTTGATCAGCTAATATCTCTTGTGGTTGAGTGTCTGATTACATTCCCAATGCAGTGCCGTATAAATGCACGGCATTTACTCAGCTCAGACCAGGGTATTGAACTTTATGGCGAGTGTCAAACTGAGAAATGCAATTGTCCAGCGAGCCGTTAAGGAAGCTCAAAGAGTTTTCAACTAAATAGTGGTGCCTTTTATTTTTGCTGTTGTGTCTATCTTGTGTTTAATTGCTTCAATTATTTTTAGGGACCAACTTAAGTCCTCTTTGATGTTGAAAATGCTGAAGGCAGTCAGTTGTAAAATTAATTATCTGTGATTTAAGTCTCGGCTGCTTGCCCTTGTTGCGGTACCTGGTTCAGTCATGAGATGAAGCCTGCCTGTAGTGCAGTCATTGCCAGGATGTGTACATTTTTAACTAAGGAGGGGAGGTGGGTGAGTATATATACTTGGGCCTCTTGATGGACCATCCTTCATATGTGAATCCACATGCTGACTCCATCCAGTCATCCATCCCATTGAGTACTTAGCATGGCTGTGTAAGAACTTTTAAAATATGTTCTGGGGATGTACTCAGTGCAGGTAAGGCCATAAATTATTTTCTAACTTGAATTGCTCAGAGAAGAGGATAGGCTCCTGCTTTGAATCAAAATGGATCACAGGTGAGCTGGCAAGATGGATACAGAACTGACTAGGTCATAGAAGACAGAGAGTAGCAATGGAAGGGTGCTTTTCTGATTGTAAGGCTATGACTAGTGGTGTTCCACAGAGATCAGTGCTGGGACCTTTGCTGTTCGTAGTATATATAAATGATTTGGAGGAAAATGTAACTGGTCTGATTAGTAAGTTTGCGTTGGTGGAATTTCAGATAGCGATGAGGACTGTCGGAGGGTACAGCAGGACTTAGATTGTTTGGAGACTTGGGCGGAGAGATGGCAGATGGAGTTTAATCTGGACAAATGTGAGGTAATGCATTTCGGAAGGTCTAATGCAGGTAGGGAATATACAGTGAATGGTAGAACCCTTGAGTATTGCCAGTCAGAGAGATCTAGGTGTACAGGTCCACAGGTCACTGAAAGGGGCAACACAGGTGGAGAAGGTAGTCAAGAAGGCATACGGCATGCTTGCCTTCATTGGACGGGGAATTGAGTATAAAAATTGGCAAGTCATGTTGCAGCTATATAGAACCTTGTTAGGCCACATTTGAGTATTGTGTTCAATTCTGGTCGCCTCACTACCTGAAGGACGTGAAGGCTTTAGAGAGGGTGCAGAAGAGATTTACCAGGATGTTGCCTGGTATGGAGGGCATTAGCTATGAGGAGAGGTTGAATAAACTCTGTTCTCACTAGAATGACAGAGGTTGAGGGGCGACCTGATATGAGGGGCATAGACAGGGTGGATAGTCAGAGACTTTTTCCCAGGGTAGAATGGTCAATTACTAGGGGGCATAGGTTTAAGGTGCAAGGGGCAAGGTTTAGACGAGATGCACGAGGCACGTTTTTTTACAGTGTAGTGGGTACCTGGAACTCGCTGCCAGAGGAGTTGGTGGAAGTGTTATGGTAGAGGTGTTTTCAGAACCCCAAAATGTATCATGGAGTTCAATCCACCCCCACCTTTAATGGATTGTTGCTTTTGAAGCACACTGCTTGTTCCCCAGGTGTAGTATTACAATTATGGACACGTGGTTTTTAAAACAAAACAATGTTTATTCCATGAACTCAAATTAACCTTTAAATAAACATTGGATCTCTTAACACCCCTTACTTCAAAGATAACCCCGAAATAATACAACACTACCCAATCCTGCAAACTGTTCCTTTACACATCCAAAAGACTTAACAAATCCTTCAAAAACAGACATGAGGTTACAGTCAATATATTTATAGCCTTTGGATTTGCAGACATCAACAGACCAGCTCAGTGTTTCTTCCTGCAGCTCTCAGCAAAACACACAGACACTCCCAGCTGCTCTATCAAACTGAAACTAAAACTCCCAAAAAGCAGAAGTGAGCTCAGCCCCCCCCCCCCCCCCCCCCCCGTGACATCACTTCAGTAATATGATCAGCTTCATTTCTTAAAGGTACATTTCTTAAACATCCAATTCTTAAAGGCACTCTCACATGCCAGAAGCAGGAACAATAGTGACGTTTAAGGGGCATCTTGACAAATATTTGAATAGGATGGGATTAGAGAGATACGGACCCCAGAAATGTAGAAGATTTTAGTTCAGATGGGCAGCATGGTCGGCACAGGCTTGGAGGGCCGAAGGGCCTGTTCCTATGCTGTACTTTTCTTTGTTCTTTGTTGTTTGAATCCCCACAGTCCTTGGATTGGAGATGATACCAATCATGTTTGTTAAGGAACTGCTTTTGGGTTTGACTCAGCAACAGTGAAGATGTGGTGTATGTGAAGGAAAAGGTGGTGGAATGGCATTTTGGATTAAAGAAGAAATTGATACAATATTGAGGAAAGATATGAGCACAGATGATGTGTGATCTGTATGGGTCGAGTTAAGAAATAGCAAGGGGCAAAACACATTTGTAGAGGTAGTATAGAGGTCGCCAAACTGCAGTGGTAAGGTTGGGAATAGCATCAGACAGGAAATCAGAAATGCATGTGATAAAGGGACATCTGTGATTGTGGGTGACTTTAATCTGGATAGATTGGCTGAGTTAAATTTGTCACAGTACAATAGCAGAGGAATTTCTGGAGAGTGTACGGGATGGTTTTCTAGACGAATACGTTGAAGAACCAAAAAGGGAATAGGCCATCTTGGACTGGGTGTTGTGCAATGAGATTAGTTGGCAATCTAGTTGTGAGAGAACCCTTTGGAATGAGTGACCACAATATGATAGAATTCTTTATCAAGGTGGTAGTGAGGTGGTTGATTTTTGAGACCAGGGTCCTGAACCTCAATAAAGGTAATTATGAATGTATGAGATATGAGCTGGCTGGACTGATGGACTGGGAAACATTACTGAAAGGAAGGGCAGTGGACAGGCAACGGCAGGCATTCAGAGAAAAATAGATGAACTCCAAAGTTGTTTATTCTTATTGGTGCAAGTGTAGAAACAATGGCGTACAAAGGAAATTAGAGATGGTATTGGATTCAAAGAAGAGGCATACAAATTAACTAGAAAAAGCAATAGATCCGATGATTGGGACCATTTTAAATTTAGCAAAGGTGGACCAAGGAATTGATTAAAATGGGGAAAATACGAGCTGGCAGGGAACATGAAAACTGACTAAACGTTTTTATAGGTATGTAAAGAGAAAAAGATTGATTAAAAACTAATGTATGCCCCTTATAGTCAAACGGGGAAATTCATAACACGGTACAAAGAAATGGCATTGGAACTAAATTTGTACTTTGCTTCTTGTCTTCAGAATAATAATCTTTATTGTCACAAGTAGGCTTACATTAACACTGCAATGAAGTTACTGTGAAAATCCCCTAGTCGCCACATTCCGGCGCCTGTTTGATTACACAGAGGGAGAATTCAGAATGTCCCAATTCACCTTGCAGCACGTCTTTCGGGACCTGTGGGAGGAAACTAGAGGAAACCAGAGGAAACCCACGCAGACACGGGAAGAACGTGCAGAGCCGCACAGACAGTGACCCAAGCCGGGAATCGAACCTGGGACCCTAGCGCTGCGAAGCAACAGTGCTAACCACTGTGCTACCACAAAGGAAGACATTAATATACCGGAAGTTCTGAGAAACACAAGTTTCAGTGAGGTGCTGAAGGAAATTAGTATTAGTTGAGAAATGGTTTTGGGGAAATTAATGGGATTGAAGGCAGATAAATCTCCAGGGTTGATAATCTTCATCCCAGAGTACTAAAGGAAGTGGCCCAAGAAATAGTAGATCCATTGGTGATCATTTTCCAAACTTCTTTGGACTCTGGAATGGTTCCTACAGATTGGAGGGTAGCTAATATAACCTCACTGTTCAAAAAGAGGGGTAGAGAGAAAATGGGGAACTAATGACCAGTGAGTCTAACATCGGTAGTTGGGAAGTTGCTGGAGTTCATAGCACAGCATCTGGAAAGCAGTGGTATAATTAGACAAAGTCAGCATGGATTTACGAATGGGAAATCATGCTTGATAAATCTGCAAGAATTCTTTGAAGATGTTTCAGATTCAGAAAGAATGTTCCTAATGGTGGGGGAGTCTAGAACTAGGGGGCATAGTTGAGGCGAAGGATTAAACCTTTTAGGACTGAGATGAGGGAGAAATTTCTTCACCCAGAGAGTGGTGAATCTGGTAAAAGATACCACCGAAAGTAGTTGAGGCAAAACGTTGTGGGATTCCGAGAAGGAATTAGATTTAAGCTCTTCGGGCTAAAGGGATCAAGGGATATGGGGCGAAGGTGGGATCAGGGTAGATGATCAGCTATGATCACAACGAATGGCGGAGCAGGCCCGAAGGGCTGAATGCCCTCCTATTTTCTATCTATGTTCAAGTCAGGAATAATGTGTGACTTTGAGGGAATGTGGAGAGTGATGATCCCATGACTTTGGTGGTAGAAGTTGGAGGGCTGGGCGGTACTGTTGAAGTCAACATAGTTGACATTGATTTGGACAAAATCTTCATCAAAAGATGAAATGTATAGAATCACAGTCACCGGAGCAGGAGTTTTCTCCTCCTTACATACCAATTACCCCGTGCTTATTTCTGCTTTTTGATTTCTTTTAAAGATTATGCAGGTAAAATAAAATGATCTGCCATGTTTTATTTTAAATTTGCAGATGTGCAGTTTGACATTGACCTTCCCAACAAAAAAGTTTTCATTGAATCTAAGCACAGTGTGGAGGTGCTTAAAGAGTGCCTGAAAAAGACCGGAAAAGATGTACAATATGTTGGAGAAAAATAAAGAGCATCTGGAGTCGGTGTAACTAGAGACGGTAAATAGATGTTACGGGAAGAATTCTGCAACGTACAGAACCTATACACTGTCAATGTTTCTGCACAAATACATGACACTTAGAGTTTCTACCCAGCAGTCTGGACTGTCAAAAAAAAGTATTCTCACAATTTGTCTTTGAAGGGCAGCACGGTGGCTTAGTGGTTAGCACAACCGCTTCACGGCGCTGAGGTCCCAGGTTCGATCCCGGCTCTGGGTCACTGTCTGTGTGGAGTTTGCACATTCTCCCCGTGTCTGCGTGGGTTTCGCCCCCACAACCCAAAAATGTGCAGAGTAGGTGGATTGGCCACGCTAAATTGCCCCTTAATTGAAAAAAATAATTGGGTAATCTAAATTTATTTTTTAAAAAAAAAATTTGTCTTTGAAAGCTATTGTTACGATCTCTGATAAGCGACCGATAAGATTTAAAAATAAGCCAGAAATTTCATGTAACAAATGGTTAAAGGCACTTTGACTAGGGGCAGCACCATGGTGTAGTGGTTAGCACTGCTGCCTCAAGGCACCGAGGATCCAGGTTTGATTCTGGTCCCAGGTCACTGTCCGTGTGCAGTTTGCACATTCTTCCCATGTCTGCGTGAGTCTCACTCCCACGACCTAAAGATGTGCAAGGTAGGTGAATTGGCCATGCTAAATTGCCCCTTAATTTGCAAAAAAAAAGAATTGGATACTCTAAATTTATAAAGAAAATCCATTTTGACTAAACACTTTATGTTTAAACTACGGAGGAGCAGAGCATTCCCCTTATCAGTCAGTGGAATTACATTCTCATAGTTGCCCCCAGTTTTCAATGGATTCCTGTAATTTCGCTGAGTAGTAATTTAGTGAGTCTCCAGGCACTTTCCTCAGTTTATCAGAGTGTTGCTTAAATCATCTTGTTCTGACGATTCGTCCGCAACTGACCATGCCAGAACAAACCTTACGGAATCTTTAGAAGGCTGAAGGATGCACCTCTTCAACTAGAGACCCTCTCCCTCCCGCATTCAGCTGTGGTAGCCAGCAAAGCCAAGCAGTTTTTCTCTGTCTGTGACATTCATTAATCTGGAGGGAAGCCTGTAATTTGATCTCAAAAATGACTTCCTCTGCCACCCTCCCCATGGCAACATGAAACGCATTAACCTTGCATCCAGGTAAAATGGTAATTAGCTATCCTTGATCCCAACTCCCTTTCATCTTGGAAGTAAATGGATGGTTTATGTCCTGATGTCTATAACCTCTTGGACTTGAAAGACTCCGAGTCTATTCATTGCAAACTCAGATGACTGTTATTGTCTCCACACATAAATATCTTGCACCACCTTTTCAGTAAAATAATCTAATCCTTCCTTTGATCGCTAACAACCAAACCATCCAGCCTTTCTGTGAGGCATACTTCAGAACAGGTCACATTAAAACTTCATTGATCCTAAATTTAAAGTTACAGCCTCAAGTTATAGTAATGTTAGAAACTTTGTAATTGAAATTCCGTGTCTTTTATAGGAGTTCTTTAATGATGCATTTGAAGTGGGAAAAGTAGAATTGGTTTCATTGATATGTAAATAAAATGAGGACAATGGTTTGGATTATGCATGAAATGTAATACTGAGGGGTGGTGCAATCTGTTCCAGAGTATCTCTATCCACTATTAACTTGAATTAAACATGCCACAGAAATACTAACTAGAGGTGGAGAACTTCTCACAGTGTATGTGAGGGGAGGGGGTTGCAAATCAAGGGGGCAGCAAGAGGACGCTGACTTGCTGCCCTCGTACCTGTAGATAATAAAACACCTTTTACATTGAAAATATATGTAACTTGTCTGCAATGGCTTAGCTGGGGCAATGATCGAGGTGCTACACAGTGCCTAATTGACCCATTCAAGGAGGTGGTATGGACAGAGCTAGACCTATTTAGGCCATCTGTCTGGTCGGGGAATGGTGCTGAAACCTTGGATAAGGAGGTTATAGAAGTGGTTCGGAACAAACATTGCACTTTGTGTGATGGCTGCTTTGAAATGTTTGTAATGTTCTTTATTTTGTGAATAAAGTATACTTTTGCAAAACAAAAAGTGGCGAGGATCCAGTGCGAGATCAGGTGTAATGCCTGTTCTTGTCCGCATGGATCTAAGGTGTCTCTTGTGGGGACCATGAATTGGATTCAATTTGAATTGGTTTTTGGAGCCAGCGAAGACGTGGATTAAGGACCTGCCCTGTCCACTCAGTGCATGCGTTTGTCACTCTGAGAAAAGAATAACATTTCAAAAACAAGATAGAATGATTTCAGAGTGGATTTCCAGCTTTTGGGTGGCTGTAGTGAGCTATTTATTTTTTAAAATAAATTTAGAGTATTTAATTATTTTATTTCCAATTAAGGGGAAATTTAGCATGGCCAATCCACCTAACCTGCACCTCTTTGGGTTGTGGGGGTGAAGCCCACGCAGACACAGGGAGAATGTGAACCTGGGACCTTGGCTCTGTGAGGCAGCAATGCTAACCACTGCGCCATGTGCCGCCGTAGGGAGCTATTTATATTGTGGAATTAACTCCTACAAAAATTTGTGAGGTGATATACTTGTTCTAATCAGCATCGCTATCAAGGATGCACATGACATCTTTCCAGATAGTCTTCACTCCCAAGGCCTCTGTTGCCTCATCTTGCTGATGTAAACTCCAAACTCACATTTTAAATGGTAGTACTGTTGTTGACAACAACTGTTTTTTCGTTGCTTTCTACCTACCTTTATTCATAAGGGTAACTACTGCTCAAGTGTCAGTTTTGTGAGTAAAACTCGGAAGGCTGTTTAATATTGTGAAGCCTCGTGACTCAACTCCGTCTAGTCTGTGCATGTTGGGTGTTTATCATTTTTATTCTCCCTAGCTGAGGGCTCCTAATGCTTTTGTAGTGCCTCCTAATTTAGCACGCAAGTTTTTTTTTAAATGTGAAAGGAATTTAGATTTCTGCTGCTTTTAGTTTAAAACAATGCTTGTGGTCCTTCAAGGCCTGCACCATGTAGTTGTCACCCAGTTATTTAATTGACAGTGAAGGGAGGGTTTAGTGCTACATTTACATATCTAAAGCAAGGTTAGAGATTATAAGAATCTTTTTCTCAATTATGTAGATACTTAAGACACTCTTCTCACAAGTGGCTAAACCTAAATTTATTAATTGCTATAAATTATCACATTAGGTTAATAACCTAGAGCTTTCGTTTATTTGTCCTGGATATGTTGCACATTGCGTTTGACTATAGGGCTAATGCCTCTCTGCAGTTCTACTTTGGCTCTTGGGATTGAACAAATGGAGGCTTCCCTTCTGTGGAACGACCCTGAAGGTGATTGCATGGCTGACATTATGCAGTATGTCAAATTTAAACAGCTAAACTAACCTACGTTACTTAATCATAGATAGCATAACCATGTTGCACGATGACTGAGCCTGTGACATTTAGCAGTGTTAATTAATGTATATTCTTCAAAAGGGTGCTGTACCTGGTGCACAAAATCAGTATTCTAAAGATGTTATCAGGCATGGCATTACGTGCGGGCAGATGGCTGCACTGATATTTTGGTCCGACAGACTTGGAAATGTTAAGATAATTATTTCTGGTGTTTTTTTAAATATAAATTTAAAAATGAGTACCCAATTCATTTTTTCCAATTAAGGGGCAATTTAGCCTTGCCAATTCACCTCCCCTGCACATCTTTGGGTTGTGAGGGTGAAACCCACGCAAAGACTGGGAGAATGTGCAAGCTCCACACGGACAGTGACCCAGAGCCGGGATCGAACTGGGACCTCGGCGTTGTGAGTCAGCAGTGCTAACCACTGGGCCACCGTGCTGCCCGCTAATGCGTTTTTGGCCTGCACAAGTGTTTCTTCTTGTATTACGCATCCGTCTTGGAGAACTAAATGGTCCTCGTAGTGCAGGAGGTGATGGAATATCACGGACCCCAAACCAGTCTGTGGTTGTGGCTGCTCCTTCCCTAATTCGTCCATGTTATTCCTCTTCTCATTGTAATTTCCTTCCTCCCATTAAGCCTGCACAGCATGCCTTCCATTCTGCAACCGTAAGCCCAATTGCAGACTTAAACTCAGTGCCAGGAGGCACAGCAGACTGAAGAACAGAAACTCTATCTCTGATTTTCTCTTCCCTCTGGGCCTTCATTGCTGTTAACTGGAAAGGAAGCCTGTCCTGTGCCACAAACTCAGCTCCTTTGTGCAAAGGTCCTGCAAAAGAAGGTTTTTCGAAAGATAAGGACAGGAATTACTGTAGCAAATCATGTAGATCCAATTGATATTTTTTAAGGCCTGGTTCCCCCTTCAGTAATATCGCTTGTTTTTCAGAAAGATTAGGACACATTGTATTCGTATGATACATTGAGACTTTCTTGATTTTCTAATTCTTCAGCAAGTTAGAGGTAGGACACCACAAGGACATCTGACCCTGTTACATCAAATTGTGCAACTTCATCAAGGCATTGGTTGGATAACAAAACTTGTGTTTGTGCTTGACAATGCCCTAATTGGAAATAAAATTCTTTGAACTCAATGTTGGTGTTTCCAGGTCAAATGTGGCTTCTTCTGTATTGATGTGGCGAGGTTCTTAATTCCAGCCTCTGGTGACCTGCACCTTCTTTGTCCCCCACAACATTCCTTCCGATCCTCTCAGGCACACATCAGGAGCTTGCATCCCTCAAGCTGAAATCCAGGAAACAACAATAACTTGCATTTATATATCACCTTCACCATAGCAAAATGTCTAATGCACTTCAGAGCAGACACCAAAACATATAAGTATTCATTAGGATAAGTGATCGAAGCTTGGCCAGTGCTTTGTTTTAATGAACATAAGAAGCAGAGAAATTTGGGGAGGGATTTTCAGAGTGTTGGCTTAGACAGCTGCAGGCAGGGAGCCAGCCGGTGAATCGATTAAAAGCTGGGATGTTTGGGTAGCACGGTGGCGCTGTGGTTAGCACTGCTGGCTATGGCACTGAAGACCCGGGTTCAATCCCAACCCCGGGGCCACTATCCGTGTGGAGTTTGCGTGTCTGCGTGGGTCTCTGCCCCACATCCCAAGAAACATGTGCGGGGTAGGTGAATTGGCCATGCTAAATTGCCCCTTAATTGGAAAAAAAAGAATTGGATACTCTTTTTTTAAAAAATAATGTTAATATCCGGGATGCGCAGGAGGTTAGAATCTGAGGAATGCAGATATCTCAGAGGATTGAAGGGCCAGAGGAGGTTTAGAGATAGGAAGAGGCAAGGTCATGGAGAGATTTGAAAACAACAATAAGAATTTTAACATTGAGGTGTTACCAAATCAGGCGTTACAAGACCAGACACAATGTAGGTAAATGAGCACCGGGGTAATGGGTGAGGGGTACTTGGTGTGAATTAGGATATAGACAGCAGATCATTTGTATGAGCTTATGTTTTATGTTGGGTAGAGATGAGAGGCATTGGAATAGTCAAATCTAGGGGTAACAAAGACATAAATGAGGATAGGGCTGGGTGATGTTATGGTGGTGAAAGTAGACAGTCTTGGTGGTGCAGTGATTGTGTGATTGGAAGGCATCTCTGGGTCAGAGACCAAAGTTGCAAATGGTCTGGTTCCGCCTCAGACGGTTGCAAGAGAGAGGGACCACCGAATTGTTTCAGCTTAGAAAGAAACAATTCGGCCCGTTGTGTCTGCCCAGCCTTTCCGAATGAGCAACCCACCTGGTGCCCTTCTCCCCATAACCGTTTTCAAATACTAATCCAACTTCCTCTTGAATGCTTGTTAACTTTGCCTTCACCACACTCTCAGGCAGCACATTCCATTCAAACCATTCACTTCATGAAGAGGTTTCTTCTCGTGACTCCAATGCTTCTTTTGCTATTTATCTTAAATCTGTGTCCTCTCGGTCTCGATCTTTCCAACCATGGGAACAGTTTTCCCCTGTCCATTCTGCCCAGAACCCTCATAATTTTGAAAATCTCTTATCAAATCTCCTCTCCATGTCGGCGATACGGTGGCAGAGTGGTTATCACTGCTGCCTCATGGCACTGAGGACCCGGGTCACTATCTGTGTGGAGTTTGCATATTCTCCCCATGCCTGCGTGGGTCTCACCCCCACAACCCAAAGATGTGTAGGGTAGGTGAATTGGCCACGCTAAATTGTCCCTTAATTGGAAAAAAAATTGGGTACTCTAAATTTCTTTTTAAAATCTCCATCTTTTCCTGTCCTAGGAAAGCAGTCCCACCCAATATCGAGAAGTCAGTGGCTAGGGGACAGAGTTGGTAGCAAGGACTGAGGACAATGGCTTCAGTCTTCCCAATATTAAGTTAGAGGGAAGTTCTCTTCCAGTGCTGCATATCAGAAAAGGAGAGTGCCAAAGCTGATTTATTGGATCAGTCAAGCGAATCTGTGGTGAGATTGGGCTGCTGTCATCATTGTGGGCGTTTCTTTCATATTCGAGTACGATTTTTAAATATTCATCTCTGGATGCACAATGCTAGTAGAGCACTTTAATTGTTTGTTCCTAGTTGCTGTGCAAAAGTAACAGGCCATCTTTATTGTGATGTGTTTGTTGTTTGCCTGGAAAACTAGCTAGGTCACATCGTGTGGAGCTATGTATTGGCCTAACTGGGCAGGACTGGTTAGGTTGCCTTCCTGAAGGACAACAATGAACCAGCTGGGTTTTTAAAAGATAACCCGTCAGCTTTAATGGTCACTTTTGTTCTTGGTGTTAGCCTGCAAATTTACCAGATTTCTTAAATTTAGTTTCACAGTTTACCATGGTGAAGTTTGAGCTCATGACCTGAGATGCTAGCCCACTGCAGTACCAATCAAGTCGATCACAACATCGCAGCGAGAGTTAGATGAGTACTTAAAGAAATATATTGCAAGAGTTGCAGCAAAAGCAAAAAGCTGAGTCAGGATAGACAGTGGCAGTGTTAATTCGCAAGGGGGTGGGCACGATTGGCTGAATGATCTCCTGTGTTGAAATTCTGCTGAATTCAGCCCCATGTGAAAGGACAATAATGTTGCCCTTCAGATCACTCTTTACGCAGCTGTACCAAGGTGCTACTGCTCACTTGCTGCTTTCACAGTAGTTTAAAATTGCACTGTTTAAATGCACTTTAATAGCTATTAAATTTCCTTCCCTTTCAGAATCACTAACCTGATGGGTGAATTCAAAGCGTTATTTTGACCGTCGAATCAATGGAACCAAATTACAGAGCAGCAACAGCTGGAATTCTTTTGCAAACATAATGAAAAGTTTTAACTCTGCTAATTATTAGCTACTTATTGAATCAGGGACAAAAGTGCTTTCAAAAGTGCTTGAATGGTTGCCTCCATGAAAATGCCTTAATTTACAAATGTTTAAATGTATCTATGATTATGTGCATGTACACAATAAATAAATGTCTGTCTTAATCACTCCAAAAGCAGTTGCTTTCAGCCTTTTCCCTCCTTGCATTAGTCTTAAGGTACATTTTAAATTAGTACAGTTGCTGCAGTTCTGTAACTAGAGACATGGCAAAATGATGTCTCTGTCGTGCCCACCTGATAAATAAGTTCATAGTTGAAATTTGTTTTGATGACGTGTTAAACTCTTTACAGATGCTGACTGAACTGTATTTTTATTTGAGATAAATTTTCTATAGTTTCTATATTTTAAAAAATCAATAGGATAATGTACACTGCAAATTTGAAAATGCTGAGAAAGGTCACACTAGAATCCCCCTGGGGTTGACTAAACAACATTGCTGAAGTAGAGGGCGAATGAAATGAAATGAAAATCGCTTATTGTCACGAGTAGGCTCCAATGAAGTTACTGTGAAAAGCCCCTAGTCGCCACATTCCGGCGCCTGTCCGGGGAGGCTGGTACGGGAATGAGCGTGTATTCACGTTTATGGAGAGTTATTGAATTGTACTGGGTGGGATAAGGATCACTAAATGCACTTGTGGTACTTGGGGAGAGGTAGTCATCAGAAACTGTACTCCTGCAACCTTTGATGAAAACCTCGAGTTTCCTCTGCATTTTCACCCAGATGCACATATAATCTGAGTACAAGTAAACGGTGATGTAAAAATTTGGGAAAGAGCTAGTTGCATGCATAACCTTTATATGCAGCAATCTCCTCTCAGTTTGCACCAGACGTACCATAAGCTACAACTTCCTTGAGCTTTTTGGTGAAATCTCTATAGTATTCAACCTAGTGCTGATAAATTGGTTTCTTTACAGATCACACTTGGGTAAATATGTAAAGTCTCCACGTAATGTGGAGGAACAGCTACACTGTAATCCTGCAACTGTTTATGGTGTGGTTTTAAAAAAATAAATTTAGAGTACCCAATTTATTTTTTCCAATTAAGGGGCAATTTAGTGTGACCAATCCACCTACCCTGCACATCTTTGGGTTGTGGGGGCGAAACCCACCCAAACACGGGGAGAATGTGCAAACTTCACACGGACAGTGACCCAGAGCCGGGATCAAACCTGGGACCTCAGCGCCGTGAGGCAGCAGGGCTAACCCACTGCGCCACCGTGTTGCCTATGGTGTGGGTTTTAATAGTAAAGATCAAAAATACATAAAACATCAGAAAACAACAATACTCTGCATCATTCCACGCTAACAAATATATACCAAAAGTGTAATGTTTAAATTCAGTTATATTCCTCCAAACTTGAACAATGGTATCATCTTGCTAAATGTTCTATAGTTTATTTTGAGTTTTTAAGTTTAAATAAGAGAAATGCAGATAACGTATCCTTTAAATTGCATGAGAATGTTACAAACCACTTTTGAGTAATTGCCATCCAGTCTTGAATGGGTTTGTATTCTCTGGAATTTAGAAGAATGCAAGATAATCTCATTGAATCATATAACATGCTTCGAGGGCTTGACAGGAGAGATGTTGAAAGGCTGTTTCTATTTACCCTGGAACTCGGGATCATATCTCAGAATCAGAGTCCATTTAGGAGTCGGATCAAAAGCGTCTTCATTGGCTTGTGACTCTTTGGAATTCTCTATGCCAGAGGACTAAGTTGATAGACATTAACGGGATCATTGGATATGTGGATAGGATGGAACATTTGAGCTGAAGCAGATCAGATATGGCCTATTGAACAGCGGTGGATCAGTTTAGAACTGCTGCTCAAGAGTTGTTTTTAAGCACTCGTCTCTATTCTCTTCAGCTGTATCCTTTCATTTTGCACCGAACTTGCGGTCTGTAGTTTGCATGGGGCTATACATCTGCTTGCTTTTGAA
Source organism: Scyliorhinus canicula (assembly GCF_902713615.1). NCBI lineage: Eukaryota > Metazoa > Chordata > Chondrichthyes > Carcharhiniformes > Scyliorhinidae > Scyliorhinus > Scyliorhinus canicula. Next base: position 220,914,864 of record NC_052149.1, on the reverse strand, counting down.
GTTGGTTCAAAGAAAAGTCAAGAATGGTTCACTTTGTCCTGATACTTTCAACAAAAACAAATTTTTACCATCCATTGTTTTCCTAGGGTTTCTCATTTTTCATAACCTTTGGTTGAGATCATAAGCAGCGAGTTCTGGCATGCTCATGAATGGCCAGTTTTGCTGCATGTAGCAAAACGAAATAAATCTGTTTTGGATGCAAGTTGCAGCATGCTAGCTGATGAATGATTCAACTGATACTGATTCATTTAGAAACTTGAAGCTCAGGCTTCTCTTAAGCCTGTATTGAAAACACATTGCTAAAGCTCTATTAAATATAAAAAGTGCTGTTTTGTAGCTTAAATTTAAAAAAAAAGAAAAATAGCCTGTGTTATGGGCCAGGGTTTAGAGAACCCCAAAGTGTATCATGGAGTTCACTTGACCCGCAACTTTTAATAGATTGTGGTATGGGGAGCACACGGCCCACTCTACAGGTGTGGTACAGCAGAAATGGAAAAGTATTTTTTCAAGCAAAACAATGTCCATGAACTCAAGTTAACCTTTTCAAAACATAGCGAACATCTTAGCAACCATTAATTCAAATACAACCCCCAAAGAATACAACACTAAGTAATGCTTAATAACTTCACAAACAACATCCAGAAGACAAAATAAACTCCTTTTAACAGAAGCACATTACGTTTACATTCACTACTGAGAACATTTATAATTCTGAATTCACCAAATGATCAAGAGATAGTCTTTTGATGACAGAGAGAACAGCAGTACACCTGCTTGATCTGGCTTCAGCTCCAACACTGAAAATGGAACTAAAGCACACCCTGCAGCAAACAGCCTAAAATTAAAGTAAAAAGCTGAGCCCAGTTCCACCCACACTCTGACATCACTGATAAACACTCATTTCTTAAAGGTACATTTCTTAAACACCAATTTCTTAAAGGTACTCTCACATGACACCTGCAACTTCTGAGCTTCCACATGTCATAACTGTGGGGTACCCCCAAGATGCCTTGGGCACACCCCTTCACGTCTGCAGAGAAGCATTGTCCATCAATTGCCCATTGCAATCAGCTGTCCAAAACTTCAGATAGGGTTCTGACTGACATATAGTAATAGTTATCCAGGAAAAGTTAGAATTAAAACCACTTCCAATTCCTGGTAACTATAGTACTGGCTCCTCGGACCACCTGAAAATCCTCCCACCCCTTCACTGACCACTTCCAGGTCCCGCTGAGCAGCTGTCAACAACCCTGAACATCCAACCCTCTCCACTGACCAATCGACCTCCACACCCTCAACCTGACTAAATCCAGCCCCCCCCCCCCCAACCACAGATCACCTGAACCACCCTGGCCAAACAACCTGACTACCCCCCAAATGAACAACCGAATGCCCCTCCCTGACCAACTCTTTTCTCCTCCTCCTGCCGCCGGCCACCCCCCCCCCCCCCCCAAATCACCATCAATACTATCTGTTTAACTTATAAACCTACCTTCTTACTTCTGAAAGTGGCTGGAGCTTTAAACTTACCTGCTTTACGGCAGACAATGCTATTAAAAAAAAAGGGGGAGCGTGACTTCTTTACCTCCTGAAGACCTCTGGAATGCCCTCCCCTATACAGTTCTCGTGCAGCCAGAGTCGGAATATCGAGTGAGAAAGGAACAGCTGGTTTTCGAGGCAACTGACTCTGGGTGGAGTGGCAACCCAACTCTGATTGCCACTCCACAGAAGTTCAGGCCACATTATCTCTCCAAGTTTATTTCCAGTGGATGAAATCAAGATGCCGGCCAAAAAGATGTTCAAAAATTCACTGGAATAGGGAAACGCTATTGGGTGGAGAATTGGTTTTTACACCGAAATTGTGGTGGTATCGGTTTCACGCCAAAACACAATTCACTGGTGCTTCGACAGCGGTGTCAATGCCTTCCATTTGGCAGGTGCAGGAAACACCCTTGGCATATCGTTAGCGGGCCTAACCCAGTATTCTCCGGGGCCTTCCTGATTCTCTGCCTCCACCGGGGCGGATTCCTGACAGCAAGATTCACCGTGTTTTTAAAAATAGTGAAAGCGGCGCCGTGGATGCTGAGGGAGAGAGAGGGTGTACGGAAAGTGTCCAACAGCGCCATAGTTTTCGGACAGTCGTGCCGCTGGCCAGGGGGCTTCTGCCAGGGCTGGGGGGAGTTACGGGGTTGGCCAGGAGCAGGGCTGTGGGGTTAGGGTGGACGGGCACGAAACACAATTGCCACAGCCTGCAAGGCAGCCATGCAGCTGTGCCCGCTGCTGATTGCTCACTGTGAACTTAGTACCATGGGTCATATCTGTGTATCTCCCAGGCCACCCCACTAGGTACCCTCTGGCCCCAGCTGACCCATCAGTGCCACCTTGGCTGGGATTCATGTGTGTGGGGAATGAAGTGTGTATATGCGGCTGCAGCTTGTCAGCCTCCTGACTGTCAATCGCGAGTCCTGCACGCTTCTCATTGGAATCAAAAATGTTCCACGTGGCACTGGTGCTAGCCCCTCAACAGTCCGTGAATTGGTCCAGGTGCGGCACCAGTTTTGCTATCATCGAAGTCCACGAATCCTGCCCCAGTGTCAACATTTGGTATCAGGAACAGAGGATTCTGCCGCGGCACGGAATAATTTTAAACTGTGTCTGTTATAATGTTATCAATAACAATTTGTGGGCAGCACGGTGGTGCAGTGGTTAGCACTGCTGCCTCGCAGCGCCGAGGACCTGTGTTCCATCCTGGCCCCGGGTCACTGTCCGTGTGCAGTTTGCACATTCTCCCAGTGTTTGCGTGGGTCCCGCCTTCACAACCCAAAAAGATGTGCAGGGTAGGTACATTGACCACACTAAATTGACCCTTAATTGGAGAAATATAATTGGGTACTCTAAATTTAAAAAGTCAATAATAATTTGGTGTTCTGTCTTTTACCCAATTGTGGTTGATCTTTGTTGCCTAATATCTTTGTGGTTAACATTATCTCTTTGCTGTATCATTAACTTTGCCAGATTCAGCCATAGTGGAAAATGGGCAGTAGCTAATTGACTGCTCCTTGTGCACCCCCACTGCACTTTCTTCCTGTTCCTTTCCCTTGAAGGAGAATACGATTGCCAGGAACTCTGCACTCATTGAAATGCATTGCGAAGAATAGGGAATTGGTGAAGAAAATCAATTAAACATTGAGAGAGAAATGGGGAAAGGAAATGCAAATTAAATCTATTTGAAGCCTATTAACTGCTTCAGGCATTTATCGGTTTGTCATTGTACCCAGCTTGCTTTTTAAATATACATGAATTCTATTGCTATTCAGCATGACCTATATTTTATATTATCAACATTAGTTTATAATCCATTCTGTTCATGCAGTAGTTATATTCCATTTTTCAATTCTTTAATGAGTGTACTTATAATGACTCAAGGTGAAATTTAATAAAATCATGTACATGGTTTCCTGTCTGTTAACATGCTGCTTGCAAGCTTTACTTAGCAAAGTTTAATTTGAATCCACTTAATGAAATGCTGGCATTCACGTTACCAGGGACTCGTGCTTATGCACAACGTGAATGATGACTGAACTGTTCAAACTAATTAGAATCATCTTGGCTACAATTTGAATCTATGATAAGTTTGCAAATAGTGCCCTTCAGAGGCACTGCACTTTTGCTGTTTTTCATGCATCCGTTTGATCACAAAGGAATCCGTTACAGATGAACTTCAGAAATCTAACTCTGGGATCTGAAAAAAATTTAAATGAATTGCTGAGACTTTCAACCGAGCTTTGACTAAACTCACTTTTATGACCTTTTTAATCACTCATCCAGAATACAGATGCACAACAGAATAAATACAACTTGATGTTTAAATGCTCCAATAGTATGTGTCATTAAATGGGAGTTACTTGTCTGTAAATGTACCTCTCAGTAGGAGACAGAGGAGCAACAGAGCAAGCATTAATCACTTGGAATGTAAAATGGTGTGGAAGGAACCATAGAATGGTTACAGCATGCAAACAGGCCATTTAGTACCGTCAGTGCTGATGCTGTGTGAGAACAGCTCAGCTAACCCCACTCGCCTGTCTTTTCATAGAATTTTTTAATCATAGAATTTACAGTGCAGAAGGAGGCCACTCGGCCCATCGAGTCTGCACCGGCTCTTGGAAAGAGCACCCTACCCGAGGTCAATACCTCCACCCTATCCCCATAACCCAGTAACCCCACCCAGCACTAAAGGCAATTTTGGACACTAAGGGCAATTTATCATGGCCAATCCACCTAACCTGCACATCTTTGGACTGTGGGAGGAAACCAGAGCACCCGGAGGAAACCCACGCACACACGGGGAGGATGTGCAGACTCCGCACAGACAGTGACCCAAGCCGGAATCGAACCTGGGACCCTGGAGCTGTGAAGCGATTGTGCTATCCACAATGCTACCGTGCTGCCCCACACTCAGCAAATCCTTACTCTTTCGATAAGTATCCAGTTCTCTTTTTGAGAGCCACAATTGAATCTACTTCCATCACGCTCAGGTAGTTTGTCCAGATCCTAACCACTCGCTGTGTAAAAAAGCTAGTCATGTCACCTTTGGTTCTTTTGCCAATCACTTTAAATATCAGTTTTATGGTTCTTAACATTTCCGCCAGTGGGAAAAATTTTCCCTCTCTACTCTGTCCAGATCCTTCATGATTTTGAACACACCGATTGAATCTCTCAAACTTGTCCAAGGAGAACAGTGCCCAACTTCAACAATCTAGTCACGTAAGCGGGCAGCAGGGTAGCATGGTGGTTAGCATAAATGCTTCACAGCTCCAGGGTCCCAGGTTCGATTCCCAGCTGGGTCACTGTCTGTGTGGAGTCTGCACGTCCTCCCCCTGTTTGCGTGGGTTTCCTCCGGGTGCTCCGGTTTCCTCCCACAGTCCAAAGATGTGCGGGTTAGGTGGATTGGCCATGCTAAATTGCCCGTAGTGTCCTAATAAAAAGTAAGGTTAAGGGGGGGTTGTTGGGTTTCGGGTATAGGGTGGATATGTGGATTTGAGTAGGGTGATCATGGCTCGGCACAACATTGAGGGCCGAAGGGCCTGTTCTGTGCTGTACTGTTCTATGTTCTATGTTCTATGTAACTGAAGTTCCCAAGGTCAATAAAGGTCCTGAAAACCCCCTTTGTTGGATTAGCAGAAAATTAACTGTGGTACCTTTACATTGGTGTGAAGCTATGCTTTATGTCAAAACCAACTGAAAATCACCAATTGAATTATTTAAAGACTGGGGGCAGGATTGTCCATTTGGGAGGCTAAGTTCTCCCACTGGAGCTGTATTGCACCTGATTTGCGCTCATGTTGGGAGCTCAAATCAGGAAGCGATTACCAATTGAGGATTGCGATGGATTCCCTAGGGAATCACACTGTCTGGTGCCATTTTGAGCAGACGGCCTGATGGTGAGGTCCTACAGCTGGTGCCGCCCCACCTCCCGCAAAGCAATTCAGCCCCCGACCCCAGGGATTTTCTGGGTCACTCTTTCTCCCCCACCCCAGCCCAATTACAGGGGTGAGGTGACACCATCTCCAACAGAGACTCCCTAATTAAAGAGACCCTCAGCAGAAACCCAGTATGGACCCCACCAGAGAGACCCCTGCCATGAAAGCACCCCCTCCCCCTCACCCCCCCCCCCCCCCACCTCACCCCCCCAGGAGAGAAACCCCTGTCTGGAAGCTTTGAAACTAACTGCAATGTTTATAAACGTCAAGCTGTGATCGATATCTCCCAGACCGCACCAAAGAGAGTTTTTTTTTCTCATAAATTTAGTGTACCCAATTAATTGTTTCCAATTAAGAGGCAATTTAGTGTGGCCAATCCACCTAGCCTGCACATCTTTGGGTTGTGGGGGTGAGACCCATGCAAACACGGGGAGAATGTGCAAACTCCTCACGGACAGTGACCCAGACCCAGGATCGAACCTGGGACCTCGGCACAGTGAGGCTGCAGGGCTACCCCACTGCGCCACCGTGCTGCCCTACCAAAGAGAGTTAAGTGCTTTCTGTTAGTTTCACAGCTGACTACTTCAAAGTCACTCAAGTGTGAAGAGAGATGAATGAAACAATGTAGACAGTTGGGCTGTGTGGAAGCTGTTAATCACAGTCTACTAAAATCAACATCAAAGAGAATGAATGAATGGATTGCAGGTCAAAGAACTGACGAGTTTAAGCCCAGCTGACTGGTTTTCTCTTTCGAGGAATTGCTTCCTGTGTCTGAGCTCCAAATGAGTTTTAAAGCTGTAATTTTTTTTCACTGCCTCTGTCTCGACTGCTCTCCAACTTCTAGGCAGGGGCCTCACTTCTGTGGACTTCCAGGCAGTGGTCTCTCTTCTAGGTGGGGCTTCCAAACAGGGATCTCTTCTGGTGGGTCTCTGTGCGGCTCTCTCAGATGGGGGTCTCTTTAACTAGGGTGTCTCTGGTGGGAGGGTCTTGTATTGTGGAGTTGAAGGTGGCCCTCCTATGGCATTTGGGGGAAACTGCCTTAAAGATATATCCCCCCTTGGCCCATCACACACAGTATGTAGATTGTCCGACCAGAGGGGAGGCCATATTGGATTTGGTACTTGGTAATGAACCAGGGCAGGTGATTGATTTGTTAGTGGGGGAGCATTTTGGAGGTAGTGACCACAAGAGGGGCCACATTGTTGGAGAGGACAGTGTGAAACAGACAGGTAAGCTCGAGGAGATACTTGTTAGGAAGGAAGATGTGTTGGGCGTTTTGAAAAACTTGAGGATAGACAAGTCCCCCGGGCCTGACGGGATATATCCAAGGATTCTATGGGAAGCAAGAAATGAAGCAGTTGGCAATGATCTTTTCGTCCTCACTGTCAACAGGGGTGGTACCAGAGGATTGGAGAGTGGCGAATGTTGTGCCCCTGTTCAAAAAAGGGATTAGGGATAACCCTGGGAATTACAGGCCAGTTAGCCTTACTTCGGTGGTAAAGTAATGGAAAGGGTACTGAGGGATAGGACTTCTGAGCATCTGGAAAGACACTGCTTGATTAGGGATAGTCAGCACGGATTTGTGAGGGGTAGGTCTTGCCTTACAAGTCTTATTGACTTCTTTGAGGAGGTGACCAAGCATGTGGATGAAGGTAAAGCAGTGGATGTAGTGTACATGGATTTTAGTAAGGCATTTGATAAGGTTCCCCATGGTGGGCTCATGCAGAAAGTAAGGAGGCATGGGATAGTGGGAAATTTGGCCAGTTGGATAACGAACTGGCTAACCGATAGAAGACAGAGAGTGGTGGTGGATGGCAAATATTCAGCCTGGAGCCCAGTTACCAGTGGTGTACCGCAGGGATCAGTTCTGGGTCCTCTGCTGTTTGTGATTTTCATTAACGACTTGGATGAGGGAGTTGAAGGGTGGGTCAGTAAATTTGCAGATGATACAAAGATTGGTGGAGTTGTGGATAGTGAGGAGGGCTGTTGTCGGCTTCAAAGAGACATAGATAGGATGCAGAGCTGGGCTGAGAAGTGGCAGATGGAGTTTAACCCTGACAAATGTGAGGTTGTCCATTTTGGAAGGACAAATATGAATGCGGAATACAGGGTTAACGGTAAGGTTCTTGGCAATGTAGAGGAGCAGAGAGATCTTGGGGTCTATGTTCATAGATCTTTGAAAGTTGCCACTCAAGTGGATAGAGCTGTGAAGAAGGCCTATGGTGTGCTAGCGTTCATTAGCAGAGGGATTGAATTTAAGAGCCGTGAGGTGATGATGCAGCTGTACAAAACCTTGGTCAGGCCACATTTGGAGTACTGTGTGCAGTTCTGGTCACCTCATTTTAGGAAGGATGTGGAAGCTTTGGAAAAGGTGCAAAGGAGATTTACCAGGATGTTGCCTGGAATGGAGAGTAGGTCTTACGAGGAAAGGTTGAGGGTGCTAGGCCTTTTCTCATTAGAACGGAGAAAGATGAGGGGCGACTTGATAGAGGTTTATAAGATGATCAGGGGAATAGATAGAGTAGACAGTCAGAGACTTTTTTCCCGGGTGGAACACACCATTACAAGGGGACATACATTTAAGGTAAATGGTGGAAGATATAGGGGGGATGTCAGAGGTAGGTTCTTTACCCAGAGAGTAGTGGGGGCATGGAATGCACTGCCTGTGGAAGTAGTTGAGTCGGAAACGTTAGGGACCTTCAAGCGGCTATTGGATAGGTAAATGGATTAGGGTAGAATAATGGAGTGTAGATTAATTTCTTATTAAGGGCAGCACAGTAGCATTGTGGATAGCACAATTGCTTCACAGCTCCAGGGTCCCAAGTTCGATTTCGACTTGGGTCACTGTCTGTGCGGAGTCTGCACATCCTCCCCGTGTGTGCGTGGGTTTCCTCCGGTTACTCCGGTTTCCTCCCACAGTCCAAAGATGTGCAGGTTGGGTGGATTGGTCATGATAAATTGCCCTTAGTGTCCAGAATTCTATGATTAACCTAGGACAAAAGTTCGGCACAACATCGTGGGCCGAAGTGCCTGTTCTGTGCTGTATTTCTCAATCTATCTATCACATGAGTGCACACTTGCCAAAACCTGCACCAATTCTCACCCATGTGATTCCCGGTCCAGACGGCCAGAGAATATGATGCCCGACCTGTTAATAGGATGCAAATGGGTCTCAATGACCTCCCGCTAGTATGAGGCACGAACCACCATTCCAATACCAGTGGAGGACCAGAATATCAGAATGGAATCACTGCTGGGCCCCAATCCCGTTTTCTGCCCTATGCTGGATTCTCTGCTGCCCAATATCAGTAGCTTAGTTCCTGATGCAGTGGTGAATCCAGCCCTAAGGCTACGTTCCAATTGGTTGAAACCATAGTTTCAAGATGGCTGAAGACTTGCGTCATTGTACATGACAATTTCCAAAACTGTTAAGTAGAGACAATCCGCCTCGGAAAACTTCACCAGAGACAATGATGCTGAAGAAGTTTGAATGGGCATCTTCCGAGCCATTCACAGGACATTCAAACACAACTGCATAGGAAACAAATGACTCTGGCTGAGGAGAGGAAATCACTCAGCAATAATCTAATCAAGTCGAAGCAATACATTTTAATTCCACTCGCCCCCACCATATTTGGGTGATTAGACAGCCGAGAGACCATCACGTGACAAGCCAGCTAACACTCAGTTGTTTTTCCCATGGACACAAGACAGAAGCACAAAACTTGCCAGAATGGCAAGATCCTTGTCTGGGCCTTCCTCTTTCTCCCCATCCAACTTGGAAGTTTGAGCCCTGTCTGCTGTTTGACTATCCATATGCTGCAGACAGAGATGAGGGAAAAAATCAACCCAGCAGTTGCTGTCTCCTGAAGAAAATATAAAGCATCTGCCAACATACTTGAATTGTCTTGATACCAGATATAAAGGTCTCAAACTCAGACTGAAACCATCCCAGTCATCAATACGATATCCGCATATCTTTAACTTTTATTGGACTTTTAAAAATCTGAATTAAGCCATCCTCACACTCTGTAACTTAGTTTGTGTGGGTGTGCATGAAAGTTGGAGCATTTTTATTATTTTACTTAGACCAGGTTACGTACAACAAATGCCATCCTCTTTTTTAAAAAAAAGTAAAGGAAACCAGTCTGTGTGTGCATCTTTTACAGTCACAGCATTTAAACAGTTAAGCACTCACCAAATTGACAAGTATATCCGTTCAAAAATCTGCTGCGGTCGAATGTGGAGAGGGAAAAGGTGGGAACCATTCCATCGCTCCTCACCAGATCTCAGCAACATAATAAAACGTTCCAAGGTGCTTCACAAGGAGTGTTATAGAGCAAAAATGTGACACAGAGCCACTTAAGACAATACTAGGGAAGATGGCCAAAACCTTGGTCAAAGCGGTAGGCAGTTATTGAGAGAAAAGAAACGCTTTGAGTACCTCAAAGCATAACGAAAACATGTATTCCTGCCAAAGACCTCAGCTCTCCATGACTCAACGTCTGTGAAGTTTCTCCCCTGCCGTTCTTTTCCTTTCATGTTTCCTCTGCTGAAATTATGCTGCAACCATATGTCTGGTCCTGTGAATCCTACTGGTGGTGTTAGCTGACATCTATCTTCCAATATCCATTTCTGATTTATTTTACTGATCATTATTCCATCTTTTCCATCACATTTTTTATCACTGATTACAGCTGAAATACCAGATGCTGGTGTTGGAGAACTAGTTCCTGCTTTCCTGTCCTTAAAACCTATTGCCTCCACTGGCTAAATGTTTAAATAGCAACTACATGTTAACAGCTGGACACCACATGGAATTTTGGAGCAGTGGAGAAGTCCTCAATCTTTCTAATAATCGTCATATGTTTATTTATGCTCTTCTGTAGTGCTATAAATATACTTATATTGGGGGGGGTTACATGATGTGAACGTGGGAGCAGCTGCATTTGTGGGAGCGTAGGTTCTGATTACTTTCCAATCTTATTTTTTATCATCTCCTTTATGTCTTTTTTCAGTTTTCATGACTTTTACTATGGGCGTGATTCTCCGGAAAGATTTCTAAATGTTGTAGTGAGCAGGTATTGCCTCGAGCTTCCCGGCGCTCGGTCCAGCGAGGCCAGCAATGCTATTCAACGTTAATTGGCCCTCCCATAATCGCCGGAAGAGGGCCAGAGTTGCGGTGGTGTGCCAGACACAAGAATCCTCACCAGTCCTGGAGGTGACTGAGGTGGCTGAGGACAGAGTGGTCACCAATACGGAGGCTGGCGGACGCTGCAGAGGTGAGGAGCCGCCGGGCCACACCTGAAGGACCTGTCAAACATGCGTTGTTATTAGCTTACTGACTGACCCATCCCTCCCACTGACCACATGCCTATTCTCCTGCAGATCTTCCAGCCGACAGCACCGGCCCATCCCAGGTGGCCCCTCTCCAGCTTCCCTAGAGACCACCTCGGAGGAGAGCTCCGAGGAAGACACCATAATAGTCACGACTCAGCCATCATCCCCACACAGATACACACACCTCGGTGGGAAATGTGAGTGGTCAGGTTTCTGGGCACAATCTGGACCGTTCCAAGGAGTGGGGATGATGGCCATCAGCTCCCCAGAGTTCCACCCCTATGATAAGGCCGCATCTTGCAGCCAGCACATGGGTTAGTGCGGCAAGGCTGTGCATGTGTCACCGACAAGTGGCCACAGAACCCTCTGAGGACACCAACCAGGGGCATCAAAGGCCACGGGATGAGGTAAGCAGCTGGCTCCCTCCACTTCAGATGTGCATCCTGGGGACACACCTAAACGTAGCAGTAGAGCTAGGAGGGCCAAGCACATTGAGGATCACTGAGGGAACCAGGGGAGGGTGGGGGAGGTAGGTAGGGGGTGAGGGGGCTGGATGTGGGGACGGGGACATCATCGGGAGGGTGGGGATTTCTCCTTGCTACTTTCGAGGAAGGACCCCCACAGTCAGAGTTTTTTTTAAATTTTGGGCTGCGCATCTTTCTTCTTCAGGCCCAGCTGAACTGTGCATCTTGTTGAGGACTGGGGTGTGTTGGACTCCCCTCTAAGGCGGAGTCAGTCATTTCTCCTGATGTGGGTCTCCCTCTTTGTCTGTTCTAACTGCTGTCAGGGCTCTTGTGAGTGAGGTCGATCTGAATATCGTTTATCCTGTGGTAGGTGGTGTGTCCAGTGGGATAGTGTCTTTCAAGAGGGGTTCTTTTTCTTCTCCTGTGGGAACGTAGGATGCTGGTCCTGTTGTTGGCAGGCTTATTGGATGGTTTGAGGGGGAGGAGAGATGTCGTGCCCTGTATGTGCCCAAACTAGCTTAGTTTCGGAAGGGTGCAGGGATTGGGATGTCACAGGAATCCTTGGGGACAGTTCTATTGTTTTCTTTGTGGCGGTGTTGGGCTAGACCAGGCTCGGCTCTGGGGACAGTATCCTGTTACTCCTTGGATGAGGGCGCCTCCTTTGGGGGTGTCGTGGAGGGGGTCCGACATGGGTACGTCCACATTTGGAGAGGTGAAGATTGCGACAGGTTCCAAAGGTTGTGTCCAGTAAACAACCTTATTTTTTTCATGTTGGGAGTTGGAAGGGACCCAATGAGCAGTTGGTTAGCTGGTTTTCTCTCATCCAATCGCAATACCTTAGGAGGGGCTTGTGGGTCCGAGGGGTTAGTTTTGACAGATATTGCTCTTCTTTTTCACTCTTCTTCTGAATGTGAGAGGTTTTGGGGGCGTTGCTTCTATTTCTCTATTAGTATTGGTGAGGGTTGGCTGTGGTGGTGTTGGATGGTGAGCTTGCCGTCTTGACACTCAGTTAAGGATCTAAGTTGCCTTTCGGGTGCCTAATCATTTCTTTTTTTTTGAGTGGACCTAGTTGTTGGGAGGGGGGTGGTCCCATGGGAAGGGTGCTGTGGTTCCGGTCGGGGGTGGTGGGGGGATCTTTTTCTACGATTTTGGCCATCTTCCCTAATATTGTCTTAAGTGGCTCTGTACACATTTTGCTCTATTACACTCCTGGGAAGCACCTTGGTATGTTTTATTATGTTGTTAAAATCAGGTGAGGAGCGATAGAATGGTCCCCCTCTTTTCCCACTCCTCATTTGGCTGCAACGTGTTTTTGAAAGGATATGCTTGCCAATTCAGTGAATCTTTCGCTGTTTAAGTGCCCCCTGGAGCAGGATTCCCCCCCGGTTTACGATTGCCACTAGTTTATAGTCCTTTCAGTTCTTGGCCCCACAATATCCTGTTGTCCTCTCGAGGGCGGCACTGGTGCTGGTTGTCCGGGGATCTGTTTTGTCCTTTGATCTCAGGCTGTGAGATGTGATTATGGAAGTTCGGATCCTTGTTTGGGTCTTGGACTTGGTCTCTTTTTACTTCTTCTATGGTAGGGCCTTGGATGAATATTAAGGTTTGGTCGTGCTCGCCCCTCTCTTTGTCTTTGTTTTTGTCATCTTTCCGTCTGGAAGGTGTAGAATGGCTGCCTGTTCCAGCCTGGATCTGGAGAAGAGTTTAAATTGCGCTGTCAGAGTTGTCGATTTCTCCTTCGCGCTGGGGCTCTTGGGTATTGTTTTCTTTGACTGTCATTTTGTAGCTATGGGGTGAGATAAAGGTCTAGAATGTTGCCTATATCCTGTTTGGGTGCAGAAAGGTCATTTATCGTCAAAGGAACATAATAATAATCTTTATTATTGCCACAAGTAGGCTTACATTAACACTGCAATGATGTTACTGTGAAAATCCCCTAGTTGCCACACTCCGGCACCTGTTCGAGTACACTGAGGGAGAATTCAGAATGCCCAAATTACCTAACAAGCACATCTTTCAGGACTTGTGGGAATAAACCGGAGCACCCGGAGGAAACGGACACTGGGAGACCGTCCAGACGCCGTACAGACAGTGACCAAAGCCAGGATTCGAACCTGGGACCGTAGGGCTGTGAAGCAACAGTGCTACCCACTATGCTACCGTGCCGCCCATGTCGTGGATTCTGTCCTTGATTCATCTGGTCTTAATCTGTTCCCGATTATGTAATGACTGTCGTTTGGTGCTGTACATGCTGTACGTTGACACCTCGAGCTATTTTTATGCTTTTGTTTGTTTGAGGCTAATATTTTCTTTAAAAAAATTGAAAATCCCAATAAATAGGCATATACTAAAAATGTGAAAATACTTATATCCAGTTTTTAATGACATATTTTTAAAAACAATGCTTATATTGAAATGTACACAAACCAGGAGTGTGCTTGTGTTGGGATGAATATTTTCATGTCACCCCTCACAAACGCTGTATGTCCCACCCTCTCCCTTTGACCTCTGGTTGTATATAGACTCCCAACACTGGAATTGGTTAGACATAGTATAAAGTTAAGTCCATTGTCTTTCCGTAAGATGTCCAAGCTTGGACCTCAGAACTTGATGTCGGAATGATAGGTTTTGGGTGGAACAACAAAGTCGTAATACTTCATCAGTGCCGTTGGTTTTGGTTGGCTGTTGATAACTGGATTCATTACAGAGCAATTGCCATGCAAATAATACAGTAAACACCAGAGACCATCATTACTCAGTAAAATAAACTCTGATGCTGCCAGTAACCGGATAAAGACTAGCAGCTCTGTGAAATAAATGCAGTAAACACCGGAAATTCTGTCAGTTAACAAGAGTGTGCACAATGAACAGCACAACCTGTAAAGCCTGTAAAGGTTTCCCTCCACTAGGTGGCATGTCACTGTGATCAAAGCCAAAGCATTACGCACTGACAGAAATTCAGTTAGTTTGATGGATATTCAATCAGCATTAGTGCTGCTTTGAGAAGTATCTGATTGCTTAAACCTGTGGAATTCCAGAAGCTCCAGCCAAAACAAAGCTTAAAGTTTCAGTCATAAAACTGCTCAATGCCAGGAGCAGTTTAATTGGCATAATTTTAGCCCTATAAATCTGAAGTGAACAGTGAGTAAATTGTTCAGATTAGAAGTTGTGACGGTTTCACTTTGTTTTTATTCCCCCATGCATTCCGTATTTATTCCCCAGACGATTTTCTTGCCAACCAGCCTCTATCTAGTATAATTTTACTTGCCTTGTATTTTTGTATCTTTTCTTACCCAATTCAATAACCCTTTCTCACATTTTAGATACGGTCTGCCTGTTTTTCCTGTCTGTCCTATTCTACTATGGCTTTTTGAGGTAAGAAACATTGGACTCTGCCAGGCGAGGAAACTAGTTGTCAAAGGAGCAGCAACTGGCATTTACATAGCTCCTTAATGTAGTAAAATATCCCAGGGTGTTTCAAAGATATGGGGCGGATTTCTCTGACCCCAGGGCCGGGTCAGAGAATAGCCACACCCGGCGCGAATCGCGCCACGCCGCCCAGACACTGGCACGCGATTCTTCGCAGAGCGGAGAACCGGCAGGCATTGGCCCCCCTGGCGATTCTCTGCCTGGGATGAGCTAAGCGGCCGTCCCGCCGGCGCCGTTCTAACCTGGTTTTACCCGGCGGGACAACGGCATGTAAGGGTTCAGGGGCGGCCTGTGAGAGGGGGGGTCCAACCCCGGAGGGGGGGGGGGGGGGCCTCCGGTGTGGCCTGGCCCGTGATCGGGGCCACTGATCGGTGGGCCGGCCTCTTGGGCTGGGGGCCTCCTTTGTTCCGCGCCGCCCCTGTAGCCCTACGCTATGTTGCGTTGGGGCCGACGCGGAGAAGGGAGACACCACACATGCGCAGAAATCACGCGTGTGCAGACCGGTGGCGTTCATCTGACGCCGGGATCGATAGGTGGAGCGGCGTGGGTCGCTCCAGTGCTGTGCTGACCCCCATGTAGAGGCCAGAATTGCTGATCCTGAGGCCATGTTGATGCCGTCGAGAAACGCGACGCCGTTTACGACGGCATCAACACTTAACCTCAGGATCAGAGAATCCTGCCCATGTTTTCAGGTATTTAATAATTATTTGGTTGTTCAATAAATGTGATTAGGATGTTTTGGAATAGGTTATTGGTTCATGCTTGTGTGCTGAATTCCTTCCCACTCCATTACCTCTGATATCTCCCAAGGCCCACTCCTTTTTCTCAGTGCCATCATTTGAAAACACAGTCCCAGTTTCCGCTGAACACAAGCTCGACCACACCACCATCTCTCAACCCCGCCACTGCCTCCAAACTTTTTTTCTAACTATTCCGATGTTTAGTACTGGATGGACAGAAATGTCCTCCAAATGAATGATGGGAAGATTGAAGCCACTCAGTTCAAAGCCCACAACAAACTTTGTTTTCTGTCCACCAACATCATCCCGCTCCCGGGCAACTGGTTGAGGTTGAACTGGATTATTTGCTGCCTAGATGAGTTCCTAACCATTCATTTTGCATCAGCACTAGGATCGCCTAACACTGGTTCATAGCTTTCAGATTCTTCAACTTATCCACTGCCGAAAACCTCATCCATGCTTTTAGGAACATAGGGACGTTGGGACCGGAGTAGGCCACAGCCTGTCGAGCCTGCTCCGCCCGCCATTCAATAGAATCATGACTGATCGGACACTTCATTGCCTTCATTAAATTTAAACTTGCTGGTTCCAATGCACTCCAGGCTGGCTTTTCTGCTCTCTGTAAACTTGAGGTCATCCAAAACTGCTGCCTGTATCCTAATTTGTGTTCAGTCGCCTTCATTCATCACCCCTGTGCTCGCTGACCAACATTGAATCTTGATTAAGCAACACCTCAGATTTAGCTTTCTCATCCTTGCCCCTGTCTGGATCTATAATCTTTTAGTCCTACAATCTT
The DNA here is from genome assembly GCF_902713615.1 of Scyliorhinus canicula. NCBI lineage: Eukaryota > Metazoa > Chordata > Chondrichthyes > Carcharhiniformes > Scyliorhinidae > Scyliorhinus > Scyliorhinus canicula. The sequence continues at coordinate 220,898,615 of NC_052149.1, read as the reverse complement.
CTGAGATAACTGCACTCTTCTAATTCAGGCTTTTTAAGCATGCCTGGTTTTAATTGCTCCAACGTTGGTGGTCTTGCCTTCACTTGCCAAGGTGCTACGTTCTGGAATTCCTTCCCTAAAGTTTCCCATCCCAATACATCTCTTTTCTCCTTATAAAAGCTCCTTAAAACCAACTTTTGGTCATGTCCCCTAATAGCTCTTTAAATGGCTTGGTGTCAGATTTTGCTCCTGTGAAACACCTTGGCATGTTTTATTACATTATGTGCGCCACACAAGTACAAATTGTTGTTAAAGCAAGAGATTATTTCAACCAGGGTTTGTAGGTACTGCGTAGAATTATCAGAGCCAGAGCAAGCTGATTACCTCAGGGTAGGAGAGGAACTTGCTGGAATGATATTCCTCCAAATTGGCCAAGGTTTTTATCTGGTTTTCTGTTGTCTCCCTGAAGATGATTAGATTTTGGATGGGGTATATATTGTAATACGTAAGTTATTGCAGTGAACATGCTGAATGGGCCAGAGGGGCTCTGCTGCCTGTAATTGTTTGTATCTTGCTTTGGTCTATCATCAGTTAACACACCCGCAGAATGAGTTACCTGACACAGAATGTTAGCATCCTCGCAACACAGATGGGATAACTTAAATATGAATTATCAAGAGTTTTTTTCCCTTCATTCTCACATGGGATATGGACTTCGCTGGCAAGGCCATTTGATGTCCATCCCTAATTGCCCTTGTAATGAGTGGCTTGCTAGGCCAAGGGCTCTGAAGAGTCAACCACATTAGGAGTCACATGTAGCTCAGGCCGGGTAACAAGGTCGATTTTGTTCGCCAAAGGACATTAGTGAACCAGATGTATTCCTCACTACATGGCCATCATTACTGAGACTTATCTTCCAGGTTTATTAATTGAATTCAAATTCCACCAGCTGCCATGGAGCGATTTGAATCCATATTCCCAGAGCATTAGCCTGGTTGGTTGGATTAATAGTCCAGTGACAATACCATTATATGAGTGTACCTCATTATATGAGCATTATATACCTGGAGGCGAGCTATGAAATTCAGGAAAGGCAGGGCTGAGAAATAACCATTCATCCCAATGCAGACTCACCCCTCAGGTACATGAACATTCACAGCCTAATTGTATTTTGAATGATATTGACATTTTTGCCCCTATTTTCTTTTTTGACAGCTTATGCCGTCTGCCACAGATTGGAGACTTGGGCACAGATATGGTAGATGGAGTTTAATCTGGAAAAATGTAAGGTGATGCAGTTTGGAGGATCAAATCTAGGTATGAATTATACTGTAAATGGCGAAACCTTTAGGAACAGTAACATACAGAGGGACCTGGGCGTGCAAGTCCACAGTTGGCAACACAGGTGGCCAAGGTGATTAAGAAGGCATTTGGCAAGCTTGCCTTCATCAGGCGGGGCGTTGAGTACAGAAGTTGGGAAATCATGTTGCCTTTGTACAAAACTTTGGTTGGGCCGAATTTGGAGTATTGCATGCAGTTTTGGTCATCACATTATCAAAAGGACGTTGTAGATTTGGAGAGAGTGCAGAGATGGTTCGCCAGGATGTTTCCTGGTCTCAAGGGTGTTGGCTATGAGGAGAGGTTGAATAAACTAGGATTCTTTTCACTGGAAAGACAGAGGCTGAGGGGAGACCTATTAGAGGTCTACAAAATTATGAGAGGCATCGAACGGGTGGATAGTCAGAGGCTTTTTTAAAGGGTGTGGAGATGCCGGCGTTGGACTGGGGTGAGCACAGTAAGAAGTCTTACAACACCAGGTTAAAATCCAACAGGTTTGTTTCAAACACGAGCTTTCGGAGCGCAGCTCCTTCCTCAGGTCCTGAGGAAGGAGCTGCGCTCCGAAAGTTCGTGTTTGAAACAAACCTGTTGGACTTTAACCTGGTGTTGTAAGACTTCTTACTATTTTCCAAGGGTTGAAGTTTCAGTTACAAGGGGGCACAGGTTCAAGCTGAAAGGGGGAACGTTTAAGGGAGATGTGTGGGGTTTTTCACACAGAGTGGTGGGTGGCCTGGAACAGTCTGCCAGAGGATGTGGTGGAAGCAAGCACATTAGTGATTTTTAAGAGGCATCTGGATGGGTACATGAATAGGGAGGAAATAGATGGATATAGACTGAGTAAGGGCAGAAGGTTTTGTTTTAGCTAGGGCATCATGATCGGCACAGGCTTGGAGAGCGGAAGGGCCTGTTCCTATGCTGCACTTTTCTTTGTTCTTCTTTGTTCTTAATTATTATTAAGTAAAGAATTCCCCCCTCCCCCGATGTCTATTTCAAATTTACTACTCAGTTATTTCTTCTGATCCCACATTCTTGGTGTAATTTTGAGGTAATCTGACTAACCAGTTGCACATCTCGAAGCTTTGTTCTTCAAACATCTGGAGCTGGTCACCTAACCATAACCTTTGGTTGGGTTAGTCCTACAGTCTCTTCTCCATGTGAGCTAAAATGCAAAATGGGGGCAATCCAATTGTGAGAGGAGGATGCCAGCTGAATAGAATATATCACTGGTGTCACCAGCTGGATACGTACCCACCTGTAGACTGATGCGACCAAGTTGCATGGAAATAGAAAGAAAAAACGGTTTCTGTTATTTTGCCACCGACCAACTAGGTCCTTCCCTAATATTCTCGATATTCTATTCTACAACTTGCATTCCTAACGTTTACCCTGCCCTCCCAAACTCGGCAGCCAATGTGTGCACAGCAAGACCCCACAACACAAAAGTACTATTGATCAGATAATCTGTTGAGGGATAAATATTGGCCAGGAAATCAGGAAGAACTCTCCAACTCCTCTTCAAAGTAGTGACGTGGAATCATTTACATCTACTTGAGCGAACAGAAGGGTTCTTGTTTAGAACATAGAGAACATAGAACATAGAGAAATACAGCACAGAACAGGCCCTTCGGCCCACGATGTTGTGCCGAACTTTTGTCCTAGTTTAATCATAGTGTCCAAAATTCTATGATAATCTAAGGGCAATTTATCATGGCCAATCCATCCAACCTGCACATCTTTGGACTGTGGGAGGAAACCGGAGCACCCGGAGGAAACCCACGCAGACACGGGGAGGATGTGCAGACTCCACACAGACAGTGACCCAAGCCAGAATCGACCCTGGGACCCTGGAGCTGTGAAGCAATTGTGCTATCCACAATGCTACCATGCTGCCCTTAAGAAGAAATTAATCTACACTCCATTATTCTACCCTAATCCATCTACCTATCCAATAGCCGCTTGAAGGTCCCTAATGTTTATGACTCAACTACTTCCGCAGGCAGTGCATTCCATGCCCCCACTACTCTCTGGGTAAAGAACCTACCTCTGACATCCCCCTATATCTTCCACCATTCACTTTAAATTTATGTCCCCTTGTAATGGTTTGTTCCACCCGGGGAAAAAAGTCTCTGACTGTCTACTCTATCTATTCCGCTGATCATCTTAAAAACCTCTATCAAGTCGCCCCTTATCCTTCTCCGTTCTAATGAGAAAAGGCCTAGCACCCTCAACCTTTCCTCGTAAGACCTACTCTCCATTCCAGGCAACATCCTGGTAAATATCCTTTGCATCTTTTCCAAAGCTTCCACATCCTTCCTAAAATGAGGTGACCAGAACTGCACACAGTACTCCAAATGTGGCCTGACCAGGGTTTTGTATAGCTGCATCATCACCTCACGGCTCTTAAACTCAATCCCTCTGTTAATGAACGCTAGCACACCATAGGTCTTCTTCACAGCTCTATCCACTTGAGTGGCAACTTTCAAAGATCTATGAACATAGACCCCAAGATCTCTCTGCTCCTCTACATTACCAAGAACCCTACCGTTAACCCTGTATTCCGCATTCATATTTGTCCTTCCAAAATGGACAACCTCACACTTGTCAGGGTTAAACTCCATCTGCCACTTCTCAGCCCAGCTCTGCATCCTATCTATGTCTCTTTGCAGCCGACAACAGCCCTCCTCACTAACCACAACTCCACCAAACTTCGTATCACCTGCAAATTTACTGACCCACCCTTCAACTCTCTCATCCAAGTCATTAATGAAAATCACAAACAGCAGAGGACCCAGAACTGATCCCTGCGGTACACCACTGATAACTGGGCTCCAGGCTGAATATTTGCCATCCACCACCACTCTCTGTCTTCTATCGGTTAGCCAGTTCGTTATCCAACTGGCCAAATTTCCCACTATCCCATGCCTCCTTACTTTCTGCATAAGCCTACCATGGGGAACCTTATCAAATGCCTTACTAAAATCCATGAACACTACATCCACTGCTTTACCTTCATCCACATGCTTGGTCACCTCCTCAAAGAAGTCAATAAGACTTGTAAGGCAAGATCTACCCCTCACAAATCAGTGCTGACTATCCCTAATCAAGCAATGTCTTTCCAGATGCTCAGAAAACTTATCCCTCAGTACCCTTTCCATTACTTTGCCTACCACCGAAGTAAGACTAACTGGCCTGTAATTCCCAGGGTAATCCCTATTCCCTTTTTTTAACAGGAGCACGACATTCGCCCCTCTCCAATCCCCTGGCACCACCCCTGTTGACAGTGAAGACAAAAAGATCATTGCCAACGGCTCTGCAATTTCATTTCTTGCTTCCCATAGAATCCTTGGATATATCCCGTCAGACCCGGGGGACTTGTCTATCTTCAAGTTTTTCAAAACGCCCAACACATCTTCCTTCCTAACAAGTATCTCCTCGAGTTTACCAGTCTGTTTCACACTGTCCTCTCCAACAATATGGCCCCTCTCGTTTGTAAATACTGAAGCAAAGTACTCATTCAAGACCTCTCCTATCTCCTCAGACTCAATAAACAATCTCCCGCTACTGTCCTTGATCGGACCTATCCTCGCTCTAGTCATTCTCATATTTCTCACATATGTGCAAAAGGCCTTGGGGTTTTCCTTGATCCTACCTGCCAAAGATTTTTCATGCCCTCTCTTAGCTCTCCTAATTCCTTTCTTCAGTTCCCTCCTGGCTATCTTGTATCCCTCCAGCGCCCTGTCTGAACCTTGTTTCCTCAGCCTTACATAAGTCTCCTTCTTCCTCTTAACAAGGCATTCAACCTCTCTTGTCAACCATGGTTCCCTCACTCGACCATCTCTTCCCTGCCTGACAGGGACATTCATATCAAAGACACGTAGTACCTGTTCCTTGAACAAGTTCCACATTTCACTTGTGTCCTTCCCTGACAGCCTATGTTCCCAACTTCTGCACTTCAATTCTTGTCTGACAGCATTGTATTTACCCTTCCCCCAATTGTAAACCTTACCCTGTTGCACGCACCTATCCCTCTCCATTACTAAAGTGAAAGTCACAGAATTGTGCTCACTGCCTCCAAAATGCTCCCCCACTAACAAATCTATCACCTGCCCTGGTTCATTACCAAGTACCACATCCAATATGGCCTCCCCTCTGGTCGGACAATCTACATACTGTGTTAGAAAAGCTTCCTGGACACACTGCACAAACACTACCCCATCCAAACTATTTGATCTAAAGAGTTTCCAATCAATTATTGGAAGTTGAAGTCACCCATGACTACTACCCTGTGACTTCTGTACCTTTCTAAAATCTGTTTCCCAATCTGTTCCTCCACATCTCTGCTGCTATTGGGGGGCTTATAGAAAACTCCCAACAAGGTGACTGCTCCTTTCCTATTTCTGACTTCAACCCATACTACCTCAGTAGGCAGATCCTCCTCGAACTGCCTTTCTGCAGCTGTTATACTATCTCTAATTAACAATGCCACCCCCCCCCCCCCCCCACCTCTTTTACCACCCTCCCTAATCTTGTTGAAACATCTATAACCAAGGACCTCCAACAACAATTTCTGCCCCTCTTCTATCCAAATTTCCGTGATGGCCACCACATCGTAGTCCCAAGTACCGATCCATGCCTTAAGTTCACCCACCTTATTCCTGATGCTTCTTGCGTTGAAGTATACACACTTCAACCCATCTCCTTGCCTGCAAGTACTCTCCTTTGTCAGTGTTACCTGCCCCACTGCGTCACTACACGCTTTGGCGTCCTGAATATTGGCTTCCTTAGTTGCTGGACTACAAATCCGGTTCCCATTCCCCTGCCAAATTAGTTTAAACCCTCCGGAAGAGTACTAGAAATCCTCCCTCCCAGGATATTGGTGCCCCTCTGGGTCAGATGCATCCCGTCCTGCTTGTACAGGAGGTCCCACCTTCCGCAGAATGCGCTCCAATTATCCAAATACCTGAAGCCCTCCCTCCTACACCATTCCTGCAGCCACGTGTTCAACCGCACTCTATCCCTATTCCTAGCCTCGCTATCATGTGGCACCGGCAACAAACCAGAGATGACAACTCTGTCTGTCCTGGCCTTTAACTTCCAGCCTAACTCCCTAAACTTGTTTATTACATCCACACCCCTTTTTCCTACCTACGTCGTTGGTGCCAATGTGCACCACGACTTCTGGCTGCTCCCCCTCCCCCTTCAGGATCCTGAAGACACGATCCGAGACAACCCTGGCCCTGGCACCCGGGAGGCAACGTACCTTCCGGGAGTCTCGCTCGCGACCACAGAATCTCCTATCTATTCCCCTAACCATTGAATCTCCTATTACTATTGCTTTTCTATTCTCCCCCCTTCCCTTCTGAGCCCTAGAGCCATGCTCAGTGCCAGAGACCTGGCTGCTAGGGCCTTCCCCCGGTAGGTCATCCCCCCAACAGCATCCAAAACGGTATACTTGTTTTGAAGGGGAATGGCAATGAGGGATCCCTGCACTGTCTGCCCGTTCGTTTTCTTTCCCCTGACTGTAACCCAGCTACTCTTGTCCAGTACCTTGGGTGTGGCTACCTCCCTGTAACTCTTCTCGATAACCCCCTCTGCCTCCCGGATGATCCGAAGTTCATCCAGCTCCAGCTCCAGTTCCCTAACACAGTCTCTGAGGAGCTGGAGTTGGGTGCACTTCCCGCAGATATAGTCAACGGGGACACTGGTGGTATCCCTCACCACCCACATCCTACAGGAGGAGCATGCAACTGCCCTAGCCTCCATCCCCTTTTACTTTACAGAATATAGCTGCCCTGTGGACCAACTGGACCTCCGCCCTCCGATTCAGCTCCCAGTCAGCTGCACTCTGTAAACTCCTGGCTCCCTTCTCGCTCTTTGCAGAAATGAAATGAAAGGAGTACCTTGCTCCCTCCTCACCTAACTCCCTCAGTCACCAAACTCTGACTATAGCACTCAAGAGTTCTATAGACTTTAGTGCTGTGTCGGAGAGAGGATATCTCATAGAATTTACAGTGCAGAAGGTGACCATTCAGCCCATCGGGTCTGCACTGGCTCTTTGAAAGAGCACCCTACCCAAGCCCACACCTCCACCCTATCCCCATAACCCAGTAACCCCACCCAACATTAAAGGCAATTTTGGACACTAAGGGCAATTTAGCATGGCCAATCCACCTAACCTGCACATCTTTGGACTGTGGGAGGAAACCGGAGCACCCGGAGGAAACCCACGCACACACGGGCAGAATGTACAGACTCCGCACGGACAGTGCCCCAAGCCAGGAATTGAACCCGGGACCCTGGAGCTGTGAAGCAATTGTGCTAACCACTATGCTACCATGCTGCCCACTGTCTCTGACAGTGCAACACTCTTTCAGGACTGCAGTCGAGCATTGGCTTAGATTTAATGCACATGTTCCTGAAGTGGGACTTGAACGCACCACCCTATGACTCAGGGGCAAAGAGAATGTAACCAACTGAGTCACAGCTGACACTTGTAACCATGAACACCGCTTGGCTTTCCTGCTCTCCAAGCTGACTGGCATTCCATTCATACCAATGGCAAGCATTTCTAGTTGGTGTATGGATTGTACAAAGAGAGCAGCACAGTGTCCACGTTTGACTTTGGTCTTGTGCAGCGTGCAAGATGGGTGATAGTGATATGGTAGCTCATTTTATATTCTTGCCTGCTTTCCTATACAATTAAATTTAAAATGGTTCATCGGTTACGATCATCCATTTTTCTCATGATTAGTTTTGCTGCGTTCAATGGCAGTTGTGATCTATGTCCCAAGTTTTAAAAAAAATTTAGAGTACCCAATTATTTATTTTCAAATTAAGGGGCAATTTATCCTGGCCAATCCACCTAACCGGCACATCTTTGGATCGTCGGTGAGAAACCCACGCAGACACGGAGCGAATGTACAAACTCTACACGAACAGTGACCCAGGGCCGGGATCAAACCCAGGTCCTCAGTGCCGTAGGCAGCAGTACTAACCACTGTGCCACTGTGCCGTCCCTTATGTCCCACGTTAAAGCAAATTAATCTGGTGTCTGTTGTAGAGTCTCAACTAGGTGGTATAGATTAAATTTAAATGATAGCCAGAAAGTGAACAACAGAAAGGGAAAGAAATATGGGATCAAGAGATAAAGATAAAAGATATGAAAATTAAAATGCATAAATATATATTCAATTTATAAAAAATATCTCCAACACTAATTAAATTCTGAAGGAATGAAATTCCATTTTGTAAAATTTAATTTCAGCGTGATAGTATGGCAGTAATTATGACTTATCGTGCAGTTAAAAAAATCAATTGCACCTGAATGCACCAGGCTTTTTTCTGAAATGCTGAATGGGTAATTTCAGCAATGGGGACTGGTGCGGTGCGTCTCTGCCAGCATCGGGATTCTCCAGCCTGCCAGCCGGCCAATGGGGTTTCCCATTGTGGGCAGCCCCACGCCGTCGGGAAATCCCCGGGCATTGGTGCGCTGCCGGCGCAATGGAGAATCCCACCAGTGGAGAATCCAGTCTTTCCATGCATTTCAATGCTACATCTATTCGTGAGATACTGTTGCAGCACCACCTGTAGAGGAGCAGGATAATTCTGACAATAACTTTTGGATTTCCTTGTTTCCCTGCACTGGTACTGACGGACATGTGAATCCAGATGTTGCTGTCCAATTTGCTCCATAATAATGGTGAACGCTAATATCCTTACCATCCTTACTATCTTTCCTACTACAAAGCCCTAGCCAATATTTCTATGTAGCTCCGTGTTCAATATTGGGTGGGATTCTCCGGTTCCCCAGCCGCCGTTTCTCGGCTGTGCCCCGTTCACTGGCGGCGGGATACTATCTTCCTGCTGTTTGTCAATGGGAATTCCCATTGTAATCACCCCACGCCACAAGGAAACCCATGGCAGGATTTCACTGCCGGCGGGAAAAATAAATCGCAGCAACTGGAGAATTCCGACCATTGTCTGATAGAGTTCCTACGCAGTGTCTTGGGATGTTTTACTTTAAAGGTTCCAATAAAAGCAAGATGTTATTGCTTGAACAAGTGCAACATTTATTCAGTGTCTCGATATACCTGACATGATTCCAGTTATTCCTGTAACAGCAAAGCTTGATCTTTAATTCTGTGTTACAATATGTGCAACTGTTCCAATTGACAGTGTAGATTCTCAACAGTTATGCTGAAAAGTAGATATTGTAAAATGGTGGTTTACTCTGTTTTGCAATTTTGTTTTGTCAACAATAAAAGTTGTTGCCGAGCACACACAAAACACAACTTATTCAATGTACAAGATCATTTGCTTTGAATTAGTAAAGTAGCCATAGACCCAGATGTCCATTGGCTGTTTTCCCATTTGAGGGGGAGAGCTGACTGGTGGGGATTTAACCTAAGGGTCACCACACCTCAGGTGAGGGGCAAGGTTAGGAATAACCTTGAATAACCTCAACTGGTACGGGAATTGAACCTGTGCTGTTTGCTCTGCACCATGAACCAGCCGTCCAGCCAACTCAGCTGAACTATCACCCCCCCACCCCCCCCCCCCCCCCCCCCCCCCCCAAATTAGCAACAGGTTATAGCTAACTGAATATTGCAAGTTGATAACACATCTTGCACTTGTTAGCACTGTGCATTATGGCTGCACCAATTAACATTTGGTCAAACTCAAATGGTATATTTGTGTATTGTAGGTTCTGAGTTTACAGCAGTACTCTAGTTGCAGGATTTAACAGGCAGGTACATTCATAGCCTGTGGCAATGAGTTCTCGAATAGGGAGGATTATTTTCCCCCACTGTGGGTTAGGGAGGGGATGTATGGGCCAGGACTTGGCATGAAGACATTTTTCAGGTTTTAATTGCACAAACAGCTACACAGAACATTTTGTGCTGAGTTTTTTAAATTATTGCCAAATTTAGGAAGATCCATGAGTCCATGAGCGCGTCAGATAAATCACTACATAACAAATCTGCAGTTAATGACATGCTCAGCAAGAGACTTGAGGAGCTATTATGGGAGTGTGGTGTTTGTTCCTCTCTTTAATTTTAGAAACTGCCACAGCCAACCTCAGGAAGAGGCATAGCCAATCTCCAAGGAGTCACACAAGGGCAAAGCAAAGTGGACTGTGGGGTTGGGAGAATGCTGATGTCGGGCGGAGCTTGCCTTTTCAAATAAACCACAAAATAGCTTCCTTCTCATTGACCATAAACCACTGGAGAGTCTGTCAGCAGGAAAGCGGTTCCAGAGATGGGAGTCAGATGCAGTTTTAAGAGAGAGGTAAATATTTCAGTGTACAGCATCTTATCGAAACATACGTTTTCATAAAATGGCTTGAAGCAGCTTTTTCCTGACTTATCAATATTTAAATACCTATACAGCAATATATAGCAAATATATTTCCTGAAATTATTCGGATGGATTAATAACATTAAAGTACATGAAGCATATAATAATTAGAGTTAGAAAAAGTTGGTAGGCCAGGACATAGTATAATTCAAAATTGTGTACATTTAGACTAAATTATATATTTATTCAACATTAACATGTTATTTATCTACAGGATGCATTTTTAAATATCAGAAATAAACGCAGAACAAGAAAAGGTGTCAAATGCAGTCACAATTCGGGAAGCGGATTATTAATTGACCAAACCTTTTCTTCAATTATAAGTGGGAACATTTTTTGCATCCATTTTTAATGTGGGAATATGATTCTGTGTGGGAACAGTATCATTTTTAGGTGCGCATCTGAAAATATAATTGGGCAGTATCCAATCTCTGGATGGATTGTGATAGGACAATTCATTAAAACAGAGAGGCAACAGAAAGGAAACAGGAATATCATTATTGTTCCCAAATGGACATATATTCAGTCACAGAACATGCCTCCATGCCATTGCTTGCACAGCTCTTTGGCCATTGAACTTAATCAAGTTTTGTCATATACCAGTTTTCGGCATCTGTCAGGAGCTGAGCCCAGACAAACAGGATCATGATGAAAAGTCCATACTCACATCTTAACAGTATCTCACCCCCATTTTTAACCTGCAATTGTGGCTACTCATCCTGAAGCCTGTCTGAGAACTCCTGAAAGAGTGTGATATGGAACTCTCAGCCCCAGTTCTCTGGATCTGAGAACCTTTGCCTGTTTGATTTGTCAGAAGAGTTTCCAGTTTCCACTTTGCTACTTCCAGCCAGCTTTCTCTTCTTACAGTGGGTTTAATTTCTGCTTCTTTTTTACAGATGGAGCAAAACGTGGAGTAGAAGGGACGCCTGGAACCTATACAGGCAGGAGGTTAGCCTCAGCACAGAGTCTCCATAGGCCAATGATCCAAAATAAGGAAGAGTGCAGGAGGGGGCTGCCTGCTGGACCTGGGGACCCGGCATAGCCTTCATAGTGAGCACTCGTCTGACTCATTATACCACTACGACAAGGGATATCAGCTGCGTCAACCAGGTTGCAGTTGACAGCTCCATTAAAGCAGGAGAGTTAAAGCCTCGGGGAAATTGTATTTTCCACTTCCATCAAAGTTGGGATGGAGAAAGATAATACATAGCTTTTAAGCTCATGTGAGAATTTGATATGACAATCTTCAGTATATGCGAGGATAAGGTGTGATTTACCCAGTTAGGGCTCCCTACATCCCTAAATCCCCTTCCCTTAATGTGCTGCAAAATGTCAGTCGATGGGAATAGCATCTAAGTGAAGAAAAAATTGAAACTATCATTAATTGTTTTGCGAATGCCCTCTAGGGAAGGAAATTTGCCATCCTTGCCTGGTCGGCCTACATGTGACTCCAGACCCACAGCGATTTGATTCATTCTTAACTGCCCTTGAGCGACACTCAGGGATGGGTAACAAATCTGGTCTTGCCAGCAATACTGCATCCCATTCTGAAAAAGCTCCATCACTGATCTGCCATAAGTTTATTTAGAAGAGTTTGTGCTGAGATCCTCTTAGAGAGGGAGAGAATTCAGAGGCAAGAAAAATGACAATAAAAAGGATATGGAGGATTGGCCCCATTACTGCCAGTGCGAGGCAGCACGGTGGCACAGTGGTTAGCATTGCTGCCTACGGCGCTGAGGACCTGGGTTCGAATCCCGGCCCTGGGTCGCTGTCCATGTGGAGTTTGCACATTCTCCCCGTGTCTGCGTGGGTTTCACCCCCACAACCCAAAGATGTGCAGGGTAGGAGGATTGGCCACGCTAAATTGCCCCTTAATTGGAAAAAATAATTGGGCACTCTAAATTTATTTTAAAAAAGAAAAAAAAAATTATTGCCAGTGCTTGAGAGCTGTTTGTAATCGATAAATGCCCAATGATAAATCTAGTAAAAGAACCCAATGCAAGAGCATCATCATCAAACAACAATTTGACACCAATTGATGTAAGGAGAAATTAGGGCAGGTAAAGAGGTTACTTATAAGGAGCATATTGAAAGAGTAGAGAGGTGGAGGAAAATGAGTGATGGTGGTGGAGGGAGGGTGTGAGTGGAGGCGGCTAGTTCTATTGTGGGGCCTCTGTTGACCTGAACAGGAGAGATCCACAATCCAAGGCACCTACACTGACACTGATAAAATACCAGTGGAGGCAGACGGTGGTAGAAGTGGCACTGCCTGCCCTGGTACACAATTCTAGGGCCCCCATCCCCACCTCTTCTCCCCCAATGCCCCCCCCCCCCTCTGCCCCCCCCCCCCCCCCCCCCCCCCCCCATCGCCTGCTAGCTCGCACCCGGTGTGGGCATAAAACCCTGCTAAAGTCTATAGACGTTGCTGGACTGGTTATGCATCCAGTACAATTCATGAGGGAGGTTGTTGCAACTTTCCGGCTACATTCTCACAATGCACAGGTCCCAAGTGATTCTCATTTAACTGTTAAATGTTTCCAATTTATAATTTCTTTCTGAATTATTTACAAAGTATAATGTTTTCTTCCCCCAGTTTTTCTCCCTAAATCCCATGAATAGATTTTTTTCTTTGTTCCTGAAACACATTTCAATAAAATTTATACTCCTTGACCATTCTGTTCGATCGCAGTAGCTACTATTTCAGACCCTGACGTTTCACGATACTTGTAAGGACCAGCAATTATAAATAGGGGAATGACTGAAGCTCAAAAGAGCCATAAATTTTGAATAATTACAGTGTGCCTTCAACACATAAAAGCTATAATTGTGAGTGATTACAGTGAGCGAATCCCTCAAACGAGCTATAAATAAAGGAGACTCACTGATGGGCTGGTTGGAGGGAAGAATCTGACTCATGGTATAGCCAGGGAGAATGTTTTTTAAGGAACTAGTAAAGGAGTTTGTCATTTAATTCAGGCAGTCAATACCTCTTCAGCAGGAAGTGTCACTCAGGAGGTTTAGATTGACCTCAGGATGTTGTCCAAATGTCTCACTAAAGGAGTGACCACTTCGAGCAGTGGTGGGCAATCTGTGGCTCGGGAGCTTCATGCGGCTCATCAGGGTGCTGAGTGCGACCCACAAGACATTTTGTTGACTGTTGCCCATGCACAGAGTTGCCATATTCCATTGGTTCCCATCCGCATAGCTTTTTTCCCGCCGGTTTGACGTAAGTGATGTCACGTGAAGGGCAAGTCAGGTGAGGTGCTCATTGGCTGCGAGAGCCGAGTGCTTTGCATCTAATCGAGGTAGTTGTTTCTGTTTTTCAGACCACTGACGTTGATGACAGTTCTTGTAATATATGAATGATTAAGCATTTTCTACAAGTTATTATGAAATATTTGGTGTGTATTTAATCTTAGTCATGGGGTCATGGTTAGTGAACAAGTTCAATTTTAATCTTGGGGCCCACTGAGCCTCGATGGGTCACTCATCTGCCTAGATTGTCCAGCATAGAGTTAGAGTGTTACACTGAAAGCTCATTAACAGTACTCATCAGAAGTATTAGATTAGATTAGTCATAAAATCAGTTTAGACCCTAAGAGGGTCATTCAGGAGTCTGGTAACAGCGGGAAAGAAATTGTATTCCAATCTATTTGTGCGTGTTCTCAAACTTTTGTATCTTCTGCTTGGTGGAAGAGGTTGGAAGAGAGAATAGCCTGGGTGGGAGGGGTCTTTGATTCTGCTGCCCGCTTTCCCAAGGCAGCGGGAGTTGTAGACAGAGTCAATGGATGGGAGGCGGGCTCATGTGATCGGCTGGACAGTGTTTACGAGTCTCTGCAGTTACTCAGAAAGATCCTTGATATAATGAATAGAGAGGCAGAGACTCAGACGGTTCAGAGTTAGATTGACCATGAGGAGGTCAATTACCAAAGGTGGCTCAGTTGTACAACTACTGACTGAGTTGGCCAAGTACTAAAGAACATAGATACCAGACTGGCCTAACTATTAGACCTTTTCCTCATCAATTTTCTTGCGGCAGATACACCTGTCCATGATTGCATTGGTAGGATGGCTACCATGCAGCATCAGCACATCAGTGCAAAAAGCAGGGCTGAAGCATTTGCAAGGAGCTTCAACCAGACGTGTCAACTGAATGATCCATCTTAACCTCCACGAGATTCCAACCATCAGAGCTGCCAGTCTTCAGCCACTTGAATTCACCCCACAGGATATGAAGAAATGACTGAATGCACAGGATACAGCAGACTATGGGCTTCAACATGGGCCATCAGCAGCAGCAGAATTATATTCCTCCACAAAACATCCCAACTGTGGTACTGAAGACCTGGTCTGTGAAGTCCACATCCCATAAACAAATCAAAATGGTATCATCGGAAAGTTCAGTAATCGAGTGTCAATCAGGAGCGCACTAAATGGCTGGAGGGATTGCCACTCGGTTGACTCCAGTAACAATACTGTGCCAAAATATTTACACAGGTGTTCTGTAAGTAGTAAACTATGACAACATAAGATAGAATTCTCCTTCACTTCTCTCCTACTCGACCCTCCAAAACCTCAAGCTAATAGTATGCTCTTTTTGCAAGCGAGCTTCCATTTAGTGCCAACTAACATTGTCTCCTACCTCTGTAGCCATCTAAGATGGACACTGGGCTACAAAATGGAGAACTGCTAAGGCTGCAGGGATAAACAGTCTTAGTGAGGACAAGCAGCTTGCAGAAGACTAATTTGCATTCTGCACGTACAGAAACCAGTTTCTGGCCAGGTGCAGAGTTTCAGCCAAAGGTGCAAATGGGAAACAGATCTGCATAGTAATGAGGTGATCCAGATCCAGACCCCGCACAATAGAAACATTTAAGTATCAATGGATGCTTTTCCGTAGACGCCCAGACAGAATGGCGCCCTAGCAACCAACACAAAGAGCCGTAGGGACCGCCCCACCCATCGAGGAACGACCCTCAGATTGGGGGGTTTGGAAGATATCGATTGGGAGAGGCCCAATCGATACCTGGCAGGTGAAAGAACCGCCCCAAGGGGGCACGGACTTCTAGGACCTATAAGAGTAGACCCCGCACATGGTTCGGTCTGCTTGCTTGCTCCGGCCCATACTTGTTACATCGCATCCTGACTCCAGTTTCATCACCAGCCGTTGAGCCTCAGCCATCGAACTGTAAGTGCCAATACAACAATCGCTACGTGATCCAGACCTTGCTAGATCTTGACAACTTTACGAATCAGAAAGTTGCAGACCAAGAACAGGCCTTGTTCCCTGACCTTGCCTGTTCCTGTCTAGATAAGTATTTAGTTGTTTAGTATTAGAAGTAAGTTAGTCTCTTTAGCGTATGCATGTGTATTTATTATATTTGTTATAATAAACACCAATCGTTTAGACTTACTAATCGGTGTACGGATTTATTACTTTGAACCTGACCTTGATATACTTGTGACGGTGTCTCAATACGGCACCTGGCGACTCCGAGCATAATTACACATACAGAGCCATAGCAGTGTTAAGCACATGGCCTTTAAACGGAGGCGTGTTAATCACACTCCAGTAAAACGAGCAACACCTCCCAGCTAATTGTCACTTCCTGTTGCTTTGAGCAGGATGTTGACTAGCGGCCAAGGTTGCTACCTAGGTTGGGAGTGGAGTGAGGTGGAGGGTGTTGGGGCTTGCTCCCCCCCAGCATGCCATGAGCCCTGCTTCAAGTTCAAATTCATCTTGTGGTACAGGTGCATTCTCAACGTATCCAAGTCCTGGGGGAGACACAGGACAGTTTGATTGTTTATTGTGTGCTCCACGGCAGCTGATTACTGTAAGGATGAGAAGTTCTAATAACTATTGGAGTGCTCCACTGTGATATGCTACCACTGGAGGAAGTAACTTCTAAGGCATTTACACCAGCCTTCCCAGCACAATTCTGGTTACTCGCATTCAGTGGGAGCATGGACTTCATCGAATCTCCTTTATGGTCGGGACTTTAAAAAAAAATTCTGATTCCATGAGGCTCATGCTTTCATTGGTTCCTGTAATCAGGATTATGTTTCCAGTGCGAACCTTTAGTGAGTCCAAGGTACTTGCCATATACATTTTGCAAACCGATTGATAATGACCTCTCCAGATAATCTCCCGAAATTTATTAATTTCCTGAAACAAGGCAAGATTCGCAGATGTTCCTAAAGACCATAAGAACATTTAGAAACATGAAAAGACCATTGAGCCCATTGAGCCTCCTCCAACATTCAACATGATTGATATTCTGCCTCAGCTCAATTTTTCATGCCCATTCTCCCTTGATTCCCTGATAGACGAAAAGTCTTAAATTCACTGATGGAGCATTCTCAGCCCTCTGCGTTAGAGAATTCTAATAAATCACAACCCTTTGAACAAAGATGTTTCTCATCTTCACAGCCCTGAATGATTGTTTCTTATCCTGAAATGGTGTTGCTTTGTTCTAGATACCCCAACCAAGGAAAAAAACCTCTTGATATCAACCCTGTCAAAGCTGCTGCAGGATCTTGAATGTTTCACTGAGATTGCCTCTCATAGTTCTAACCTCCTGTTCTTAAACCCAATTTACTCAGCCACTTATCATAGGGCAATTCTATCATTCCAGGGACTAATCCAGTAAACCTTTGCTGTATCGCCTCTAGTGTAAATATACCTTTCCTTTAATACGGAGGGCAAAATTGCACAGTATTCCAGGTGGGAGCTTACCAAAGCCCGACACAATTGTAGCATGACTTATTTAATCTTGTACTTTAATCCCCTTGCGATAAATGCCAACATGTTATTTGCTTTCCTCATTGCTTGCTTTAACTAAAAGTTATCTTTCGTGTGCACTGTACAAGTCTCTAAATGTCAACGTCTACAAGTTTCTTAGCTTTTAAAATATATTCTGTTTTTCTGTTGCTGAGCAAAAGAAAAATGTCAAAACAATAAATTGACAATAAGAAAATTGAGTGACCCTGAGGCTAAGTCTTGAGCCGTCGGATACGCCGTCAGGTTTCTCGACGGCGTCAACATGGCCTCGGATCAGCAATTCTGGCCCCGACATGGGGCCAGCACAGCACTGGAGCCGTTCACGCTACTCCAGCTGCTTATCCCAGCTTCAACTGTGCGCCATGGGATCCATGCATGCTCAGTGGCACCGGCGCCAACGCGCGCGTGCGCAGTGGCTCCCTTCATCGCCCCGGTCCTGACGCAACATGGCGCAGGGCTATAGGGGCTGGTGTGGAAGGAAGGAGGCCCCCAGCCAGAGAGGCCAGCCCGCCAATGCCACATTGGAGCCCCCCCCCCCGGGTCGGACACCCCCCTCCCCCCCACACAGGCTGCCCCCCGACCCTTCCATGCCGAGTTCCCGCCGGCTGAGAGCAGGTGTGGACCGCGCTGGCGGGAACTCGGGAATTTTACAATGGCCACTCGGCCCATCCTGGGCTGAGAATCAGCGGGGTGGGGGCCATGTAGAGTGGTCCCCAACCGGCGCCGCACCAACCACGGCGGCGCCAATGGCGCCGATTGTCCGCTTTGCGGAGAATCGGGTGCCGGCGTTAGGGCGGCGTTGTGCGATTCATGCCAGTCACAGGGATTCTCCGACCCAGCCCGGGCTGAGAAAATCCCGCCCAATGAGTGTGAAAGGGTGAGAATGTGTGTGTCCACCTCACTCTCAGTCTCAGGGTTCTCACTCACTCACGCTCACTCACTGTGAGAGACGGTGCGAGTGTCTATAGGTATGTAGGGTTGAGGGTGAATGAGAACTCTGATACTGGAAGTGAGCCAGACACACACTCACCTCCTCTCTCACTCCCTCACACACATTAACCCCATCACTCATACACCCCT
Source organism: Scyliorhinus canicula (assembly GCF_902713615.1). Taxonomy (NCBI): domain Eukaryota; kingdom Metazoa; phylum Chordata; class Chondrichthyes; order Carcharhiniformes; family Scyliorhinidae; genus Scyliorhinus; species Scyliorhinus canicula. The sequence goes on along the minus strand of NC_052149.1, from coordinate 220,880,080 downwards.
CACACATGCATGCACACGTACACACACATTCATCCCACACACACACACTCAGCCACAAACACATTCACCCTTGTTCAAAAAGGTTGTAAGCTTAGCCCCAACAGTTACAGGCTAGTCAGGTTAACATTAATAGTGGGCAAACATCTGGAATTAATTATTTGGGATAGAATTAGTTGTCACATGGAAAAGTGTGTGTTCATTAGGAAGGGCTAACATGGATTTCTAAAAGGTTATTCATGTTTAACTTGCTGACGTTTTCCTGAGGAGGCAACAGAAAGGGTCGATGAGGGTAATGCTGTTGATGAGATGTACTTGGACTTTCAGAAGGCATTTGATACAGTGCCACACAACAGACTTGTGAGCAAAGTTATGGCTCATGGAATAAAAGGGACAGTAGAATGTGGATACAAAATTGGCAGAGAGTAATAGTCAATGAATATTCTTCAGGCTGGAGGAAGGTTTGTAGTAATCTTCCCCATGGGTCAGTATTGGGACCCTTGCTTTTTATAATATATGTTAATGATCTCGATTTTGGTATGCAGGGTACAGTTTAAAATTTGTGGATGATACAAAACTTGAAAGTGTTGTAAACTGTGACGAGGACAGTGTAGAACTTCAAAAGGATCTAGATGAGTTGGTGGAATAGGCAGAGAGGTGGCAGATGAAGTTCAATGCAGAGAAGTATGAGGTGATGCATTTTGGTGGGAAGAACATGGAGAGACAATATAAAATAACCGGTAAAAGTTTAAAGGGGGTTCAGGAAAAGAGGGACCAGGGTGTATAGATCATTGAAAGTGGCAGGGCAGGTAGAGGGAGCAGTTAATAAAGCAGATAGTATTCTAGGCTTTATTAAAAGGGGTGGGGAGGTTATGCTGAACTTATACAAGACACAATTTTTTTTAATAAACATTTTATTGAGGTATTTAAGGATTTATAACAACAAAAGAAGAAACAATGTACATGCAAACATAAACATAGTGCAATTCCTCCCTCACAGGTCCCACTTTTTCTAACACCCTACTCTAAGCTAAACAAAACCCCAGCCCCCCCCACTTTCTGCTGATGGTTAATTTTCCGCAAAGAAGTCGACGAACGTTTGCCACCTCCGGACGAACCCTAACATTGACCCTCTCAAGGCAAACTTGATTTTCTCCAGACAAAGAAAGCTAGCCATGTCAGTTAGCCAGGTCTCTGACCTCGGGGACTTTGAGTCCCTCCAAGCTAATAATATCCGTCTCCGGGCTACCAGGGAAGCAAAGGCCAGAACGTCTGCCTCTTTCTCCTCCTGATTCCTGGGTCTTCCGACACTCCGAAAATCGCCACCTCTGGATTCAGTGCCACCCCTCACACACGCTCACCTCTCACACACTCACACCTCACACACACTCACCCCTCACACACACACACTCACCTTTCACACACACACATACTCACCCCACACAAACACAGTCGCCCCTCAAACACTCTCACCCCTCACACACACTCACCTCTCACACGCTCACACACATGCCCTCACACACACTCACCCCTCACGCACACTCATCTCACACACACTCACCCCTCACACACATACCCTCACCCCTCACACACACTCACCCCTCACACACATACCCTCACCCCTCACACACACTCACCTCTCACACACACTCCCCCCCTCACACACACACTCGCCCCTCACACACATACCCTCACCCCTCACACACATAGAACAGTACAGCACAGAACAGGCCCTTCGGCCCTCGATGTTGTGCCGAGCAATGATCACCCTACTCAAACCCACGTATCCACCCTATACCCGTAACCCAACCTTACTTTTTTTTTAGGACACTACGGGCAATTTAGCATGGCCAATCCACCTAACCCGCACATCTTTGGACTGTGGGAGGAAACCGGAGCACCCGGAGGAAACCCACGCACACACGGGGAGGACGTGCAGACTCCGCACAGACAGTGACCCAGCTGGGAATCGAACCTGGGACCCTGGAGCTGTGAAGCATTTATGCTAACCACCATGCTACCATGCTGCCCACATTCACTCCTCACACATACTCACCCCTCACACACACACACACTCACCTCTCACACACACTCACCCCTCACACACACACTCTCACCCCTCACACACACTCACCTCGCACACACACTCACCCCTCACACTCACCCCTCACACACACAGTCACCCCTCACACACATACCCCTCACACACACACACTCACCCCTCATACACACACTCACCCCTCACACACACACACTCACCCCTCACACACACTCACCCCTCACACACACACACCCCTCACACACACACTCTCACCCCTCACACACACTCACCTCTCACACACTCACCCCTCACACACATACCCTCACCCCTCACACACACTCACCCCTCACACACACACACTCACCCCTCACACACACACTCACCCCTCATACACACACTCACCCCTCACACACATACCCTCACACACACTCACCCCTCACACATACTCACCGCTCACACACACTCACCCCTCACACGCATACCCTCACCCCTCACACACACTCACCTCACGCACACTCACCTCTCACCCACACTCACCCCTCACACACACACTCACCCCTCATACACACACTTACCCCTCACACACATACCCTCACCCCTCACACACTCACCCCTCACGCACACTCACCTCTCACACACACTCACCCCTCACACACACACACCCCTCAAACACACACTCACCCCTCACACACACTCACCTCTCACACACACTCACCCCTCACACACATACCCTCACCCCTCACACACACTCACCCCTCATGCACACTCACCTCTCACACACTCTCACCCCTCACACACACTCACCTCTCACACACACTCACCCCTCACACACACAGTCACCCCTCACACACACAGTCACCTCTCACACACACACTCACACATCACACACACTCACCACTCACACACACACACCACCCCTTACACACACGCACTCATCCCTCACACACACTCACTCCTCACACACATACCCCTCACACACAAACCCCTCACACACATACCCCTCACACACACTCACCCCCTCACACACACTCACCCCTCACACACACACTCACCTCTCACACACACACTCACCCCTCACACACATGCACCCCTCACACACATGCACCGCTCACACACACCCACCCCTCACATCCACTCATCTCTCACACACGCACGCTCACCCCTCACAAACACACACTCACCCCCACACACATACTCACCCCTCACACACACACCCTCACCCCATACAAACTCATCCCTCACACACACACATTCACCCCTCACACACACACTCACCTCACACACACACTCACCCCTCACACACATTCACCCTCACACACACACCCCTCACACACTCACCCCTCACACTCTCACCCCTCACACACACACACTCACCCCTCACACACACATACTCACCCCTCACACACACTCACCCCTCACACACACATACTCACCCCTCACACACACTCACCCCTCACACACACTCACCCCTCACACACACTCACCCCTCACACACACTCACCCTCACACACACACTCACCCCTCCCACACACACACTTTGGGCAGCATGCAGCATAGTGGTTAGCATTGTTGCTTCACAGCTCCAGCGTCCCAGGTTTGATTCCCGGCTGGGTCACTGTCTGTGCATAGTCTGCATGTTCTCCCCGTGTCTGCGTGGGTTTCCTCCAGGTGCTCCGGTTTCCTCCCACAATCCAAAGATGTGCGGGTTAGGTGGATTGGCCATGCTAAATTGTCCCTTAGTGTCCAAATAATCTTAACTGGGGATTACTGGGTTATGGGGATAGGGTAGATATGTGAGTTTCAGTAAGGTACACTTTGTAAGAGCCTGTGCAGACTGATGGGCCAAATGGCCTCCTTCTGCACTTTAAATTCTGTGATTCTATGAGTCACCCTTCACACACACACACTCACCTTTCACACATACTCACTCCTCACACACTCACACTGAGCCAACCTTGCATCCACTCTCACTTAATCAGCCCGGGGTGGGGCCAGGACGGTTGGCGGGGGTGGGGGTGTCGCATATAGGACATCATCTGGAGCGGGGCCTTGAGGTGCCCACTGCAGGGACAGCTGAGAACAGTGGGAATGCGAGGAGAACTGGGGGAATGAGTGGAGAACAATGGAATGTGGGAGAACCAGGGGAATGAGTGGAGAACTGGAGGAATGTGGGAGAACCGGGGAAATGTGGGGAGAACTGGGGGAATGTGGGAGAACAGTGGAATGTGGGAGAACCAGGGGAATGAGTGGAGAACTGGGGGAATGTGGGAGAACTGGGGGAATGTGGGAGCACCAGGGGAATAAGTGGAGAACTGTGGGAATGTGGGAGAACCGGGGGAATGTGGGGAGAACTGTGAAGAGAACAAGCTGAACATGGAAAAAATTAGGTGAAAGTGGTGGGGGGTGGCACATGAGCTGGGCAAGAGCACCAGAGCCAAGGGAAAGCTTGGTGAGTAGAGGCCCCATATGACCACAATCTCTCTGTCTTCACATACTTGCTGTTGCCGACATTTGACATATATTTTTAAAATTCTTTGAATATTTCTCTTTACTGTCATGGTATGCAGAAACACACATAATGATATACAGGCAGGCACAGACAAGCAGCTAATGAACACAGAGAACAGGGCATGACCAATTAGCAGGAAGGACACTCAGGGGTGGGATCTGACTATAAAAGACATGAGGCGCTCACACTCCGCCTCTTTCCACTGATGAACATCTAGAGAGTCAATCAAGGGTGTTGTTACAATCTCACACCTCCACCAGGTGGCTAAGAGCTAGTCTGGTTCAGTCAGACAGAGTAACCACACTTAAGTTAGCAGAGAGTCAAACTCACAGAGAACTGTGCTATTGGTTCAATAAATCTGAATGAACTAACTTCAAGGTTTGGAGTATCTTTTTGATCTAAGCTGCATTCAGTTGCAGCCAGTGTTATACCAGTGTACCTAACACGACATTTACTAGATGTAAAATAAAATTGAGGGAAAAAACGGAGTTTGACTGATAGTGAAGCATGATCCAATTGGATAATTAATCATTTTGTTTTCCAATGGACAGGATGTATGTGTTGGCCAACAAATAGCTGGAGCGTGGGAACAGGTTAGGTGACAAAACCTCCAGAAATACCTTTAATCAGAGTTGGCGACCCTATTCAGAAAGATCTTTTGCTTCACTTCTCTCTACCCTTTCAAAATACTGCCATCTCTGTAATCATGATATTGGTCACCTGTTCTCATGTCTTTTTCAGATCCACGGTAACTTTTGTCTGATAACACTCTTGTTAAGTGCCTTGGTACATTTCACTAAATTAAAGACACCATGTCAATACAAGTCATTATTGCTGCTTTCACTCCCTCTCCACCACACCCCAAACCCCCAGTTCCCCGACAATAACCCTACTCCAATGAACTGACATTTCCTGGCAGTTTATTCTACCTTCTCCATGAGAACAAATGGAGGATAATCATCAGCTGCTACAGTCTCCAAACCCAGCAGTCAAAGTGGGTCAGATTTTCAACTAGCCACTTTGGTAAATAACTAGCATTATATTAGTGAATAGCGTTGTATATAACTAGCTCAACTAGAATAGATTGGCTGCCCATTCTGAAGCCAGCTGAATTTCAAGTCTTTGATTTTAAGCTTGTAAAAGCCTCATCTCGCTGGAGATGCTTTAAATGGACATGAAAACAGTCAGTTTTAATTTGTTCTCTGAATCTTATACAAATTTAAATGTGATAAAGAAAATAATTTTTTATTACACCTCCCATGACCTTTGGAAGTCACAAAATGCTTTGAGCCAATGAAGGACTTTTCCGAAATAATATCACTGTTGTAGGGAACATCACTGCCAATTTGTGCACATTACAAACAGAATGTGTTACTGATTAGACAATCTGTCTTTAATCATGCTGGCAAAGTGCAAATGGGGGAACTCTCCTTGTCATAATATACACATCAGTATATAATGGTGCAGACACACACCGACTGACACACTGCAAGACCAATCAACACACACAACACAGCAGCCAATCACCAGTTAGAGCACGTTCTCTATAAAGCCAGAGGGCACTAGTTTTCCCGCTCATTCGGGATGTAGCCTCTGAGAAGGACAGAGCTCGCAGCTTGTAGCACAGATCTTCACCATATGCTAACAGTTTAGACTGGTCAGGATAGGCATAGGTCTTCAGTTTAATCTAACATAGTGTCGACAAACAGTGCCAGTATGTTCAACAGTTCCTAGCTTAATAAAATAGTGTTGTGCTATTACAAGTGTTGGTAGCCTGTATATGTTACTGCTAAAGTAAACACAGTCCCCACAGATCCAGAGTACCCAACACATCACTCCTGTTCTTCTTTAATGCCATGAGGACTGTTACATGTGTCAATGTGATTATATATTTTGTCATCCTGTTTTGTGGGTGTACACAATAATGCTGAACTGACTGGACCTCATTGCATTAAGATGGCATTTTTCTTTATATTCTTTCATGGGCTGTGGGCATCACTAGCTTGGCCAGTGTTTACTATCCATCCCTAATTGCCCCTGAGATGATGGTGGTGAGCTGCCTTCTTGCATCTCTGCAGTTCATGTGGTGCTGATGCATCCACAGTGCTGTTAGGAAGGGAGTTCCAGGATTTTGATCCAATGACAGTGAAGGAACGGTGATATATTTAGAAGTCAGAATGGTGTGTGGCTTGAAGGAGAACTTGTAGATGGTGATGTTCCCATGCATCTACTGCCCTTATCCGGCGAGGTGATAAAAGTCCCGAGTTTGAAAGTGCTGTTGAAATTGTACTCATCCAGGCAAGTGGAGAGTATTCCATCACACTCCTGACTTTTGCCTTGCAGATGGTGGACAGGGTTCGGGGAGTCACAAAGTGAGTTACTAAGCACAGAATTCTCAGCCTCTGATCTGCTCTTGTAGCCATAGTGTTTATATGACTGGTCCAGTTCTGTCTTGATCAATGGTAACCCCCAGCTTGCTGATTATGTCCACCAAAGCTGACCCGGTCAGATGACCCAAGTCAGCTAATTCCCATAATGATGAAGGGAAAATCGATAAGCCAGATGTGTCTGGAAGAGTGGAGGGAGAGGGAGGGTGTAAAAAGTGGGAAGAGGGCATAAAAAGGGGGTAACTTCTCAGATAACGGCTGCATCCTTTTAAAGAAATGGACCATCATTTGCACGAGGAAATACAATGGCAGCTTCAAAAGAAGTAAAAGACAGCAAATATCTTCATGTCCTGCTGCCACGCCTGAGAGAAAGGACAGCAAACAATTGTTGCGGTAGCTGTGAAGAGGCCATTACATTGAGCATTATGGGTCCTTGGGAAGCAGCAGGCTCTAACCAACACTTCCATAGGATCTAGTAGCCTCCTCAAAGCATTGAAAGACATTTAATGACTTTACAAAGTCAGCAAAAGGTTAATATCTTGTCGGCTGAATTGCAGCCCAGCTAACTCAAACAGGGAAACAGGTAGGCATTTGCACACCCATTATTCAAGAAATGCTGTTTGTGGAGTCATTTGGCACCTTGTTTTTTTTGGCAAACATAATATAGCGTGGCATCATTCATGCCAACTCTCTCCTACATAGTGGTGTATGTAAACTGAAGTGTCACTTTTTACGTTCTTGCTTCCTTTCACCTCCAACCTGATCCATAAATCCTGACAGACCTTTCATATTCCCTCCCTGATTTTCTCTGCTGAGTTCACAAGTTATGTGCCCCAGTGCGATGGCTTGACTGTTAAGAATTGAGGGAAAATTAAGACTAAAAATGAATTTGGGATAAAATAAAAAGGGAAATCGAAGAGCAGCTTTCTGAAGGGATTTTGATATGTGAATTAGAATATCAGTGAGAAAAGCAAGTGTTTACCTGTGTGAATAGGGGAAAACAATGGGGCACAGAAGAGGTAACTTCAAAGTGAAGAGATAAGGAAATGGACACACATATGCTAAAAGGGTAGGTAACATCAAAGAGAAAGAATGACATATCCATAGGACAATAACTAGAGAAAGAAACATCATAGCCACACTTAGCTGCCGAAACAGTCTCCGATCACAAGTTACAAGCAGACGGCTCAGAGCTAAAACTCGAACCAAGAATATTTTGCCTTTGCAGAAATTGAAGACAGTTTTCCCAAACACAGCCAAATAACCTGTGCATGGTAATTATGTGCTGATGTAGCTCATGAAGTTATATAATACTGGATGTTGTTTGGGAACACAGGGGTGCCTGAGAGTTCAGGAAACATAAGTAGTTGGGAACCAAGGGGCAACTTCATTTAATACAATGTGTTATGGCCATCAGTGTAATAAGTGTTGTAGTGCATTGTAGTCATTATTGTCATGTGTTTTTTGTTCTTTTTTTTAAATTAGAGTAACCAATTCATTTTTCTCAATTAATGCACAATTTAGCATAGCCAATCCACCTACCCTGCATATCTTTGGGTTGTGGGGGCGAAACTCACGCAAACACGGGGAGAATATGCAAACTCCACACAGCCAGTGACCCAGAGCCGCGATCGATCCTGGGACCTCGGCGCCTTGAGGCAACAGTGCTAGCCACTGTGCCCCCGTGCTGCCCTATGTGTTTTTTTTCTTTTAAAGTTAATAAATATTCCTTATTAATTGATCACACAATGACTGGACTATTCCTCCCTGGTTCGCATATCTTTTACACAGTTTACCAAATTGAAAATAAACACCACTAAGAATCCGTGTTTCAAATTCATCTTCTGGGTTTTGGGAATCCCTCGCATTTAATATCAGTGGGGTTCTTAACAATGATACTGTTCTGTTTCCCATTCCTTGATTTTCCCAGGCATTCCTGCTGGATTAATCTAACACAAGGAATAAATAGCCACGGATCACATGCTCCATTTGTATGTTTGGCTGTCTGTTTCTGATTAAGTGTGCATGGTTAGTCGTGTCTGCTCAGATCATCGCTATGTGGCTGCACACATACATGAGGGATGAAGGATTCAAGTAAAGACAGCTCTATTACAACATCACTTCTTCCTCACTGACAATCACTGACAGTAAAATAGTTCAATGATTGAGTACACCACGAGGAAAGATTTTCCTTTTATAATAATACGTCAGTTAGGGCGGGATGGTGGCGCAGTGGTTAGCACTGCTGCCTCACGATGCCGAGGGCCCGGGTTCAATCCTGGCTCTGGGTCACTATCTGTGTGGAGTTTGCACCTTCTCCCCGTGTCTGCGTGGGTCTCACCCACAACCCACAGATGTGCAGGACAGGTGAATTGGCCACGTTAATTGCCCCTTAATAGGAAAAAAAAAGAATCGGGCAATCAGCCATTATAACTTCCAATAGTTGCTTAATCATACTCTTTAATAATACTCTTCACAGGGCAGCACGGTGGCACAGTGGTTAGCATTGCTGCCTACGGCGCTGAGGACCTGGGTTCGAATCCCGGCCCTGGGTCACTGTCCGTGTGGAGTTTGCACATTCTCCCCGTGTCTGCGTGGGTTTCACCCCCACAACCCAAAGATGTGCAGGGTAGGTGGATTGGTCACACTAAATTGCCCCTTAATTGGAAAAAAATAATTGGGTACTCTAAATTTATTAAAAAAAATAAAAATAAAATAATACTCTTCACGGCAGCATGGTGGCTCAGTGAGTAGCACTGCTGCCTCACGGCGCTGAGGTCCCAGGTTCGATCCCGACTCTGGGTCACTGTCCGTGTGGAGTTTGCACATTCTCCCCGTGTTTGCATGGGTTTCGCCCCCACAACCCAAAGATGTGCAGGCTAGGTGGATTGACCATGCTAAATTGCCCCTTAATTGAAAAAAATGAATTGGGTGCTCTAAATTTATAAAAGAGAATAAAAAAATAATACTCTTCAATGAGTATAGAAAACGTTTGTACCATTCAAGCAGTACATTATATTCTGTGTGAAATAAGTCATCTTGGAAGCCAGCTTGATATTTATTAATGCTGTAATACCATTCCATTAAAATCCTTTGGCTCTTTCTGACAATCCAATGTTAAGTTTGTTTTAGAGTTGTGGATCTTGGACTTTGCTCTCACATTCCAGCTGTTTCACATTAAATTGGTCTATACAAACATGTCGAAACTTACTTTGGCATCGCGGAGAAGGATTTCCAGCTCCTGATACCAGTTTGAAACTGACTCCAAAGTGAAGATCTTTAATCTTTATACACTCATCTGTTGCCACATTCACCTGATAAAAGGGACAAGTGACCCAGGAAACTTGAAATTTCCCCTTGGAGGCAGGCAGACCTGCTCATGGCCACATTTAGCTTCAAAAACAACAACCCACAGACAATGAATGCAAGACAAGACAATAATCTGATTCCAAACACATTGCAATTACATGCACAGTGCAAACTAAAGTCTGTGAGCTGTGTTATAAGTAACCTCCGCCGGTTACTGATTCTGGTCTGTTAAGTAATAGCGCAGAAACTGGATGGCATTGTGCCTTTTTTTTCAGCTGTGAAAAAGGCACCAAATGATGCAATATGGCTGGCAATGCAAACGCCATCCCGCTCAGCCCTCTCCAATTTGATTGGGCGTGTCACCAGGCCTCCAGGGTATAAGCTGCAAGTATTTAAAAAGCTCATCGTGATATTAAATTAAAGTTTAAACACTACTTTTGGGACCCTTGTGTGAAATTTGTGTGCCCCAGTGACTGACTTGCCATGCCGAAGGCGTCTAGCAAACCACGGCATTCGCAGCCCACAGGTAATTATTTAAGGCCTTCATTGGCCCTCCATACAAATTAGTTGAACTGCTTCATTCTGTAACTCTGCCGATCACGGGGGCACGGTGGTTAGCACTCACAGCGCCAGGGACTCGGGTTCAATTCCGGCTCAAGTCACTGTCTATTTGGAGTTTGCACATTCCCCCTGTATCTATGCGGGTTTCTTCCGGGTGCTCCGGTTTCCTCCCACAGTCCAAAGATGTACAGGGTAGGAGGATTGGCTATGCTAAATTGCCCCTTGGTGAACAGTGATGTGCAAATTAGGTTATGGGTTTACGGAGGGTAGGGAGGAGTGGTTGGGTGACTGGATATGGGTAGTGTGCTTGTGCAAAGGGTCGGTGCAGACTCGCTGGGCCAAATGGCCTCCTTCTGCACTGTAAATTCCATGACTATGGATTCCATGATCACCTTTACCAGCCATATTGTCACGATGCACATTGACCTTATCTGCGAGGGTATCTTAACTTGGAACACTGGTTTGTGAGGTAGTATAGTTTTGTTTTTGGAATGGTGTGAGGAGACCAGTCAAACCACAATGGGAATAAGCAGCCCAGTCAATATATAACAATTATTAAATGCTATTTATTAAAGTACTTGAACAGGACTGCCCTACTCTAAGACAATTAAGGTCTATGAAGTGTGAAACACACACAGTTTATGTCGAACGTACCCCTTGATCGAAAATATATCTACAATCACCAAACTCCTTAAGACTTCCCGTTTCCCCAACCAACATCCAAATTAACTAAATCTATAAGTTTTTTTTTCTTAAATTTAGAGTACCCAATTCATTTTTCTAATTAAGGGACAATTCAGCGTGGCCAATCCACCTACCCTGCACATCTTTTGGGTTGTGGGGGAGAACCCCACGCAAACATAAGAACATAAGAACTAGGAGCAGGAGTAGGCCATCTGGCCCCTCGAGCCTGCTCCGCCATTCAATTAGATCATGGCTGATCTTTTGTGAACTCAGCTCCACTTTCCGGCCTGAACACCATAACCCTTAATCCCTTTATTCTTCAAAAAACTATCTATCTTTACCTTAAAAACATGTAATGAAGGAGCCTCAACTGCTTCACTGGGCAAGGAATTCCATAGATTCACAACCCTTTGGGTGAAGAAGTTCCTCCTAAACTCAGTTCTAAATCTACTTCCCCTTATTTGAGGCTATGCCCCCTAGTTCTGCTGTCACCCGCCAGTGGAAACAACCTGCCCGCATCTATCCTATCTATTCCCTTCATAATTTTAAATGTTTCTATAAGATCCCCCCTCATCCTTCTAAATTCCAACGAGTACAGTCCCAGTCTACTCAACCTCTCCTCATAATCCAACCCCTTCAGCTCTGGGATTAACCTAGTGAATCTCCTCTGCACACCCTCCAGCGCCAGTACGTCCTTTCTCAAGTAAGGAGACCAAAACTGAACACAATACTCCAGGTGTGGCCGCACTAACACCTTATACAATTGCAACATAACCTCCCTAGTCTTAAAACACAGGGAAAATGTGCAAACTTCACACGGACAGTGACCCAGAGCCGAGATCAAACCTGGGACCTCGGCGCCGCGAGACTGCTACTCACTGCGCCACCATGCTGCCCCTAAATCTATAAGTTGAAACCATCTTATAGTTACCACATATGACAGAATGACACTCAGGTCTGGTAAATATCTTGTCCTGGTCCAGCGAAGATATTAAAACTGCCTTTACGAAGGTTTTCTGCACTGCATTGGCTCTGAGGCTTTGAGGCTGTTAGATGTAAAACTTGGCCTTCAGGTTTGATGGTTGGCAACTGGCTTGTCTGCTTCTGAGCTTACTAGGTGTCAACTGGCCTCCCTTGCTTCTGAGGCTGCTGGAAATTATACTTTGGTTCCACTTTGATTCTGTCCCGTGTATTTTGCTGTCTTCCCTGTGAAATTCCCCGACTGTAGACTGTAGATATTATCATACGTATACCAATATGATGTACCCCAATCGTCTAGTTAAACCGTTTCTACTCGTAAGCTATTCACTTCTTATTCTTATCTAAAATGCCTTATAATCTCACTATTGGCAGAGATGCATCTCATCTGGCCTTTTAAACACTGGTTACTGTTGTCTCTAGGCAGATTTCTACCTGTTGCCAGGCAGATCGTATCCCATTATTGTACGTTAAATCTGTTTTATTGCTGTTGCTGAAAATAAATTAATGACCAGATTCTTCGGTCCACTGCTGACTTTCTGAGTCCTGTTTCCTGGTGCCGGATGGCCTGTCTGCCTTGCAAATATTTTATTTCACTCATGGGTGGTCCACCTTTGGGGCTGACGGAGCAAAGAGCATAGCAGCAAGTAAGAACAAAACTGGGTGAAGGGTTTCTTGAATATCCTTATAATAAAATGCTGGGATATATTCTGTTCATGCCCTCCAATCAGGCTATCAAGATCACAGTGCCAGCTTCCTCCGACTTAAATCTATGTCTGATTCTTGCTGCCTTGCAACGGTCTACAGAAGTTGCACTGAGCGTTTCTTTAAAAAAAAATAATTTGACTGCTACAAAGACGCCTTCGCATCTCGAAGTAAACATCATTGAGTAGGTGTTGCATAACGTTCCTCATTAATATGGTAATGCAGTAGCCAACAGTTAATGGTCTGCTTGTGAGGGTTCTCATGTTTACCCCTGTGTTTGGCTGTGAAAGAACTGGGTGCTTTGTTTAAAAAAAAGATGAATAGCAAATTAGTTCAAAAAAATATAGAGCGTGCTCTGTCGAGGCAGAACCCAGATAATTTGTGTGTTGACTGGATGCAGTGGAAGCATTCCAGGTCTTCAAAAAAAAGGCCACAGACAGGAAATGGAATTTTTAGAAGAAAGTATAAGGACCGGTATCGTAGCAACCCTCTGTGCTTCTCATGACTTGCAGCTGGGAAACGGGGGTAACTCACTCAGCAAGTTGAAACCAAACAGCTCAGCCAATTAACAGGGTAACAGATTAAAGCCTCAAAGTTAGCATTGCATTCAACAGAGCATGGAAAATCCACTAAACATGTTGCAACATAGAAATGTAACTAACAGGCTTACAGCTGCGCACACAAAGAGCTATAGTTAGAATTAACGCTCCAACCATAAAAACTATACACCGTTTCCTGGCTGGTGATCAATGTCCACTGGAAATTGGCGGACTGCAGGGGTAGGTACTCGATTCAAAGCGTTGCTTTGAGAATGCGCAAGTCATTTCCTTTATTTGGATTTTTCACAAATACCCCTCCACCCCTCCACCATCATCTCTCCCTCTACACTTATCTTTCCTCCGCCTCTGATAAGTGGTGACATTTTCAAAAATCAGGGTTCCACGGACATCAGCCCCTGGTGGGTACCATGCCCAAGTGCTTGTCCAGCACACTGTGCAGAGATAGTTGTGCCATTATGGCTAAGATCAATCCTCTTCACACTCAACGTGTGCCCGAGTGAATGTGTGTAGATCAAACAGCTTGTGTACATCGCTGAAGTTACGATTTGGACCAGCCTGGTTCTACATGAGCAGGAATCCCTACTGATAATAGATGGACAGACAGGAGACGTATTAGGAGTTTGAAGGTTGAGTTGACAGGAAAAGATTAGCAAAGGCAGGGCAAGGCTCATTATGCACACTACCAGCTTAATCAAAGCAATGCAATGCCCCCCCCCCCCCCCCACCCCTCCCCATTCCAACACTAGTTCTTCCATGGTGTATATCACTGTGTGTGCAGTTAAACAAGCTCTTTTACATCATGGGTGTCCCTTGGAGTAAGAGGCTGTCTGCGTGCCCTGAGCACTTCCAGATCGATAACCACTACTACTTTCAGATCTACTAACTCTGTCATGGCATCTTACTCACTCGAGTCAGAAAAGAGTAATCAATGAGTCTATACAGTGGGTCAGGGAGAGGGAGGAGTGGATGTGTGAAGAAGAATCAATCCCAACATAACATGAGGAATGTGTACAAACATGGAATAGGAGATCCAGCAATAAGAAAAAGCAGGATGAATTTACTAGTGCAATAATGTTTTGTGTTTAATGAGCTTTTCAGTGCTTCATTAAAAGTCTTTACTGAACTGCACAATGGCAGCCTACAGAGCTGAGTGACTCATGGTCAAGGTCACCTGACTACAGCAAGCCAGATAGGACCTGTAGTAATGTTTAAAGCACGGTAGCATAGTGGTTAGCACAATTGCTTCACAGCTCCAGGGTCCCAGGTTCAATTCCCGGCTTGGGTCACTGTCTGTGCGGAGTCTGCACGTTCTCCCCGTGTGTGCGTGGGTTTCCTCCGGGTGCTCCGGTTTCCTCCCACAGTCCAAAGATGTGCAGGTTAGGTGGATTTGCCATGCTAAATTGCCCTTAGTGTCCAAAATTTGCCCTTAGTTTTGGGTGGGGTTACTGGGTTATGGGGATAGGGTGGAGGTGTGGGCTTGGATAGGGTGCTCTTTCCAAGAGTTGGTGCAAATTCGATGGGCCGAATGGCCTCCTTCTGTACTGTAACTTCTATGGTAAATCCTAACTTTTCCCATTTTCATAGCAAACAAAATACGCAAACATCCTCTTTTCCTAATGAACAAATGACAAATTTGCATGTACGATCACGATAACCAAGTTACCCATAATACATGCAATGTTCGCATATTGTAATAAACTGTTATTCTTGTCAGCTGCTGCACATGCATTGCATACATCGTGGGCAAATCATTCAGGTCTCTTAATGGTATATGTCCATGATACCATTGGCTATTTTTCTGGATGCTGTTCCCTCTCCCTTGTTACCTTGGTAACTGTTATGGTTCCATTGCCATTGTTGGGACATGTGGATTACTGGTTTTGATGGAGGTTCTTTATGTAGCAAGGTGAGATCCCTTCTTTCTGACTGGCTGATTGCTGTGAAGGAGCAACTTTGCACTGTGAAGGGACAGTTCCCTAATTCTGCGTATATCTGGCCAAGAATATTGGTGGTATTGGCTTGTCTTCCCTCAAAGGTTGCAGTGGCAGCTTATGGCGGTGAATATGTCAAACCACCATCCATACACATATTGGTGGAATTTCTTCACAACATATGTGACTGGGAATAGTTCCATTCCGCAT
This sequence comes from Scyliorhinus canicula, assembly GCF_902713615.1. Taxonomy (NCBI): domain Eukaryota; kingdom Metazoa; phylum Chordata; class Chondrichthyes; order Carcharhiniformes; family Scyliorhinidae; genus Scyliorhinus; species Scyliorhinus canicula. The sequence goes on along the minus strand of NC_052149.1, from coordinate 220,864,208 downwards.
CTGAAAGGGTTCATAATGGAAAAGGCAACAGGGTGCACAGACCTAGCTCCCATCCTGTGGGATAATACAGCCCTATACCGTAAAGGGACTCATCATGTGTGAGCACAATGTGTTTCCCGGGGTCGAAGTGAACCAAAAGGTTTGAGAACTTTCGTAGCTGGTGTAATGGTGCCCACATTCTGGCTAAATTCAAAATGAATCTTCTATAATAACTAACCACGCTGAGGAAGGATTTGAGCTCACTGACATTTCTGGGTGCTGACTCCTAGTGGCGGGGATGTGCTGAGCAGACACAGGAAAGGTGGCTCTCCTCTTGGAAACTTGGAATTAGGCACATTTAGTCCATAAATCGCCCAGTAAATCAGCTATACTGCCACCCCCCCCCCCCCCCTCCTCCTCCGAAACCACCACAGAATCAGAAATAGGGCTTCAAACCAGCCAAAAGGCTAAAAGGATGGTAAAACCAGCAGGAGCCATGAAAGAAAGATAGAGGCGCTGGCAGGCAGGGCAAGGCGGAACAGGACTTGGCTGAATGAGCTGGGTCGTTGGCACCAATGCTGTAAGAAATGAAATTATAGTGACGGTGAATTCGGCGATCGTAGATGCCGTGGCTCCCTTCAAGGAGGCGTTGGACAGGATGGAGCGGCAAATGGAGATGCAAGAAACCACGGTGTGAGAGCTCGAGAAGGCGGCTACCGACCAAAGTGACCGGATTGCTTCATTGGAAGCGGAGGTCGCAAAGCTGATGGCAACCAAAGGAGTGCTCAAAGGGAAGGTAGAGGACCAAGAGAAATGGTCATGTGGCAGAATCTCCGAATTGGGAGTCTGCCGGAGGACGCTGAGAGCAGAAGCCCCACGGAGTCCGTGGCACAAATGATGGGTAAGCTGGTTGGAGGCGAAAGCTTCCCTAATCGCCCAGAATTGGACAGGGCCCACAGGTCATTCCAGCCGGGGCCAAAACCAGGAGAAGCACCGCAGACCATCATCGCCAAGCTCCACCGGTTACAAGATAAGGAGCCTGAACTGGGCACGACACACACGCTCTTGCAAATGGGAAGGGCACACGATCTGAGGGTGCCAGGACTTTGGGGCAGACCTGGCCAAGCGTTGGGCCGAATTCAATGGAGCCAAAACAGCCTTGTTTAAAAGCAAGGTCTGGTTCGGGATGCTGTACCCAGCCAAACTGTGGGTAACATATCAGAATAAGGAACATTATTTCACCACACCGGGTGAAGCAGGGGAGTTTGTACATAAGCACAGGCTGGGGAAGCAGCAGCAACAGTAATAATGGACATTAATGAACAATTGCAGGGGATGATGGTGCCTCACTTTCACTTTCACACAAATGTAAGTCCCAGGAAGGAGGGGAGAAGACAGAAAAGTACCAGAGCGGGAGATGAAAAAAGGGTAAAACGCTAGAGCAGGGGGAAGGAGGGTTAGGGTGGTGAAGGTGGTAGTGGGGAGGATGTTCACAGGGGCACGGGGAGAGGGAGAAGAAAGAACTAGATGGGATCAGGGCTGGGGTGGGTAGGGAAGGGGAGGGATTGGGTAGAACACTGGTTGCAACAGGTCGCACATGGCGACGACAGGAACGAGGATATCGAAAATGGCCATCTTGGATGGTCACCGGAGGGAAACCGGAGTGCAGGAACATGTCCACATGGTGAATATGGTTAATCGCGCAGGTTGGTGGTGCCTGAAGCCCCACACTTCAGGCTAAGGGGATGACCTTACTGCTCAATAAGAGGACAACATTCTCCACAACAAAGGCAGTTAACAGATCCGGGGTGCGGTATACCATGGTGAGCGCTGTCCCAACTGGGAAGATGCTGACTTTATAAAGAAAACCTGGGCAGAAATCTGTGACATAGACCCCCACCGACTCATGATTGGGGTGGGTGGGGGGGGGGGGGGGGGGGGGGCTTCAACTACTTACAGGACCCACGGACAGACTGACCCAGCCCCAAATCGGGGAACCAGTCTAACATGGCAAGAGAACTGAGTGCCTTTATGGAGCAGATAGTGGCAGTGGATCCATGGAAATTCACACGCCCGAGGGAGAAGGAGTTCCCCTTTTTCTCCCAGGTCCACAAGGTCTATACCAGAATTGACTTCTTTGTAGTGGGAAAATTGGTGCTTTCAGGAACTATCGGAATTGAGTACTGTGCAATAGTAATCTCCGACCACGCTCCACACTCCATGGATGTGAGGTCGGAGATGGGGTGAGCCCAACGGCCCCCATGGAGGCTGGACACAGCCCTCCTCGCCGATAAGGCATGCTGTGAGAGAATATCATAAGCCATCGGCAGGTATGTAACCTGCAACCAGGATGGAGAGGTCTCACCGTCCATATTCTGGGAGGCACTGAAGGCGGTGATAAAGGGGAAGGTTATTGCTTACAGAACTGGGGAGGCTGCCGTTCAAACTGGCCCTGACCAAATTCCGATACCTGGGGAACCAAATAGCCCACGACTTGACACAGACCCACAAATGGAACCTGACGGGTCTGGTGGAGGAGGTTAAAAGGGACCTGCAGAGCTAGGGCTCACTCCCGCTCTCTCTGGCTGGGAGAGTGCAGACGATCAAGGTGAACGCACTGCCCAGGTTCCTTTCCATGTTCAGATCCCTCCCGATCTTCATCCCAAGCCTTTTTCACCACAGTTGACCAATTAATCATGGCGTTTGTGTGTGGGGTGCGGGGGGGAGGGGAGAGGAGAAGAGCCCGAGGGTTTGAAGAAGATCCTACAATGAAGGAGGAATGTAGGAGGCCTCACCCTCCCGAACATCCAGTTCTACCACTGGGCAGCCAATTCAGAGAGGTTAAGGGGATGGGTCAAGAAATCGGAAGTAGAATGGGTCAGGATGGAGGCGAGTTCCTGCATGGGGACATCCTTCTGAGCACTGGCCACAATAGCACTCCCATCCCCCCCCAGCCAGATACTCAAAAAGCCCAGTGGTAGTAGGGAACGTGCAACTAACTGCGACACCACTAAGTACCAGGCCCAGAATGCAATACAACAGGTCTGATCACTTCGGCTCCACACTGCCCGGGGTCCTGCTCCCAGGGCCCTGCGCAAACTCCCTATTGGTCGGGGTTGTTCACTCCCACGTGGTTGACCCCGAACCGGTCAAGTGATCCGTCAAGCCTGCCTCCTTAAAGGAGCCATGTTACCACTTTGGAGCAGATATAGCGGTTTGAAAAAAGTTATTAGGAGCGACTTGAAGGGCGGACTCCATTATTACTTTGCCTCTCCCAAGCAGGTATTGATGAAAATGCTCACAAGCAAAAACAATGGTTAGGCACACTTTCGCGATCTGAGCATAGTGTCATTCTGTTTGCATTAGTGCCCTGGCTGTAAATGCGTCTGGATGTCTTTATGCATCAGGGTTGTTCCAAAACCTGTCTTACTGTCATCACACCACAGGGTGACTTCATCTTTGCCGTTATTGTACTTCTAATGGGCAGCACGGTAGCATGGTGGTTAGCATAAATGCTTCACAGCTCCAGGGTCCCAGGTTCGATTCCCGGCTGGGTCACTGTCTGTGTGGAGTCTGCACGTCCTCCCCGTGTGTGCGTGGGTTTCCTCCGGGTGCTCCGGTTTCCTCCCACAGTCCAAAGATGTGCGGGTTAGGTGGATTGGCCATGCTAAATTGCCCGTAGTGTCCTAATAGTAAGGTTAATGGGGGGATTGTTGGGTTACGGGTATAGGGTGGCTACGTGGGTTTGAGTAGGGTGATCATTGCTCGGCACAACATCGAGGGCCGAAGGGCCTGTTCTGTGCTGTACTGTTCTATGTTCTATGTTCTATGTTCAGCACTAGCATTGTCATCACGAGAATATTTGATTTTAGTTAACATTGCTTTGTGTTCTGTGCCCCAATACCACTGCACATACTTGACAGTGAGCTTGCATAATGGTTTCACACTCCAATGCCAAAATTAGGCAAAAATGTTTTGCTAAATAATTCATAATTGCAATAAATCGTTGATTGCAGTTGGTTGCTGCATAACTACGACAGCTTTCACCTTGTCAGGATCTGGGCAAAAACATTTTGCTGTCAACGCATCACTTATGTACTTAATTTCAGGAATCTTCAATTGCAATTATTTGTTTTCAGCTTCGGGTTCATCTGGCACGCCCACGCCAGCAGCTTTATTAAATTCTGATCATGGTCAGCTATGGCCTCTTCCATTGTATTCCACATCTATGGACAAGTAGAGCATCTAATATGGCTTCCACTGGGGGAAGATCACTGGCTATTTCATGTTTTCTGAATTAATACTCTTCTGGTGCCGTGGAAATGCCAAATCCAATGCACAACCAGCTGTATTTCCTGAACGGTGTCCAGAATACAATTATAAAGCTGTTGCTTTCATCCAGCTCTATTTGCCAGTAACCATCCTTCGCATCTGGCAATTCGAAACAAAATTCCTTTGATGGTTGGCATGGAGTAGTGAGGTCTCTTCAGCACTTTATTTAGATCCTTTGGGTCTAAACAAACTCACAGCCTTCCAGGTTGTATCATTACCACCATGCTTCTAATCCAGTCTGTGGGAGTTGTCATTTTCCTGATTACTCCCTCTTTACAGCTCTTCTATCTTGTATTTTAAGGTTGGCTTGAGGATATCTGAATCCTTCTTAGCTGATGCTGAGTTAGTCTTATACCCTCACCTACTTCCAGGTGATATTCTCCCGCTAAATGTCCCAATAGTGCTTCATTATCTCTCCAGTAACCATCTCTTCAGGCGTGTTTTGCTTCTTTCTAGCAGAACACTTTTGTGTGAAATTATTTGGCATCTTGCAGTGAGAGCTGCTTTCCCTATGCTGGACAATCCTTCTTTTCCTTCTGCACTTTTAAAATCTTGTCCACATTTGTTCTGCTCTTTTGTCCTGTAATTTCTCCCTGCAGTGGTCTGCTCTACCATACATATGTTCGAGCTGATGTTTTAGAAGTTCCATATTTCTACACCTATGTAGGGCTTTTAGGTTTCTCCTATTTCAGTTGACTTTTGGGACGGCATGGTGGCACAGTGGTTAGCACTGCTGCCTCACAGCGCCAGGGACCTGGGTTCAATTCCGGCCTTTGGTCACTGCCTGTGTGGAGTTTGTGCATTCTCCTCCGTGTCTGCATGGGTTTCCTTTGCGTGTTCCGGTTTCCTCCCACAGTCCAAAGATGTACGGGTTTGGTGGATTGGCCAAGCTAAATTGCCCCTTAGTGTCCAGGGATGTGTTATGGGGTTAGGGGGGTAGGGAGGGGTGGTTAGTTGAGTGGATATGGGTAGAGTGCTTGTTCGAAGGGTCGGTGCTGACTTGATGGGCCAAATGGCCTCCTTCCGCAATGTAGGGATTCTACGATTCTATTCTATGACTTGCTCCGATTGAGAGGTCTTGGATGCCTTTAATCAGATTATCTTTTAGCTGTCTGAATACACATGATTCTGCAAGCTGTGTTACTGAAGCCATAAACTGATCTATGGGTCCTGTTTCACCCTGAGCTCTCATGCTGAATATGTAGCATTCATAAGGAATGTTCAATCGGAGTGCAAAGCATTTGTTAAAGGCTATCAAAATCTCTGTCATCTGTTTATTGTTTATTGGTTAGATTTAGAGTTGTGTACAATTTGTAGCAGTCACTCCCCAGCAATGTTAGAAGTGTTCGAAGTCTTATTGATTCCGACTTGTTAATGAAGTCTGTTACAAGCTGGTAATTTTACCATTGCAAGTGTACAAAAACTGCCAATTCTGCCACATATCAACTTTTACTACTGTCGTTGTGATTGGAAAGTTTAGTGCCATATTCAATCACCGAGTATTTTTCTTCCAGCCTTCGTTTTTGTTGCTATTTCGCTTATTAGTTTTTCTTTGTCCTTTTTCAACCATTTTTAGCAGATTTGTACATTTCTGTGTGCCTTTCTGAGCTGTGCCTTCTCTGCATTTAGTGAGGGCCACGAAGAATCCAGCACGAGTTTTCAGGGTACAAAGAAATAACATTTATTTACAATAACATATATATACAACAGCAGCAGCAGAAACTTCCCTTACTGCTCACTCCTCTCTCTCCCTGGTTCCAAACTGGCCAGCTCCATTTATGCAGGGTGTCTGCGAATGATTTCTCCGCCCCCTCATTGGGGAAGCTCATACTCCCATAGGATTGTGGGATTGTCATTAGTCCCCAGCCAATGGTAAGCAGGCAGGTTATAACACTGCAGCATCTCCAAGATTTCAAAACTCTATTTTACCTCCACATTCTGACACAATGGGCGGGATACTCCCATACCCGGCGGGGCGGGGAGTCCCAGTGGGACGGAATGGCGTGAATCACTCGAGCATCGGGCCTCCCCAAAGATGCGGAATCCGAAGGGACTCCGCCGGCCAGCGCGAGTCCGCGCATGCACGGGAGCGTCAGCGGCTGCTTACGTCATCCCCGCGCATGCGCAGAGGGGTTCACCTTCGCGCCGGCCATCGCGGAGGCTGACACGGTCGGCACATAGGAAAATAGTGCCCCCACGGCACAGGCCTGCCCACGGATCGGTGGGCCCCGATCGCAGGCCAGGCCACCGTGGGGGCACCCCCCTAGGACCAGATCGCCCCGCGCCCACCCAGGACCCCGGAGCTCGCCCGTGCTGCCAGGTCCCGCCGGTAAGGGACCTAGTCCAATTTACGCCGGCAGAACCTGCATAGAACGAGCGGGACTTCGGCCCATCCCGGGTCGGAGAATCGCCGGGGGGGCCGCTGCGAGTGGCTGCCGACCGGCATGGCGCGATTCCCGCCCCCACCAATTCTCCGGCATCAGAGAATTCGATGGTCAGCGTGGGCGGGATTCACGCCGCCCCCTGGCAATTCTCTGACCCGCGGAGGGTCGGAGAATCCCGCCCTATGTTTTGTTTTTAAGGCAGCTTATCAATGTTTTTGAAACTTGACTTTCTGTCCCCCACCCTCCTCCTCATATTTATGACCTTCGTATATGATCATTCCAGATATGTGCATCCTTGGCTCAACATCTGCTGGAGAAACTATCAACAATACTTTTACGACTTTTAAATATTTTTATTCTAATACTTTCCTGGCCAGTCTCCAATCTTCCACCGTCCAGACATCTGAGCTCATCCAAAATACGGCTGCCCATAATATCCGTACTTTCACCAAGGCCAGAATTTTCCGCTTCCCCCCACTGGTAGCTTTTGAGGCAGGAGGGGAGGGGTGGGAGGCATGGGGTGGTGTGCGGGGGGAGAATGAAATGGAAGGGATGGGTTCCTTCCAGGCTCCCGCCTGCTCAGGCCACAAAGCGATTTTACACTGAGACGGGCAAGCCTGAGACGGGGGCGGCTTGCCCTTGCCCCAGTTGAGGCCTTTAAGTAGGCCATTTCCCACCCAGCCTCAATTTTGAGGCTTGTGGGTGGATTGAATTTGTGTGGGGGGAAGGCCAAAAATATTGTGTGGGTTCTTGGCTGATACGTTTTGAACGAAAAATTCTCATCCTTGATTACAAAATCCTCCATGGCATCACCCCTTCCTTCACATACTCCGTACAGCCAACTTCTTTGATCAATCGTTTTGGTCATCTGCCCCATTATCCTTGACGGCAAGACTCTCAATATGGGGCACTACCCACTGCATTACCTGGTTTTACACTTTTAAATCCCCTCTGACTCCCTCTCACCTATGGTGAGGAGGTTGATATCAAGGTCATCAAACATCTAAGATCTTTACACAGGGCCCACATATGGGCGCATCAGCTGTGGGTCAGCTGGTAGCACTCTTGTCTCTGAATTAGAAGTTTGTGGATTCACATCCCATTCTAGAGATTTGAGTACAAACATTTAGATTGACGGGCCATTCATTATTGAAGAAATGCTGTATTTTCGAGGTGCTGTCTTTCACTTGCTATAAATGAAAGGCCCTCTACACAAAAGGTTTTATAGCATTATTTCAAAGTAGAGCTGGATTGCTCTCCCAAGTGTCTTGGCTGATATTTATCCCTCAATTGACATGACAATAACAGAATATCTGGCCATGATCACGTGGCTGATTGTGGAAGCCTGCCGTTTGTAAATTGGTTACACAGTTTCCTCAGTTATGACAGTGACTGCATTTCAAACATACTTCATTGTCAATAAAGTACCTTGTGACACCCTGGGCATGATTTAATGGGGGGGGGGGGGGGGGGGAATCAGAGTCCTGTTTTGGGCAAGTTTAGCGGTGTGTTTCTAGATGCCTACCTGCCAGGAATCACCCTGCTATCAAATGGACTCTTTATTTTGGCCTTGGCTGAAGCCTTCATTTCCTGCACGACGAGCTCAGCTTTTTTAAATGCCGCCCCAATCTCTCGCACGCCCGCCCGCCCAACGCCCCACCTTACCTGTTAGGAGGTCCTCATGCCCCTCCCCCTTCCAGCACTCATAAGGGCAGGCCATCCCTGGGCCCGACCCCCAGCACAGGCAATCAGACACCCGGGCACTTTGGCACTGTCAGAACGGCAGTGCCACCTGGCCACCCTGGCAGTGCCAAGGTGCCAAGCAGGAAGTTCCAAGGTTCCCAGGTGGCAGTGGGAGTGCCAGGGTACAATACTGCCCTGCCTGGAGCCCGACTACTCCAAGGGCCCCTGATGGCACTGTGAGCGCGAGATCCAGATCGCAACATCTTACAAGATTTTGTTAGATCTCGCAAGGTGTTCGTATCGTCGCAAATCCCGCAAGATTTAACAGCCTCATCACATCATCTGTCGGGCACGTCGAGGCCATTAGATTTTTGAAAAGAGCTGTATAAATGTCTTTTTCCATTTGAATGTGTCACCCATGTTAAAAAAAAGTGTCTTTTCTTGAATGTTCGGTCAATTCAATGCAAGCACAATTTAGTGGTTTAACCCCTTAAATTTGATTGCAGGCCAAACACACCTCAAAGCTGACCTCTGGGTGATTCCAAGCACTCGCCGAGGCTTAAACTCCTCATTCCATTGCTTTGTCACAGACCGTCCATCCAATCTTTCATAATGTGTAGGCAGGTAGGCAATATTAATGTGTCTGGTTGCGGATGCTTTGTTTGAGAGAGACAATTCTGTCTTTGTCACCAGGAAGGCAAGTAAAGGTTAAATAACAGTTTTGCAAATAGCAAACGCAGAGTACATTTGCAGTGCCCAAAAAAACAGTAGCTTCTTATCCAACTGCCAGCTGAGAGCCGCAGCTATTTCAGTCTCTCCAAAATATTTTCCTGATATTCTGTCCATCCTGTCGGCTGACAACACTAGTCTTTTCATATTTGACGGGAAGGTAGTAAATTTATATTATCCAGTCACAGCAACAACATCGATCTCACATTCAACTGCCCGAAAGGCCGATCACAACTTGCATTTACATTGCACTTTTACTGCAGTAACACATCTCAAGGCATTTCACCATCAAGCAACATTTCACACCGAGCCACAAAGGGAGATATTGCCGGTGAACAAAAGCCTGGTCATAAATGTAGGATGTAAGGAGAATTTTAAATGGGAGAGCAAGGGGAAAAGGCTGTGAGGTTCAGGAAGGGAACACTTCAGCACAGCACTCAGGTAATAGGTCACCAGGATTGATTTTTGGGGTTTTGTAGAATTGACATCGGTACCCGGGCTGGAGAGTGAACAAAAACTAGAAAAATTACCAATGTGGTTTTACATTTTTTCCTGATTCCTAATATAACTAAACGAAAGACCTGTCATCATTACTATGACAACCATCCACTATCCCAAGTCTGGCAACACCCATATTTTTTTTTAAAATTCTGACCTAATTAAAAAGCTCCTCACCTAATTACTGCCTTGGTCCAGTCATAAACAAAAGAACTGAGCTCAAGAGGTGAGATGCAGTGAGAGTGACTGCCCTTGACACCAAGGTAACTCTTGACCGAGCGTGGGATCAAGGAGTCCTAGCAAAAGTGGAGCAAATGGGTGGTGTTCTCATGCTTCTGCTATCCCTGCTCTTCAAGGTGGTAGTGGTCGCTGGTTTGGAAGGTGCAGTAAAAAGGAGACTTGGTGAGTTGTTGCAATGCACCTTGTGCACACCGCTGCTACTGTGCTTCAGTGATGGAGGAAGTGAATGTTGAAGGTGTTGGGTGGGGGACCAAACAAACGGGTTGCTTTGTTTTGGATGGTATCAAGGTCTTGGGTGTTGGTGGAGCTGCTCTCATCCAGGCAGTTGGAGAATATTTCCCCCCCCCCCCCCCCGTCCTCACTCCACATATTCCCACATCCCAGGGCCAAGCACATCCCAAGCATGCCATCCTTCGTCACCATCTGACCTGGCAGGGCTCCCACCTACACTTTCCCCATTTGTCTATAGCAGGACCATCCTGAGCACAAAAGGCATGAATGGGCACAACCTACCAGAGTCATACCTGACATCCTATGAGGAGGGAGCCCTTGAGCTGGCAAGCGAGGAGCAGGGCCGCACCTGTGCAGAGGGTGAGATGGGGGCAGCAGATAAAAGTCATGCAGCCATGTTGCCAGACCGATGTGAGGTAACTTTCTCCCATCATTCATCCCCCATGATATGCTAAGGTCAATCAATAGACCTGCCCAGACCAGCCCACTGGAGACCACAGACCCCAGCATCTCCAAGGGAGACATCTCGGAGACAAGCATTGAGGAGGCATCACGGCTGTCACCCGGACCTTCCATCAGCGTAGATACTCACACCTCGGGAACCTCATTACCTGAAGACTGAGCACTTCACTACCTGAAAACAATGTAGACTGGGGCCTCATTACCTGAACTCAATATAAAATATGTGCCTCACTATCTGAAGACTATCTGTGAACCTCATGGCCTGAAGAAGCTGCCTGACCTGTCAATTAATTCCAGCAATTTTTGTTTTAATTTCAGGTTTCCAACATCTGCAGTATTTTCCTTTGCAATATTGTGCTTAAGTAGTGAGGTCCACAGCCGAGACTGTCTTCAGGCTATGCAGTCCCCAGTCTGTGCAGTTTTTAGGCACTGCGCTTCCTCGTCTATACAATCTTCAGGCAGTACAGACCCCAATCTATGTAATTTAATCAAGGCTCAATTTATCATTCTTCTAATTCTGAAGTTGGACTTTATAGGAGAAAAAATCTTTGGATTCCACCCAACTGTTGTGAAAATCAAAGTGAAGATTCTCTTCATGGCTTTCCTGGGTTGTTGTATCAATCGTTGACCTTAAATCAGTTTGAATTTTGATTTGCGCACAATCTTAGGGTGACTCACTCCATCGTTAACAACTGACACGTTGGCAGTTCTGCAAGTTCAAACTCTTTTACTGAGTGAGTGTAGACTGGCTGTGACTCATTCCTGAGATAAAATGTGGCTTGGTGGCTGTGCTAGAATGTTAGATGGAATATAAAAACTGAATTTAGTTTAATTGGAAAGCATGAAGCACATTGAAAGAAAAAAATATTGAACAATCTTTGAAGGAACTCTTAATATACTTCATTAATAAGAAGGTCAATATTGTGTGCTATATAAGCCCTTAGAATGCCAGCAGGTCTAGAAAAATACCATTCTCTCTCGGCTATCACACTGCCTAAATGTTCAGCTCAAGTATTGAAGTCCAACATAAACTCCTAAATTACAATAATACCAAAAATGTCAACAGTTACTTTATTGTTATGGTATTAACCTGGAATTTAAAAAAAAAGCACAATAAAAATATAAACACTGGTTCTACACATCATTTTGACCATTATCTTTTATTTTAGTCATTATCTATGTGCACCAACACAATCTATTCTGCAACACTAAAAATCGCATTCCAACTTCTTATTTACCTTGTTTATTGATTCTCCTATCTCTCACCATCCAACTTAGAGGTGGGTACAAGCTCTAAGAAATTGGTGTTCTGATGAGAAACCAGTTTGAAAGCTCTAACTACTGTATGAGCAAAATCTTAAGATTGACAATGCAACGGACATGAACAAGGTCATCGTTTGGTGAGTAAAGTTCATTGAAAAGCAAGGAATGGAGGTTTCTGTTACAGAATGCTATCATTTTAGGATCTTCTCCCTTTTACGAACAGTTGTCCTTGATCAATAATATATCCTAATTCCTTTTAACGCACAACACAAAAAGAAAACAAACACAGTGTTAGGATAGTTTGTACCTATTTTTGGGCAGTGGAAGTTCCTTCAGACTTTCAAAGAAGTAGCTGTGTGCATGGACACACTATTGGGTAAAGACATGCCAGATGCAATCTTGGCAAGGGCATTGGCGCATATACATTGAACAGCCATCAGGTATATTATTCCATCAATTAGCATTCAAATGCTGTTTTGACACCAGGCATGTCATTTTGGAACTCATTTTCCCAGCTCTTGCCCTCCCTTAATCTTGGACAGCTGAATGCGCAGTAAAAGGATCACCAACTACTTACAGGATAATTGCTGATTGATTTCTTTTGGCTGTTGCTATGACTCTACAAGTGTTTTGCATTGTTCTACAGCTGTTTCGAGTTACAAAAGACTACATGGAGTGGTATGACAGGTGCTTAAAGAGTTCTTGCCAGCTTTAAGGCTTCCACACAGTGGCTGGGCCAGTTGCTCTCAGATATGGGTGCTCGCGTAACTATTCTCCTGGGAATATGAACAGTGACCATGCAGATCAGGACAGGCTGCTGGAAGAGGGAGGAGGAAGAGAAGGAAAGGAGCTCTCAGCTGCGAACTGTGCTGAAAACCGCGTTTTCAGGGACCATTTCTCCTATCTGAACCTCAGTGGGGAATAATGTTTGTTACACCTGTGCTTTCATCAGGATGTTCTTATTGAATCTGCCACCTGCTGCAGCCACAACTACAATCTCAGAGCAGAGCAAGAACAGCATTGCAAGTGGCTATGAAGATGATCCTGACATTGGCTCAAAAGACCAAAACTTTTACTTTTTTTAATAAAACGTGGATGAGCAGAGTCACAGGAACTGCAAATTAGTATTAACAGCAAGGAAAAGAACATTCATTAAACATGATAAGTTGCATTATCATACAATACCCCATTACTCCCCCCTTAGTTTAGCAATTAGACACAGGTTTTAGGATTAACACGGATTACAAAGTACATCATTATCTACAATGGTCTCATTAACACAAAGTCCCTTTTAAGCACACAAGAAGACTGTGGATAAATACACTCCCCATTCTGAACCCCAAGTGAATGTTTGTGAATGTCTCAGCAGAATCCCCTCAGATGATTGTCATATGAGAGTTTCCATACTCCACTCCCAAAAACATGCTTTAAAATCTTATCTCGTATGTATGCTGTCCCTTTGTTGTTTACATCCTGAAATCCAGGCCAGATTTTTCAAATGACACTTTTCAACAAAGCTCCTGTTCCACATTTAACAGTGAATCCAGTCTGAGATTTTACACCAACCTCTTTACGATTTCATGTGTTCACTGCTGTGTAAACTGCTCAAAATTGCTTGAACTCTCAATTCCCAGACTGTATTAAAATGCCTCCAAACATTTCATCAACCTCTGAAGTCTGCTGCCCTACTTTAAACTGGTTAATGCAATTTTCTCTTTAACTCAGAACACTTTGTTTATTCTTCCTCGAATTCTTCTGAATAATGCCTTGGTCTCTGTTCTCTTAACTCCTATTCTTAAAGTGTGCCCCACAAGAGGTAACATCCTATCAGCATCCACGCTATCATGTCCCCACAGGATCTTATATATTTCAATAAAATTATCCCTCATTTTTCTAAACTCCAAAAGGCCCAATTTGTTCAATTGTTCAATAAGATAAGTCTTTCATCCTAGGAGTGAGATGTGCAAACTTTCTCTGAACTGCATCTAACACCCACTGATGGAGAACACTTTAGCGCCATTTCTTACACTGAGGAGCTCTGACGAGCCATTTTAAATGGCTCGTGATTTCTCAACCCCTGACCCAATCCCTGGTAAACTTGTTTTTCAAATAAATTTAGAGTACCCACTTATTTTTTTCCAATTAAGGGGCAATTTAGTGCAGCCAATCCACCTAACATGTACATCTTTGAGTTGTGGGGGTGAAACCCATGCAGACAGGGGGAGAATGTGTAAACTCCACACGTGGGGCCGGGATCGAATCCAGGTCCTCAGCGCTATTGGCAGCAGAGCTAACCACTGTACCACCATGCCGCCCAGCCCTTTGTAAACTTAACAATGCGAGTCTATGGTTAGATCTCGTGAGGCGTAACGACCATCGGCAGTCCCGGAGGAGGATCTACCAGCCTTTTCTGGCGGGATGTGGCCGGTAAATCATGTCCACTCAGATGTGGTCTCACCAAGGTCCTTTACAGCTGCAGTAAACCTTCTCTACTTTTATATTCGATTTGCCTTGCAATAAATACCAGCATTCCATTTGCCTTCCTAATCACTCGCTGTACCTGCAAAATAACATTTTGTGATTGATGTACCAGGACAGTACTCCAAACCCTTCCCACTCAGATAAAGATGCTAATTATTCCTCCAGGATTCCGACACTTGTAGCCTCAGAAATAGATGATGTTCTTTCAGCTCTTCAGAATATCTGGTCTGGTTTCTTTTTATGTTGTCTGGAAAGACTGGAAATGCACCCCAGAAAGTTAGCAACATCCAGAATGAGGAGAACAAAAGAGAAATTGGCATGCAGAAAAAAGCTGTCATAAAAATGAAATAAATTCTCTCACAGGAGATCCTGAGGTTCTAGTTCTGGTCAACATCCAGCGTGATCCCCTACTGAAATGTCCATGGGAAAGATCTGGACTTCAATGGAAATAAAAATCAAGAGAGATGGTCTGCCAATTCCCTGTCACATGTTCTCATGTTTTACACTTGCACACAAAGTCAAGATCTACCCTTATAAGGGCGTAAGACTCAGACAAGTTCAGGTCATGATATAATGTCTTCAGCAGCTGAATAACCTGCCAGCACCAACCCCTCAGCCAAAAGAGTGGGGTGATAGGTGTCAGCACCTGTCAAAATTGTGTCACAGCTTGTGGTTGATTGCTGCAGGAAAGGAAGATGGGCGGAAAGTTGAGAAAATAACGGTGAGGAATGTTCGCATCAATTAAAAAAAGAAACTTTAAGCACAAGAAAGGACTCCGGTAAATGAACATACTGTCTAACAGCATTACAATGAGTAAACTCCCGAAAGATTCAATGGAGTATATAATTTCTTACGTAATACCACCTGGAATATCCTATATTAACTCCAGGCAAATGGATACCTGGTCCAAGCATAATTATAAGCCAACCATACCGTTTGAGGGCAGTAAGCCACTTCCCATTCATCCCCAATGTGCAGAAATCCTCATCCAAGCATAATATTTAAGCAATTCTTGATCTAACCACAAAATGTTCCATGGGTTTTAACATTTTCTTCACTGAATATGACCGTTCTGTTGCTGTCACCTGGAAAATATAGCATTTTTAGATCTGTTTTCTCTGAACACTATGTTCTGTTATATCGTGTTCTGTTTTTGTTTAGACTTCTGGAACAAAAATCAGTAAATTATCTATTTCGGGCAGAGTTTGCAGAAGTCGTGATCTGAGAATAACATTTCTTTGCAAACTACTCTTGTTCGTAAGAGGATTATACCGGAATGCCAATGAAAATCCTATTCTACGTAGATTAGAGAGTGAGACTATGGATGAGCTTTGACTTCAGTATTGGATTTATGTTGGTGTGAGGTAAACTTTTGTCTGCTTCTATTTTGTGATGGTTTTGTGAACGTGGTGAGCTATGTTCTGAGAAAGTGTTAATGTATCATTCTCATCTAGATGAAGTCAGACGGATTGCATGTTTCCAGAATTTTCAAATGTTGTTAACCTTTGCCCACAAATAAGCATAATCCTTGATATTTACTCGATTTTCTGCATTAGGATAGGTTAGTTTCTATGGCAACCCTGAGAGATGAAGAATCCTCGCTAAAACAACAAAGAGGCTCATTCTAAAAAAAGGTTGGTGTGGTAGTTTACGCACTGACCCCTTCCTTACCTTTTGGAATTAAATTTCCTATTTAATAAAAACAACACGTTTCTCAAACGTCACTGACAGAAAGGCCAGCTGCACAAATGCCTCCTCAACAGATTCGAGTTGAAATTACACCCAGACTGGTAAGTCTCTTCTGTCTTCTAGCTATAGTCATTCCGTACAAAATGAGATTAAAGTCTGACTTGCAGCTATAATTTTGACGCTGTCTCTAATTATAGGCAATCTTCATTCACTATAAATAAATGTGTGTACAAAGGGATCAAATGCTTGGCTTGATTACAAAACAATAAATACACTCCAGCACTCCATTTTACAGACATGACTAAATTTGATAATAACTACGTAAGATGTCTGCAGTAACTATAAACCATATGATGTGCAGTATCTATCTCTGTGTACATATGAACATACCAATTTGACTGTGTAGTGAAACAAGCTTACCCTATATAATGATGATCAGAACATTATCGTTAAACACTTCCTTACTTCCACACCACACCATAAGAGGTAGGAGCGGAAATAGGCTATTTGACCCATTGAGTCTGCTCTACCATTCAATGAGGTCATAAGTGATCTGATTTGATAATCTCCAGTGCTACTTTCCTGCCTTATCCCCATAACCTTGATGACCTTATGATTAAAACTGTCCAGCTTAGCCTTGAAGATAATTAACAACCCAGCATCTAAAGCCCTCTGTAGTAAAGAACTTCACCGATTCATTAACCTCTGAGAGAAGAAATCCCTCCCAATCTCTGTCAACAAATTTTCCTGTGACACTGCAGGCAATCCAAAAGTCCATGAGATCACATAGACCAAGTATTATCTCTAAGGATGCTTACTTCTTATGTGATGTAATTCCTGCTCCACTCAACCAGCCTGCTCTTGAAAGGAGCCAGGACCCACAACACTAGCTGGAAACATATTCCAGTGCCTCACTAGCCACAGGGAAAAGACACACAACCTAAAATCTCGACATACCTGGAGATTTCTCTGCAAGCCATTCACCATCCTGACTTGGAAATATATCGGCATTTCGTCACTGTCACTGGGTTAAAATCCTGGAACTCTGAAAGGAATTGTGTGTTGCATCCATTTATCCATAGCAATTTAACGTTAATTTCTCATACTTCCACTCCTCAATATAATCTACTGGATTGTGTAGCATGACATTATTGCTGTTCAGAAGGATTGTGGGCCAGTTCCCTCCAGAGCACTAACACCATCCAGATGCAAGGATAAGGCTCAGAAAGACATCTGATCTGTGGAGGTTCCTGGTCCCCTCTGTGCCTGAGCCCATTCTACCCACCCTCCCCACTTAGGTAGGGCCTTGATCTCTCTATGTACATGGGTGAAGGATGCATAGTGGTCACTCCATCACAAAGGATGGGTGCACTGCAGTGGGGTTATGAAGCACGACTATGTCCTTGCCACTGAGGATCATGTACCCTGACATTCATTAGTTTAGTTGTGGCTAGTGCAAGCAGCTGAAGCTTCACTTACCCTGGTGGAGCAGATGAGGCCATTCCTCCTTTTCCAGCATTGTATGGCTGGGCTGCACTGGACAGCCTGGGCACTTACAGCATTGGCAACGTACTCCTATGCAGGATAAGCTTTCCTGCTCGGCTGCCTCCTCCCATCAGAAAGGTGGAGAACATCCCTCCTGACCTCCACATGGTCAAGGAGGACATGCAGGGAGGCGTCACTGAACCTGGGAGCTGGGCTTCACAGGATCACAGAAAACTACAGTGCAGAAAAGGCCCTTTGGCCCATCGGGTCTGCGCCAACCCAAGAAAGGCATTGATCTATCAATCCTAATCCCACTTGCCAGGACTTGACCCATAGCCTCGAATGTTAAGAACTGCCAAGTGCTCATCCAGGTACTTTTTAAAGGATGTTAGGCAACCCACCTCCACCATCGTCCCAGGCAATGCGTTGCAAACCATCACCACCCTCTGGGTAAAAATGTTTTTCCTCAAATCCCCCCTGAACCTCCTGCCCCTCACCTTGAACTTTTGTCCCCTCATAACCTGGTTTGGTTTGGTTTGGTTTATTGTCACCTGTACCGAGGTATAGTGAAAAGTATTCTTCTGCATGCAGCTCAAACAGATCATTCTGCACATGAAAAGAAAATGCATAATCGGGCAAACATAAAATACACAATGTAAATACATAGACAAAGGCATCGAGTGAAGCATACAGAGTGTAGTACTACTCAGTAGAGAAGATGTGTGAAGAGATCAGATCAGTCCAAACCTAGCCTTCAACTAAGGGGAACAGCTGTTCCCTATCCACCCTGTCCATGCCCCTCATAATCTTGTACACCTTGATCAGGTCACCCCTCAGTCTTCTCTGCTACAGCAAAAACAACACAACCGTATCCAACCTCTCATAACTAAAATATTCCATCCAAGGCAACATCCAGGTGAAACGCCTCAGCACCCGCTCCAGTGCAATCACATCCTTCCTATAATGTGGTGATCAGAATTGCACACAATACTCCAGACGTGGCCTCACCAATGTTCTATATAACTCCAACATGACTTCCTTGTTTTTGTAATCTATGCCACGATTAATAAAGGCAAGTGTCCCATATGCCTTTTTCACCACTCTATTAACCTGCCCTTCTGCCTTCAGAGATCTATTTACAAACATGCCAAAGTCCCTTTGTTCCTCAGGACTTCCCAGTGTGGTGCTTTTCATTGAATATTTCCTTGTCAAGTTGTGTCTTCCAAAGTGTAACATCACAGACTTTTCAGGATTAAATCCCATCTGCCACGTTTCTGCCCATTTACCATCCCATCTATATCTGCCTGTAACCCAAAACTCTTTGTGTCATCTGCAAACTTACTGATCCTACCCCCCACATAGTCATTTATATAATTGACAATCCTTCTGCTATGCCACTGGTCACTGACTTCCAGTCACTAAAGCAGCCGTCTATCATCGCCCTATGTTTCCTACAACTCAGCCATCTTTAAATCCACCTTATCAATTCCCCTGTATCCCTTGTGCAGTTGCCTTCTTTATATAGTCTCCCATGTCCGATCTTGTTAAATGCTTTGCTGAAATCCATGTAAACAACATCAACTGCACTACTCTTACCTACACACTTAGTCACGTGCTCAAAAAATTAAATCAAATTTGTTCGGCATGACCTCCCTCTGACAAAGCCATGCTGACTATTCCTGATCAAACCTTGCCTCTCCAAGTGGAGATAGATTTTCCCCTTCAGACTTTTCTCCATTAGTTTCCCCACTACTGACGTGAAACTCATGAGGCTGTAGTTCCCTGGCTTAAACCTACAGCCTTTCTTAAATAGTGGGACCACTTTTGCATTTCTCCAGTCCTCTGGCACTTCTCCTGTGGCCAGAGAAAAAAATAAAAATTTGGATCAGGGCCCCTGAAATCTCCTCCCTCGCCTGCCACATCAGTCTGGGACACAATGCATCCAGACCTGGAGATTCCTCCACTTTTAAGCCTGCCAAAACCTCCAATACCTTGTCCCTCCCTATGACAACTTGCTCAATAACAAACTGGAGGAACAACATCTCATCTCCCGGTTAGGCACGCTACAGCCTTCCGGTCTCAACATTAAATTCAACAACTTCAGATGATTAGCTCAACCCCACCTTGACCCATTTATTTTCATCCCATTTCATTTTAACTGTCTTTTATCATTTCTCTCTTTCTTTTCTTTCTTATATAAATTAACCCCTCCCCCATCTTATCAACCGTTCCTTACCCTTCTCCTCTTTGCTTTCCCCGTCCCCTCCCCCCACATCTATATCTATCACAGTTCACCCTCTGATGTTGTTTCTCTGCTATTTGGCCATTCACATCTTTTGTTCTCTCTGGGGACTGCCATTAGCACTCTCTGTGTGGCCTATCGCACCCGGTTTCCCTGGGTTTCTGTGGCTACGACTCATCTTTCATTCTCACTCCACAGTATAAATATTTCCCACTTTCTCTGTCTGTTAGCTTTGACAGAGAGTCATTGGATGCGAAACGTTAGCTCTTTTCTCTCCCTACAGATGCTGAGATTTTCCAGCATTTTCTCTTTCGTTTCAGATTCCAGCATCCGCAGTAATTTGCTTTTATTTTGCTCAATACGTCTCTCTCCCAGAGTTCCGGATAGAATCATCGAATGTGCCTCCTCATTCTCTTGGGTGAAGATAGGTGTGAAATATTCATTTAACACCCTACCAATGGCCTCTGGCTCCACCCACAGATACCCCCATTGGTCCCTTTGGGCCCTACATTTTCCTAGTTATCCTCCTCCCATTGATATACTTATAGAATATCTTGGGGTTTTCACTACTTTTACCAGCTAGAGATTTCTCATATCCCCTCTTTGCTCTCCCAATTGCTTTCTTAAGTTCCATCTTGCACTTTCTGTACTCCACTGATGCCTCTGTTGATTTTCTCCCTTTATATTTATTATAGCCTCTCTCTTCCTTCTCATTGTACCCTGAAAACTCTGGTCATCCATGGCTCTCTGGGCTTGTTACTGCTTCCTATTAGAGGGAACATGTTGGGCCTGTACCCTCCCCATTTCCTCTTTGAACAACCCCCGCCCCACCCCCAGTCCCATTGCTTTTCTGTAGATCTCCCCACCAGTAACTTGTTCCAATCTACCATGGCCAGATCCTGACTTATTTTACTAAAGTCTGCTCTCCCCAATCCAAGACATTTTTCTGCAATTTGTCTATTTCCTTGTTCGTAACAAATTAAATTGCACCATGTTGTGGTCGCTATCACTAAAATGCTCCCCCACCATCACATCAACCACCTGCCTGGCTTCATTCCCCAGAATTAGGGCCAGCACTGCACCATCCCTTGTTGGACCCTCCACACATTGAGCTAAAAGGTTCTCTTGGGGGCAGCATAGTGGCGCAGTGGTTAGCACTGCTGCATCAAGGCACTGAGGTCCCAGGTATGACCCCGGCTCTGGATAATTGCCCGTGTGGAGTTTGCACATTCTCCCCATGTCTGCGCGAGTTTCACCCCACAAGACAAAAGATGAGCAGGTCAGGTGGATTGGCCACGCTAAATTGCCCCTAAATTGGAAAACAAATAATTGGGTACTTGTGGTGAATATAACATGGTAAATTCACACTGTATATTTGTAAGCGCAGTAGCGTTATCCGACCACTAGGGGGAGTAGCTCTGGGAATGCTCAGGAGCTTGTACAGGGCTCCACCCTTGGCTCTGCCCACGACCCCTCCCCCTTGTGCTGCTGTATAAATACCCTTGTCCAGAGTCAGCCTGCAGTTCACAGAGAGTTCATCAACGGGTAACAGGCTGGCTCTGAAGTAAGTTGATTAAAGCCTAGATTCATATTGGAAAACACGTGTCTGGTGAATTGATCATCAGTACTCTAAAATTTAAAACAAAAAAATGCATACAAGAGAACCTTTTATTTCTTTATTTTTTTAAATTTAGGGTACTCAATTCATCCATTTTACCTGGGCATTAAAGTAGAGGCCATTCAGCCTTGTCTTATTGATGCACGATCAATTGTACAAAGACTCAGGGCGTGATTCTCCGCTCCCCATGCCGGGTGGGAGAATCGCGGGATGGCCGGGCGACTTATTTGATGCCCCCCTGGCGCCCCCCGTGATTCACCCATCCCCCGCTCGGAAGAATCGCCACTCGCCATTTTTCACGGCGACTGGTGATTCTCTGACCCGGATGGGCCGAACGGCCTGCCGTTCATGACCGTTTCACGGCGGCGGCAACCACACCTGGTCGCTGCCGTCATGAATATGGGCGGCAAAGGCCCGTTTGAAGCTTGTGGGGGCGGAGAGGGGAGTGAGCACCACGGCCATGCTCGGGAGGGGACTGGCCCGCGATCGGTGGCCACCGATCGTCGGGCCGGCATCTTAAAGGGACGCACTCTTTCCCCTCCGCCGGCCCAGAAGACCAAGCCGCCACGTCTAGCGGGGCAGCGGAGCGGAAGTCGGCCACCGCGCATGCGCGGGTTTGAGCCGTCAGCTGTTGTGATGTCAGCCGCGCATGCGCGGGTTGGAGCCGGCCAAACTGCGCATGCGTGGCTGATGTCACATAGGCGCCGCCGTCGCGTCATTCTCGGCGTGCTGCCTTGACGCAAGTGTCAAGGCCCGGCCGCTGAGAATAACGGAGCGCCGATCCTACCCCCCCGGGTGAGGGTGAATACGGTGAGAGGAGCGGCCTCCGAGGCCGTCGTGAAATTCGGCCGAGTTCACAATTGCCTTCCCGATTTTTCCCGGAAGCGGAGAATTTCGCCCTCAGATTGGGTACAACTGTGGCTTTATTGCAGTACGATGCGTGGCCTTCTACAGCAGCCGGCGAAATGGCAGGTGAATGGAGGACACGCATATTTATACTCCTCCTACTGGGCAGAGCCAGCAGGCTGGGCTCCCGGCAAACCTGTAGTACAGGTCCTACCTTACATCACCTAATACAGGTGTAACAGTGGTTTACCACACTTATTCTCCTGAAACTTACTACCGCTGTATATCTGTGTTATGCTGTATCCCTGTTGTGCTAACAGTCTGCATTCCCTCCCCCTGCCGAATTAGTTTAAACTCCTCCCAACAGCACGATCAAACCCACTATCAAGGATGTTAGTCCCTCTCTGGTTCTGATGTAGACCATCCCGCTTGTACAGGTCCCAACTTCCCCAGAAACTGTCCCAGTGGTCCAGGAATCTAAAATCCTCGCTCCTGCACCGACTCTCAAGCCACGCATTCATCTGTGCTATTCTCCTATTTCTATACTCGCTAGCGTGTGGCACTGGGAGTAATACAGAAAAGATTTACCAGGATGTTGCCTGGTATGGAGGTTATTAGCTGTGAGGAGAGATTGAATAAACTGGGATTGTTCATTAAAGAGTGATACACTGAAGAGATCAGGGAACATAGGAGTAGGAATAGGCCATTGGGCCTTTGATCTGTTCTGTTCTTTGTTCATTAAAGAGTGATACACTGAAGAGATCAGGGAACATAGGAGTAGGAAATGGCCATTTGGGCCTTTGATCTTGTTCCACCATTTAAAAAGATCATGAATGATCTGATTGTGGTTGAGACGCTACGTTTCTTTCTATACGCCCCTCCCACTACCTGCACCACCCCTTCCTTGCTACAACATACCCCCCCCCGCCCCCGCCTTCCCCCCCCCCGCCCCCCCGCCGCAACCCTGTTCTCCCCTGTCTATTAAAAATATACCTGTCAGCCTTAAATAAATTCAATGGCACCGCCTCCAGGGAAATAATTTCACAAATTAACAACCCTCAGAGAAAGAAATTATCCACACCTTTGTCTTAAAAGTCCAATTTATCACTACTCTCTTCTTTCTGTTAGCTAGCTAATCTGTTATCTGTGCTGGTAGGTCGCCACCTCAACCATGTGCTCTTATCTTGTGTAGTAATCTTATCAAATGCCTTTTGGAAATCCAAGTATATAACATCTACAGGTTCACCTTTATTCACTTTGCTTGTTACTTCGGCAAAAAAAACTTTAATAAATTAGCTAAACATGATTTCTCTTTCACAAAACCATATTGACACTGCCTGATTCCATTCAGATTCCCTAAGCTGTAACTCCGTAATAATGGATATTAGCAATTTCCCTATGATAGATGTTAGGCTAACTGATCTATCATTTTCTGGCTCCTGCCCCTTTCTTTCTGGAATAAAGTTGTCACATTAGTTATTTTTCAATCCACTGGGGCTCTTCCAAAAGTGAATGTGTTTTGGCATATTATGACCAATGCATTTATTAACCCTGCAGTCAAATATTTTAAGATCCTCGAATGCAGGCCATTTGGTCCTGGGGACTTATCGGTTTCTCGGTTTAATCGTTTTCCAGCACCTTTCACCTGGTAATGGTGCCTGTTTTAGTTTCCTCCTCCCCTTTCATCTTTTGATTTTTAAGTAGCTTTGAAAAGTTTTCTAAGTTTTCTACAGTGAGGACAGACACAAAATATCTGTTCAACATATCCCCCATTTCCTTGTTTCTCTTCATTCATTCCCCAGTTCCATTCTCTAAAGGACCAATAATAACTTTGCTACTCTTTCCCTATTTAAATATCCATAGAAAATTCTTACCATGTTTTTTTAAATATTTCTAACCAGCTTTCTCCCATTCTCTACTTTTCTCTCTTTATCAATTTTTAGTCATTCTTTGCTGGTTCATACAATCTGCCCAATCTTCTGACCTTCCGCTAACCTTTGCAGATTTGTACAGTGTTTCTTTCAATTTGATACAATCCTTAACTTCCTGATTTCGCCAACGGATGATGCAGGGGTAAGCTGCAAACATTGGGAACCTTGAAATTGGCCAAAGGAAGACACACAAAAATAAACAGAGTTGTTGCTAAAGATAATCCTTCAAGAATTAATGTTTTTTTCCTCTGGGTAAACCAAATATCAATTTGTTTTGAACAGTTCTTAATTTAGTGGCCACTGGGTACTATATCCAAACTACCCACGCATTACATTGAAATGGAGACGAAGAAACATTTGAGCTGGGTATGAATCAATGTCCCAGAGGTCAAAGAATAATACGCAGGCATACTGTGCTATACAGGCCTTTTGACTATTTTTTATTAATTTGGTATGATGAGCAGAATATTTGACATTTGTTTAAAAAAAAGTTTCAACACTGAATTTAGGGGAAGAAGAGGAGAAGGACGTTGGGGAACTGGTAAATATGGAGAAAAACAGAGACGAGTTGGTAGATATTCAAGTGAAGTCCATGGTAACTTACTACATGATAAAATGCGTCTCAGTTTAAAGACTACACTTTTGCAAATGTTCATTCTACTTTGCTTTCATTTTAATTCAGCATTATTGGCTCAAGTAAGATGGTATCAACTATGTAAGTAGTAACTGAATGTTAAAAGGAAACATTGTACAAAATCGGTTGTATGTTTGGAACGTGTTCCAGTTTTATCACTACTACAGTCTCTGGAATAACCTGGAATTAATCTGTAGTTCCGAACTCTCCAGTGTCATAAATTTTATAATTTAATAAGCGTGCCAACACGCTGTATGTTTTATGAACTGCTGTTACTCAGTTATATTAATTGCAGGTATATTTCTACATTTATAATCTTGGCCTGACCTTCACACCCTTCCTCAATGTGACAGATAATGTTTACATCACTGAAGAGAAATTCATTTTCATTGAAAGTCATACTTGCCAAAATAAGCAATGATGCTGGACCATATGGATAAGCTAGGTTTTCCCAACAATGCCTGACCCCCATTGCGTCAGTGAAGGGATTAGCCTGGACAAAGGGGTCCTGGGACTCTGCACCATAAAATGGGATAGGTGCATTTGTGTACCTTTTCCAAGTCTGTAAAAAAAAACATTTATATTGTGACTTTCACAATCTTAGGACACCCCAAACCACTCCTCAACCAATCAATGACTTACTTAATTTGCTTATGAAGCACAGATGTTGTTGTTTAGTAGACAATTGTATGGGTAGTAGGTTGCCACAAATGTAATAAATGACCAAATACTCTGCTTTTGGTGGTGTTGTTGAGAATTGCATTTTCCAGGCCAGGGTGGCAGGGGAACTCCTTGTTTTTCTTCGAAGATTGTGACGGGTTACCCTGAAATCAGTCTCAGTGTAATGATGCATCCAAAAGGCAACACTTTCGACAATACAGCATTTCCTCAGTAAAGAGAAAGACTGGAACGCTTTCACAACCTCAAAATATTCCAAAGCACCTTTTAGCCCAGTGAGGTATGTCATAATATCCACTCATGTATATAATGAGATGCAGACAGGCAGTGATTAACACACAGGATAACCAATGAACACACACGACACAGAACGACCAATCACCAGACAGGACACCACCACTATAAAGCACACAGGGCATTACGACTCTCCTTTTCTCACAGGACACAGCTACTGAGATAGTAAGAGTGCACAAGCCAGTGAGCACCATCACCATGTGGTAGAGAGCTAGTCTGGTCAAGTCAGTAGGAGGTTATCAGTTAGATTAGTAGAGTGTCAACCCACAGCAGATTATGTACAGCAATCAGCAAGTTCAATAAAACAGTGTTGGACCATCTCCTGTGTCTGAAGCCTGTTTCTAGTTGTGGTGAATTATAAACACTAATAATCCACACTGTATTGTACAACATGTGTTGAGCCTGTACCTTGTACTAGACCATGTGTAGTTGCGCGGCTCTACCCATAGGGGGAGATGAGGAGCTTGTACTGGGCTCCACCCTTGGCTCCGCCCCATGGCTCCGCCCATGGCTCCTCCCCTAACTGGAAGTATAAAGGTTGCTGTTGTGAGCCTGCCTGCCAGTTCATCTGGAATTCATCTCGTCACAGGCAGGCTCTGTTGCAAGATGATTAAAACCACTGTTCGCTTCCAACCACGTGTCGCGTGAATTGATGGTCTCATCACTAGTTTCACTGCATCCAGTTGCAGTCAACGGTGAACCAACGTACATAACACATCAAGGTATTTTTCAAGTGCCATGCAGGAAATGTGGCAGCCATTTTGTGCACAGCAAGGTCCCACGAACAACAATGTGATTATCACCAGATAATCCTTTTTATTTTGTTGGGGTGGTACAGTGACAGAGT
This sequence comes from Scyliorhinus canicula, assembly GCF_902713615.1. Classification (NCBI taxonomy): domain Eukaryota; kingdom Metazoa; phylum Chordata; class Chondrichthyes; order Carcharhiniformes; family Scyliorhinidae; genus Scyliorhinus; species Scyliorhinus canicula. The sequence goes on along the minus strand of NC_052149.1, from coordinate 220,837,662 downwards.
GGTTAGCACTGTTCCCTAACAGCGCCAGGGACTCGGGTTCAATTCCGGCCTTGATGTCTGTCTGTGTGGAGTTTGTACTTTCTCTCCTTGTCTGCGTGTGTTTCCTCCGGGTGCTCTGGTTTCCTCCCACAGTCCAAAGATGTACAGCGCCACCACACTGGGCTGGGATCCGTAATGTTGGCTGGAGGGCTTCTGCTAGGGCTGAGCGGATTGGTGGGGGGGTGGCCAGGGGGTGGGCTGTGGGGTTGCAGTTGGTGGGTTGGGTACAGGACAGCTGATGCAGGTCGTCAGCCATGCGCATGCGCGGCCCAGGAACCGGCCATTCTCCGTCCATTTTCAGTGCGGTCCGCGGGAGTTTCACTCGGCACCAGTGCTAGCCCCTCACCGGTGAGGGTTTTGTGCCGATTTTTCACTCGTGAGTGAGCCTCCGATTTTGAGGCTATGTCCGGAGGAATTGTCTCGTCTTACGACCAAAATGTTGGTGCTGCCCCCGCAACTATGCTCCGCCCGGTGGGGGGCTAGCAGCCATGCCGCGTAAAGTCCTCAGTTTTACCTGTAAATACAGGTGGATAATGGCCGGGTCCATTGGCACACATGCGCACGGCGATGACCTGCGGCTGCCGCACCGTACAATATGGCGCCAGCCACGCATGGACCCGTCCCGCCAGATAGTTCCCTCTGGAAAGCCCCCCCCCAAGGGACCACACCCCTGCCAGCGGAACGGCTGCTCCACCCCCCTGCTGACTGTGGCGGCGCTGGACACAGTCTGCAGCCGCCACGCGAGGTCCCCGAACACGGAGAGCTCACGCGTCCGATGCCTTCGGGGGATATGTCCATCGGGGGCGGAGCATCAGGGGAGGGCCTCAGGTGACGTCCTGAGGACGTCCCAACTGCGTGCAGCGTACTCAGTGATTACACCGTTTTTGAGGGGGTGGAGCATCTGAAAAACAGCACCGCCCCCCGATCTCGGCATAAGAACGGATTCTCCGGCCAATCGCGCGCAACAGCCGCAACAGACGGCTTTTAATAACGCCGGCTGCAAGCAGCCTTCAAAATGGCCACGAGCATACAAACAAAATGCGGACGCATGCGGAGTGTGGCTGCATTTTTAAAAATCTGGTCGCAATCTCTTTGAAGGCCATTCGCAGCCGGCATTGTTAAAAGCTGGCTGCAAAACATTCGGGGTGAATGGTGTGAACAGTTGCTTTCTGAGCTTTGATGCTGATGAAGTGGAAGTCTCTTGCTCCAATAATGGTGAGTGATCCAACGATGGTTTCACCGCAGCTGTAACTTCAACCTCATCTTGATTTTTAAACATTCCAAAACAAAGTGCCTGCTGGTCGTATTTGGAAGCTTTATCAATTAATTGTTTTTTAAATGTCTTTTATTCTTTTACATTTTTAATTGTAATGTTTAAATGAAATGTGGTGAACCTCCAATTTCGAGAGGATGAAAACATTTTCAGTTTCTGCATTTTTGTCCTGTTAAACTTTATCAAATAAACCCCGCTCCCTCCAAGAACTCGTAAAAAAAGGCCAGCTGCTGCAACTGTTGCCCGCAAATTGGCGCATTCGGAGACGCAGAAGATTTTTAATAAAATCTTCCTGCCTCAAGGGAGGCAGAGAGCGGGTCATGCCCCCAGAACATTGACATCACATGCTTTGGGCGCGATTCCTCCATTTTGTCAGCAGCAAACAAGGTGAGAGAAAATGGTGGTCAGCCAGTGTGGGCGCGAAGTTCGACCGTCGTGGGTCACAAAGGTCGGCCGGCGTGGGCTGCAAAGGTCGGCCGGCGTGGGTGGGAAGGCCGACCGGCGTGGGTCGCGAAGATCGGCCGGGTTGGGTCCCGAAGGTTGGCCGGTTGGTAAAAATAGGTCCCCGGAAAAAAAGTTTGAAAAACACTGGCCTAAACTCACAATATTGAGACTGAGAATCTACCAAATGAGTCAAACAATTGTTTTCAACTCTGGACGGTAGGTTAACACAGCTTCACAGCCCCAGGTTCAACTCCCGGCTTGGCTCACTGTCTGCGTGGAGTCTGCACGTTCTCCCCATGTCTGCCTGGGTTTCTTCCGGGTGTCCAGTTTCCTCCCACAAGTCCTGAAAGATGTGCTTGTTCGGTGAATTGGACATTGTGAATTCTCCCTCTGGCACTGGAATGTGGCGACTTCATTGCAGTGTTAATGTAAGCCTACTTGTGACAATAAAGATTATTATTGTTATTATCTCTCAGTGTGGTGCAAGTGAATAACAACTTGCAATCCACATGCCAACAGCATTAATTATCCTGAGGAATAAAAACAGATAACGCAAAAATACTCAGAAAGCTGGGAAGCCTCTGGGGGGAGAGAAAGAGTTAACATTTCAGGTCTGCGACCTTGTATCAGGACAGTGATCAATTACCAGCAGTTCAGCCATCCTAGAGTGTACTATTAAGAGGCTTGGCTATCGAGTCCTGATGTGAGATTCAGCAAGCATTTGCCAAGCTTTCATTATTGCTGTAAAGGAAAAACAATATCACACTGAACGTGGGCAGCACAGATTGCCTTAGCCTCAGGTCCATTGCAGGTGTATCATTTACACCTGCAAGAGATTGCTGGTTTACACAGGCGGAGGTGGGAGCTCTTGTAGAGCCTGTGATCTTAATGCACTTACAATAATAAGCTTTCCCAATGTGTTAACATTGTTGAGCTTTACCTTCCAATATGGAAAGCTGGGTAATGACTATGTTTATTTTCTACTGTCTGGACTCTGCAGTCGATACACAATGAAATGATGAAAATGAAATGAAACTGTCCAAACGCTGCATAAGGCTCTGTTCAGACCCCATTTGGAATATTGTGAGCAGTTTTGGGCCCCGTATCTAATGAAGGATGTGCTGACCTTGGAAAGGATCCAGAGGAGGTTCACAAGAATGATCCCTGGAATGAAGAGCTTATCATATGAGAAGTGGTTGAGGACTCTGGGTCTGTACTCGGAGTTTAGAAAGATGAGGGGGGGATCTTATTGAAACTTACAGGATACTGCGAGGCCTGGATAGAGTGCATGTGGCGAGGATGTTGGAGTAGGAAAGTCTAGTTCCTGAGGGCACAGCCTCACACTGAAGTGACGATCCTTTAAGACTGATATGAGGAAGAATTTCTTCAGCCAGAGGCTGATGAATCTGTGGAACACTTTGCCACAGAAGGCTGTGGAGGCCAAATCACTGAGTATCTTTGAGACAGAGATAGATAGGTTCTTGATTAATAGAGGGATCAGGGGTAATGGGGAGAAGGCAGGAGAATGGGGAAGAGAAACATATTAGCCATAATTGAATGGTGAAGCAGATTCAATAGGCTGGATTCTCTGTTCCAGAGATTAAGTGTTGATGCCGTCGCGCAAACGGTGGAGTTTCACGACGGCGTGATCGGGTCCCCAGCTGCAGCGATTCAATTGCTCCCTAGGGGCTAGCACCGGTGGATCGTGAAACTTATCACGATGTTAACGGACCAGCAGCCGGTTCCGTGATTGACGCGACACCGCAGCTGCACATAATTCATTCTCCCTCCACCCCACACACAAGCCAAGGTGGCCGCAAGGAGGGAGGTGCCGCAATTCCGAGACGCCGAACTCAAGACCCTCCTTGACTCCATGGAGGAGAGGAGGCTGATGCTGTACCCCCGGGCTGAGACAGAGGTCAGCAGGCGCCATCGTTCGCCGCACCTGGCAGAGGTGGGAACCGCCGTCAGTGCCGTTGGGACGGTGGCCAGGACTGCAGACCAGTGCAGGAAAAAAACTGTACGACCTCCTCAGGTCAGCCAGGTTGAGTACCCAGCACTGTGCCCCTGGCACCAACCACCCTACCCCCGAAACACATGTCCCAGGGGGCACGGCAAGACCCCCACGCTGACCCACATGGCTGCATCCACACATGCCAGCCACAATGGCCATGTACCCTAGCCATTGATGCCATCAGAGACCCAACCCCTGGGCTGCAAGCGCAGACCGTCTAACACTGTTGTTATTTGAGTTTGCCCACCCCAGGACAAGGCTGCGCACAACCATCAGACCTGCGTCCCCTCACCGTGCCCAAGCAGAAGGCACTAAACGTTGCCGGCGGGCCGGAGGAGAGGTTGGTTGGCGGCATGCCACAAAGTCAGACCCCCTGCCTGGTTGCTGGTCCTCACGACAAATATGTGCCCACCCAAACCCCACACCCCACACCCCAACCCCTTCACCCCACGCCCCAAATCTCCTCACCCCAACCCCCCTCACCCCACACCACAACCCCCTCACCCCACAACCCAACCCTCCTCACCCTCTGACCCCAGCCCTCACCACCTCACATCTCACCCGTCCAACTGTCAAACCATACATGCTGTCTTGTGTCTTACAGGACCAGCCAGGCATGGTTCCAGCCCATCCGAGGCCCCCCGCCCCCCAGCGAGTGCCAGGGCCATGCCCCCCAGAAATCCGAGCACCGACGGGGAGAACAGCTGGAACCCAGGACACCATGACCCAGGACACCACGACCCAGGACACCACGACCCAGGTCACCATGACCCAGGACACCACGACCCAGGACACCACGACCCAGGACACCATGACCCAGGACACCACGACCCAGGACACCATGACCCAGGACACCACGACCCAGGACACCACGACCCAGGACACACTGTGGGTGAGGGGTGGTGCAAGAGTGAGGCCCAGTGGGTGTGCCCGGACGTCCCCATCACTCCGTCCCGAGCGATACCCCAGTAACTATAGACCAGTGAGCCTTACTTCTGTTGTGGGCAAAGTATTGGAAAGGTTTATAAGAGATAGGATGTATAATCATCTGGAAAGGAATAATTTGATTAGAGATAGTCAACATGGTTTTGTGAAGGGTAGGTCGTGCCTCACAAACCTTATTGAGTTCTTTGAGAAGGTAAACCAACCAGGTGGATGAGGGTAAAGTTGATGTGGTGTATATGGATTTCAGTAAAGCGTTTGATAAGGTCCCCCATGATAGGCTATTGCAGAAAATACGGAGGCATGGGATTCAGGGTGATTTAGCAGTTTGGATCAGAGATTGGCTAGCTGGAAGAAGACAAAGGGTGGAGGTTGATGGGAAATGTTCAGACTGGAGTCCAGTTACTAGTGGTGTACCACAAGGATCTGTTTTGGGGCCACTGCTATTTGTCATTTTTATAAATGACCTGGAGGAGGGCGTAGAAGGTTGGGTGAGTAAATTTGCAGATGACACTAAAGTTGGTGGAGTTGTGGACAGTGCAGAAGGATGTTACAAGTTACAGAGGGACATAGATAAGCTGCAGAGCTGGGCTGACAGGTGGCAAATGGAGTTTAATGCAGAAAAGTGTGAGGTGATTCATTTTGGAAGGAGTAACAGGAAGACAGAGTACTGGGCTAATGGTAAGATTCTTGGTAGTGTGGATGAGCAGAGAGATCTCGGTGTCCATGTACATAGATCCCTGAAAGTTGCCACCCAGGTCGAGATGGTTGTTAAGAAGGCGTACGGTGTGTTAGCTTTTATTGGTAGAGAAATTGAGTTTCGGAGCCATGAGGTCATGTTGCAGTTGTACAAAACTCTGGTGTGGCTGCATTTGGAGTATTGCGTGCAGTTCTGGTCGCTGCATTATAGGAAGGATGTGGAAGCATTGGAAAGGGTGCAGGGGAGATTTACCAGGATGTTGCCTGGTTATGGAGGGATAATCTTATGAGGAAAGGCTGAGGGACTTTGCTTTCGTTAGAGAGAAGAAGGTTAAGAGGTGACTTAATTGAGGCATTCAAGATGATCAGAGGATTAGATCGGGTGGACAGTGAGAGCTTTTTTCCTCGGATGGTGATGTCTAGCACGAGGGGACATAGCTTTAAATTGAAGGGAGATAGATATAGGGCAGATGTCAGAGGTAGGTTCTTTACTCAGAGAGTAGTAAGGGCGTGGAATGCCCTGCCTGCAACAGTAGTGGACTCGCCAACACTAAACGCATTCAAATGGTCATTGGGTAGACATATGGACGATAAGGGAATAGTGTAGATGGGCTTTAGAGGGGTTTCACAGGTCCGCGCAACATCGAGGGCCGAAGGGGATGTACTGCGCTGTAATGTTCTATGTTCTATGATACGACAGAACCGTGTGATGGACTGGCCAGATTGCATGCAGTGATCACCCAGGTGGAAGGTGCTACTGTGGGCATGAGTCAGATATTGTCTAACGATGTGGAGCTCGGAGCTCATCGCAGAGCGGGCTGTCATCATCCTCCATCCCATGGACCAGACCCACTGTCACTGCCAAACCTGTGCCCCATCTCATAATGCCGTAGGTATATATAACGGAGGGGTGTGTGTGCATGCGGGTGATTCGGTGATGGAGGAGGTGAGGGTACTCGGTGGTGGGGGAGGTCAGTTTGTTCGGTGGGGTGGGGGAGGTGAGGGTACTCGGTGGTGAAGGGGTGTGGTATTGTGGTGTCCATGCCCCGGCCCAGCAAACCTCCCCCCCCCCCCCAGGTGGTGAAGCATGTGTCGATTAATGTGTCCCATGCTCACTGGCCCTGGCGATGGCGTTGTGCGGCGTCCCGTGCCTGGCCAGCCCCGTCGTCCGACGAGGCACGCCCTTGCTCCTCATCCTCCTCGAGAACATCGCCCCTCTGCTGCGCTATATATGGAGGATGCAGCAGATCACAACAATGCGGCCAACCCTCCTGGCCTCGTACTGGAGGGCCCCTCCAGAGAGGTCCAGGAACCTGAAACGCATCTTCAGGATCCCGAAGCACCTCTCGACCACACCCCTGATCGCTCAATGGACATCATTGTATGGGGTCTCCGCGTCGGTCTGTGGCCTCCATAAGGCGTCATCAGCCACGACCGTAACGGGTAACCCCTGTCGCCCAGCAACCAGCCCCGCAGCCGTGGAGGGTGTCCCTCGAACATGTCAGGGATCACAGATTGTGCCAATACGAACGGGTCATGCACACTATTGGGAATCGGGCGCAGACATGCTCCTCATCTGATGGTCACAGACCACCTGAATGTTCATGGAGTGGTACCCCATCCTGTTCGTGACCGGAGGGCAACATGACCCCATCAATGACCCCCTGGACCCAGGGCATCCCGGCGACGGCAGCGAAGCCCGCTGCACGGGCATCCTGGTGGGTATGGTCCACAGGGTACTGTAGGTACCGGTCCGCAAGAGCATACAGGGCGTTAGTGGCGGCACGGATGCAACTGTGTACCGATGCCTGTGAAATTCCGGACAGGCCCCACTCGGCAACTAGAAAGACCCCGTTGCAGAAAAGTCCCGCGCCACTGTCACTTTTACAACTACCGGGAACGGGTGTCTTCCTCCATTTCCATGCGGTGCCAGGTGTGCCATCATGTGGCAGATATGTCGGACAGTCTCCCTGCTCATCCACAGTCTCCTCCTGCAAGCCCGGTCCGGGAGGGTCTCAAAGGACATGCGGTCGCGTTAAAAACGTGCCCTCATACGGCGTCCCCTTGGCACCACCTCCTCCTCCCCCTCGTCCTGTTCCTCCTACCCCTTGTCCTATTGGGCGAGCGGCCTGCAGCCTGACCGGCTGCCACCTGCCCCTCTGCAGCCCGTTCCTCTGCAGAAGCCTCCGCTGCCTCTCTGAGTCACCCCCGCTCACGCTGCCACAGAGCTGCATGCAGGGCAGAGGCTGCCGCCATGGCGGCCAACATCGCTGGTTGGTGATCAAACATGATTATCTGCAGGGGGTGAGGGGAACACATGTCATCATGGCACAACCAGGTACCATAGGCTACATGGTGGCCACGGTTGTCACCACGCACCCCAGCCACTCATGTTCCCCACCCCGCACCCCGTCTCCGTCGATGCCCCCAGTCCTGGTGCCAGTTCCTGTTGCCAGGGCCATCGTTTGATGGCACTGTCCTCAATAGGGGCTGCCGTCGAAGTGGCCCTGGGTGGTGTTGCCGGTAGTCTGGGGTAGCTGGGGAGGGGTGGCACCCACCCATACGGCTGTTTTCTCTGCGTCCACCAGGGGCCGGGGTGGGTGGCCAACAAGATGATGACCATAATGGCGCTCGGTGCGTGGGCACCGCCCCTGTTATGTTGGGGGCTCCCTGGCTGCTCAGCCTATTCCCCCCCCCTTCTCCTCCCCTCCCCAGCAATCGCAGGGCCCCCTACACCCATAGGAAGCAAGGCCGGTATCCGATATGGGAGCCCGCAGTCCTCCCACGCCAACTCCTACCTCCTCTCGCAGCCGCCTCGGCCAGCACGCCGACTTCATGATCTTTAAAAGGTGGTTGGAAACACGCCGCCAGGAAATCGGCCCATCCAAGGCACAGAATCGCTGAGGCCCCGCAGAATTGGTTGTCAGGGCAGATAATGAGATGCATACTGTACTTCTGGGCCGCGCGGCAGGCGCCACGATTTTGTCGAGTTGGGGGGTCCGGAGAATTCCGATTTGGCGTGAAACCGGCGTCAAGCTCGATTTCGGCGTCGGAGCCGATTATCAGTCCGATCGCATTTTGTGATTTTGGCGCGATGTCATGGAGAATCAAGCCCAATGGGTCAAATGGCCTATTTCTGTTCCTATGTTTTATGGTCTTAAAAGGACCAGAGGCTGCTCTTGCCCTTTTTGGCACACGGCTAAATCGCTGGCTTTGAAATTAAACCAAGGCAGGCCAGCAGCACGGTTCAGTTCCCGTAACAGCCTCCCCGAACAGGCAACTGAATGTGGCGACTAGGGGCTTTTCACAGTAACTTCATTTGAAGCCTACTCGTGACAATAAGCAATTTTTATTTCATTTCATTTTCATTTCATATTTTTAAAAAAATTTAGAGTACCCAATTATTTTTTCCAATTAAGGGGCAATTTAGCGTGGCCAATTCACCTAACCTGCACATCTTTGGGTTTTGGGGGGCGAAACCCATGCAGACACGGGGAGAATGTGCAAACTCCACATGGACAGTGACCCAGGGCCGGAATTCGAAACCGGGTCCTCAGCGCCATAGGCAGCAATGCTAACCACTGTGCCACCGTGCTGCCCTTTCATTTCATTTTTGAGAGAGAGACAGACAGAGAGAGAGAGAGATGACTGGTGCTGATTGAACCTTTTTAAAAATAAATTTAGAGTACCCAATTAGTTTTTTCCAATTCAGGGGCAATTTAGTGTAGCCAATCCTCCCACCCTGCACTACTTTGGGTTGTGGGGATGAAACCCATGCAAACACGGGGAGAATGTGCAAACTCCACACAGACAGGGACACGGGTCCTCAGTGATAACCACTGCGTCACCATGCCATCCCGTAGTGATTTAACCTGAGGGTCGCCACTCCTCAGATGAGGGGCAAGGTTGAGAAGGCAGGTCCTTCATAAATATCCTCAGCAAGTAGAGGAATTGAACCTGCGCCGTTGGCATCGCTCCACATCACGAACCAGCAATACAAGCTAATCGTTACAAAATGCACCTGCAAAAGGCTCATGGAGATGTTCTATTCAAAAGAGTTAAATTGCAGTAAATTGCTGTTGGCTAAGGTTCACTCTGCTACCACAATTTCTGCAACTCTCATCCTGTATATAGTTCTCATTAGAGCAAAAGCGTATTAGATTAGATTAGATTAGATTTTGATTTATTGTCACGTGTACCAAGGTACAGTGAAAAGTATTGTTCTGTATACAGTCCAGGCAGATCGTTCCATACATGAAAACATAGAACATACGATAAATACATGAGGATACATAATGAAAACACATAAACGTAGGCAGCGAGTGAAGTATGCGGTATATAGTGCTACAACTGTAGAGAAGATGCATAGAAAGATCAGCTCAGTCCATAAGATCAGTGCAGTCCATAAGAGGGCCATTCAGGCATCTGGTAACAGCAGGGAAGAACCGGTTTTGAATCTATTGCTGCATGTACTCGAAATTTTGTAATTTCTGCCTGATGGAAGAGGTTGGAAGAGAGAATAACCCAAGTGGGAGGGGTCTTTAATTATGCTGCCCGCTTTCCCACGGCAGTGGGAGGTGTAGATTAATGGGAGGCAGGCTCATGTGATGGACTGGGCTGTGTCCACGACTCTCTGTAGTTTCTGTCTTATGTAAGGATCATGGAGAATGCCAGAACCACATAATAATACAAATCTTTATTGTCACAAGTAGGCTTATATTAACACTGCAATGAAGTTACTGTGAAAAAACCCCTAGTCGCCACAATCCGGTGCCTGTTTGGGTACACGGAGGGAGAATTCAGAATATCCAAATTACCTAAAATAGAATACCACAGGATCATAGAATATGTGAATGTAACCGTAAAGAGGTACCAAGCCAATTTCACAAAAACACATTGTCCCTTTGTTTTAAAGTGAGTCAAGAGACTTAATTATAGTTCTGCATTTGCCCAAATCTAAATACAGTTTTTGGTTTTGTAAGGTGCAATTGTGAACACAATGACTTCACGAGGGAATCAAATTGGTTCTTGTCTTTGGAGCATTAATTCAGCATGAATCACAAGAACTTACAGTAAGAATGGTTGCAAGTCAGGTAGTTGCATGCCAGGAAGCCAGATCCAAACCTTGACATAACATGCTTTCTCTGATGGAAGGATTGGAGGGTGGCTAATGTAACTCCACTATTTAAAAAGGGAAGTCAAGAGAAAGCAGGAAATTATGGACCAGTAAGCCTGACATCAATCGTGGGAAAATTCGAGAATCCATTATCAAAGATTTTACAGCAGAGCACTTAGAAAACAGTGGCAGGATCGGACAGAATCAGCATGGATTTATAATGAGGAAATCATGTTTGACAAACCTACTGGAATTCTTTGAGGATGTAACTAGTAGAATTGATGAAGGGGTGGGCCGCAGATGTATGTGATCTAGAGAGACCATATGTAAAAAAAAGCAAATCCGCAGCCTGATTTTGTTTGATGCAAACTAATTTCTACTCAGTAAGATTTACATTATAGTTTTTCATGAAATGTAAATTGCTGTTTCCAATTATCGGTTAAAAGAACAGTGGATGTGGAGTATTTGGACTTTCAGAAGGCTTTTGACAAAGTTCCACGTCAAAGATTAGCATGTAAAATTAAAGCGCATGAGATTGGGGGTGACGTATTGAGATGGATAGAAAACTGGTTGGCAGGCAGACAGGAAACAAAGAGTAGGAATTAACGGGTCTTTTTCAAATTGGCAGGCAGTGACTAGCGGAGTATTGCAGGAATCGGTGCTAGGAACCAAACTAATCACAATATATATCAATGATTTAGATGAGGGAACAATGCTATATCTTCAAATTTGCAAATGACACCAAGTTGGGTGGGAGGGTGAGATGTGAGGAGGATGCAGAGATCCTCCAGTGTGATTTGGCCATGTTGAGTGAGTGGGCAAATGAATGGCAGATGCAGTATAATTTGGATAAATGCAAGGTTGTCCACTTTGGTAGCAAACACAAGAAGGCAGATTATTATCTGAATGGCCATAAATTAGGAGAGGGGAACGTGCAACTAGACCTGGATATCCTCGTGCATTAGTTAATGAAGGTAAGCATGCTTTTGCACAGGCTGTCAAGAAGACAAATGGTATGCTGGCCTTCATTGCGAGAGGATTCGAGTACAGGAGCAGGGATGCCTTGCTGCAATTATACAGGGTCTTGGTGAGGCCACAAAATGGAGTATTGTGTGCAGTTTTTGTCTCATTATCTGAGGAAGGATTTCTATAGATGGAGTGCAGCGAAGGTTTACCAGACTGATTCCTGGGACAGCAGGACTGACGTACGAGGAAAGATTGAATCGATTAGGATTGTATTCACTGGACTTCAGAAGAATGAGGGGATCTCATAGAAATATATAAAATTCTAACAGGACTGGACAGGGTAGATACAAGAAGGATGTTCCCGAAGGTGGGAGTGTCCAGAACCAGCTGTCACAGTCTGAGGAAATGGGGTAGACCATTTAGGACAGAGATGAGGAGACATTTCTTCACCCAGAGAGTGGGTGGAATTCATTACCTTAGGAAGTAGTTGAGTCCAAAACATTGTATGGTTTCAAGAAGCAGTATGATATAGCACTTAGTGCGAAGGGGTTCAAGGATATGGGGAAAGCAGGTTTAGGCTATTGAGCTGGATGATCAGTCATGATCATAATGAATGGTGGAGCAGGTTTGAAGGGCCGAATGGCCTCTTCCTGTTCCTATCTTTTCTATATTTCTATGTTGCTATAATACAAGGAAGAATATTGGTCAGACCATTAGATTTCCTTTCATCTGGTAAGTGGGAAATCTATTGCACAGTGAAAAAGGATCATGGGATCTGGTCGTAATTATTACAAATACCAACCTACGATACAAGAGCATTGAGGATAATAATGGGGTTAGTGAGAGCATAATCTGTTCGACCTTCTCATATTAAAAAGACAACAAATGTGAGATTTATAAATATATTGTAATATGTGATGCAATGCTGAAAGAAGAAATAGAATAGTGGGTTTCTCATGTTCTATGAATCAGGTTATTTTAATCACTTTAGTCATAAACATCTGAAAACGATTAGGAAGGAAAGCAATCTTCCACTGCGCTTGGATAAATATAGTCATTGTATTTTTTAAGAGGTCAAACAAGGCAACAGAAAACTAAAAGTTATATTTATTCACTCAGGCGATAATGACCATTCAACATTTGAGCACCTAAACCCAGTTCAGTTCACCCTAAATTCAGTTGAAGTTGTCTCCTGCAATATGTTAATCCACACTTGTATCACCACTCTTACAGCTTGTTGATGTGTATGAGGCTTTTGGGAGTACCACAATTCAGAAAGGATCGCTGTAAAATTAGGAAGTAACTTTCATCATAACTGTTGTTGAGCCATAATCAGGACTAACTAAGTGAACCATCAGTGTTCAGCACATAAGACCAGATTTTAATGTCCAATGTGGGAATCGGGAAAGTGTGAATTCCGTCATCGCAATCCCTCCTGCATCCTATGAATGCTGGGAAGCAAGGTCTACCAGGGATCCAGACCTAAGTGGTTTGGAGGTGGGCCTGTAGTGGGAATGGAGGCAGGACAAGGCAAGGTGGTCAGATGAAAAGGACCATCTCTGTTCCTGTAAAAGCTCAACTGAGTACTTCTGAGGCAATTAACAACTCATCTATGCAGAGTTGAACCTTCTTACCACATTAATCCCCACATCTCATCCTCACTCTCTTACCCCTCAACCCTCTATCCTCAGCTCCACACCATTGCACTCCTCAGTTCTTTACCCTCGCCCCCTAACCATTACCCCCTTATTTCCTTATCCCCGCATCCTCATACTCTCACCCCTACTCCTGCTCATAATTCGTATATTTGTATACTTACACTTGCTTCTTCACCTTTACTCCCTTCTGCCCTCTCACTCACTATTCACTTTATGAATTGAACTCAAAGCCATACTACAGCAGTTGGGCACTAGTAAATAGTCTGTGGAACTTCTTTAGTAAAAGAACAGACTCATCAAAACAGCTGTACAAACAATGTGAAGCATTTGTGAAAGGATTAAGTAGTTGGATTGCAGCCAGGAGTCCATCAAACACCCCGAGTACACAAATAATCTCTTCAAAGCAGTGGCATTATCAAAATGAGTTATGTTTAAACAGATTAGAATGTGTAAACACATTATGGATTGCAGCCAAGAACCCATAAAACTCCCCGGGTAAACAAGCTGACATCAGAACTGCTATCTTGGTAGATGTCAAGACTGAATACGTAAAAACAATGGGAAAAATTAAATTTACACTTTGTTACCATATTTGCATACACTGTCAACATTGTGAAGTGCACTCTACTTTTTTTTCCATGAGATTATTATTGTTAAACTCATCCAAAGACTTTCACATTTACAATGTTGATCTTTTACTTGACAGAAGTAACAATCTGGCAAATGCATTGTTTAATGAGTAGTAACATCTTGCAATCACAGCACTGTCACAACTCACCTTACTGAACACAGACAGAATCATGCTACAGTAATTCATAATGAACTGTATAAATGCAAAACCAATTTAGTTACCTTTCCACCTTCAATCCATTGTTCATGCTTTCATACAGCTGTTGTAAAACCCAACAGCTTCAAAGGTTTGACTGATTCCAAGAAAATGAAAAAAGCTTAACTGACATTGTCACTTAATGCTTTAATAGGAGTAGGTAGGTGGTTTCTAGGACCTGCTACTTCCAATGTCCTTGCAAAAGTGGCATTGTATGGGAACAGAGGACGGACCTTTGGCTGTCTGATTCGGCAGCCATTTTTTGGTCCTGTATCCATTTGATAATAATAATTTTTATTAGTGTCATAAGTAGGTTTACATTAACACCGCAACGGAGTTACTGTGAATAGCCCCTAGTCGCCATTCTTCGGTGCCTGTTCGGGTACAATGAGGGAGCATTTTTTCAGGACTTGTGGGAGGAAACCCGAGCACTCAGAGGAAACCCACGCTGACACATGGAGAACATGCCAACTCCGCACAGACAGTGACCCAAGCCGGGAATCGAACCCGGGTCCCTGGCGCTGTAAAGCAACAGTGCTAACCACTGTGCTACCGTGCTGTGGATGAGGACTATGAAAATACAGTCCATGGTTTTGTTCTAATCTGTTCATCCTTCATATTTTCTCTCTCTGATGAAAGGGCACAACTGGATTAAAGTATCACATATATGTTTGACGGGTGGGCCGCAGATGTATGTGATATAGACCATATATAAAAAAAGAAAATCAGTAGCCTGATTTTCTTTGATACAAACTAATTTGTACTCAGTAAGATTTACATTATAGTTTGTCAAGAAGTGCAAATTGCTGTTTCCAATTATTGGATAAAAAAAACAGCTTTATGCATTTGTCGCACTCGCATCCAAACTATAAAGTTGTGAGTTCCACATTGAATTGATGAGGATGTACTGGGCTCTCTTGGATTCTCAGTTGGAGGAGAATATAAATGAGGCTGTGAGGAATCCCCAATATAAGACAGATGTTTTTGTGTTCTTTTGAATTCTTGAATTGAAAAGAGTACATTGTGTTAGTCTTGACCTCCGAGCAAAAGAGGAAGTTATTGCAATTGGATTGGACTGGATTTGTTTATTGTCACGTGTACCGTGGTACGTGAAAAGTATTTTTCTGCGTGCAGTTCAAACAGATCGTTTAGTACATTAAACCACGTAATAGGGCACCACAAGGTACACAATGTAAATACATAGACATAGGCATCGGGTGAAGCATACAGGAGTGTAGTACTAATCAGATCAGTCCATATGAGGGTCGTTTAGGAGTCTGGTAACAGTGGGGAAGAAGCTATTTTTGAGTCTGTCCATACGTGTTCTCAGATTTCTGTATCTCCTGTCCGATGGAAGAAGTTGGAAGAGTGAGTAAGCAGGGTGGGAGGGGTCTTTGATTATGCTGCCCGCTTTCGCCAGGCAGCGGGAGGTGTAGATAGAGTCAATGGATGGGAGGCGGGTTTCTGATTGGAGGAATGCATACATTCGGATGATAAATACTAATGTGGATTGGTTAATTTTAAGTTGAAGACGATATGACAAAATAATTCATTACCCCTGATTATGGGTGGTTGTGAGGTCCAATTTAAAGGAGGATATGCAATGAAGGATCTCATCTGGTGGATGGTGCACTGCAGTGACTTTGACCTGAAGGAGATGTGCAGTGATGCTAACAGTGCTAGCAAGAGAAGATTGCAAAAGGTTAGCATCGGATTAGCTACAAGATCCCAAATAAAGTGAATTCTGAGTTGCCAGTGCCCTACACTGCCAGCCAATTGGATAATAATTTGCTATTGTGTAGTGGGAGCTGTGCCAGGGTGATTCCCAGGCCCATACAGGCACCATTAATGTGGACGTGGTTTTTCAGACAGAGGAAACTGCTGATAAACCTGATTTCCGGAAGATTAAAATATGTTTGGGTATTCTACAGTCCACACTGAAGGAAGATGTGCTCGGTGATTCCATCTCTCTATTAAGGAAGATGCATTGTAGTAAATCATTTTCTGGAGGCATCTTAATAGTTTTAAACTCTCTGTCAGAGAGAACAAGTCCAATAGACCAGTTGGCTGGGTACTTTTGCGATTGGTTTTAGGATTACTGCAGTATAGCATTTTCTGTGCAAAATAGGCAAAGTCTCGTTTCCCTGTGCACCCAGCAAAGTCCGCTAGACAAAGCAGGAACAAAGAAAGGTGAAAGAGAAAGAAACGGATAAAGAACCAAAAGAAAAAAAGACTTAGCAGACAAACTTGATGTTTGAGTTCTGTGACTCTTTTAATTATGAAATATTCTTACAAGTGGTTCGCCATCAGTCATTACCATTCTTACCTTGTTACATTGATCCCTCTACATTGCGACCATCAATTATCACACCTGGAGGGCACTCTACCCTATCATTTTCAGAGTAAATTAGAGGATATTACTGACAAGTAGTGGTGAATTGTGAATTATCCCTAAGGAACAAACACTCATAGTATGTTAAAATTGACTGCTTTATTTGTTAACTTTCATTAATTATTGTATGCTACTCATTTTTAAATTGCTGGCAGATTAGTGAAGCCAGATCTCATGAAGCATTGCAGAGATGAAGCAAAGGCTTATGTTTCCAAATGAGAGGGTGGCACAGCGGCACAGTGGTTAGCACTGCTGCCTTACAGTGCGGAAGACCTGGGTTCGATCCCGGCCCCAGGGTCACCGTTCGTCTGGAGTTTGCACATTCTCCCCATGTCCGCGTGGGTCTCACCCTCACAACCCAAAGATGTGCAGGGTAGGTGGATTGGACACGCTAAATGCCCCTTAATTGGAAAAAAATAATTGAGTACACTAAAACTTATTTTAAAAAATGTTTCCACATGAGAATAATAGTCAACACAAAATTTACAAATGTTAGCAATTCCTATGCCCTACCATATACAGGTTTCAAGCTTTACACCTATTCACTTTACTTTGTGTTCATGCTGTTGAATGGATTATATGATTTATGATATCCCAAGTGCTCAGTGGGAGATGCTCTGTCCATTCCTTGCTCATATTAGTGACTATGGCCTTGTGCTTCCTCAAATTCCCCTTAAAAGTATCCTCTATCAATCAGCAGAATTGAGTAATTAAGTTACTGTGTCCTTACAGAGATTTTACAATTACAAATGTTTTCCTGACCATTGCATGAGACGTGAATCCAATAATGTTCAATGTCCTCTGTGCCTTGGCCAGAAATAGGAATCTGGTTCAGTCTTTAAATATTAGCAGAGTTGAAAGAACTCACAGCGACGTTAATCCTAAGACGCGATCAGAGATCTGCCAACAATAAGTGTGGTGAATTCATACTGTATTGTAATTCACACTGTATTGTATTGCATAGTATTATGTCCTTGTGGGCTCTGTTGGTGAGCCGTTGCACGGCTCTGCCCATAGGGGGAGATGAGGAGCTTGTACAGGGCTCCACCCTTGGCTCTGCCCATGGCTCCATCATGGCCCCTCCCACTACCGGAAGTATAAAGTGCTGCAGCCGTGAGCCTGTCCTCAGTTCTTCTGGTCGCAGGCAGGCTCAGTTGTAAGACTATTAAAACCACAGTTTACTTCCAATCGTGTCTCTAGTGAATTGATGGTCACATCAATAAGATAGGTTGCAATTCCTCTTTTCCCCTCACTCTCCTCTCCGGAATGTTCTGACTCATGCTCGGGTACAATCTCACATTCTCATGAACCATCTCCAGGCACTATGACCAAATTGTCATCCTTCGTGTGACCTTGATAGGCGCCCCCATCAAATCTGACCAGTTTCTCAGTCAACATGATAAGTACTTCCCAGAAAATGTCATTAAATATGAATCTGAAGGAGCAACATTGGATGATATGTCCTCACCCAAGGAGCAGTGAGGCCTATTGCCAGATCCTGACCACTGCCCAGTAGAGATCAAACAACTCAGTAGAGAACAGGAGATTTTGGTCTATGTGTCCTAACATTTCACTGTGGGATGTTTGTCCCAGTATTGAGAGAGCTCAGGCATTCATCGCTTGTGTTATCAGTTCACAAATCTTACCAATTACTCTTACCAGTTCGATGAAAGTAGGATATGTTTCATCTTAAGGTGCCTTTGTGAAATAATATAAAGAAAGTCCTTGCGTGTGCAACAGGACTGTCACGTTCACACAACATGGTGACAACAGTTGTGCAAATATTTACTCAATAAGATACTGACACAGGAAGGTTGATTGATAACCATGCATTAGCTCTGGTTTCACCATTACGTCTCGCAAACCTGATTCAAATAATTCTTTCAAACCATTATCTGCTTCGAGCCATGAAATTTAATCGAGTCAGGCATTATTTCTTTGTCAGTTTTGAAACTGACACTGCTTACTAGGCAATACTATTATTTTCTTTGATAAGTTTCTCCCAAGTAATCCAGATATTTATCCTTACAGATTAGGTATATTTTCACATTCCAAGATGCACAGAGCTACAGAATACATAAAACAGAATATAAGCATACAGAAAGGAATGCAGACAGCATGCAAAGAATGAAAAATGAAGCAATGAACAGAGCAACACAAAAGGTTACAAAGAGGTGGTCAGAGACATAAGCAAAATGCTGTAGGATAACAAATTGGAAAAATATAAATTGGGCAATCTAAATTTTAAAAAAATACTGCTGTGAAAGATTTAGTGCTTAATACTTGTTGTTGAAATGTCGCCACAGTCCCAGAGAACCATTGGCTGCTCTCCCCTTTGAGAGCTGACTGGTGGTGGGTTAACCTGAGGGTCACCACACCCCAAATGAGAGGCAAGGTTGAGAAGGTGGGGCCTTCGCGGACAACCTCAGCCGGTACTGGAATTGAACCCACACTGTTTCCGTCGCTCCGCATCACGAACCAGCTGTTCAGCCAACTGAGCTATATTATAACAGAACAGGCCTTTTTTTGTAGCATTCTGATTGAATTTATGGCCGCCACTCTTTACAACTCAACATGGACGTCCAAATGAGATTCAAAATCGAAAATAGGCTTCTGACAAGAGTATATAATCAAATAAATATATTTCATAGGATACAAAGAGTTGTAACAATATATAGAAAAGGATATAATGAATCATAGGACCTAGAGACAGAAGGTGTCTACCAAGGATCGGAGAGCAGTTCATGGGATGTCAGAGCACAGAGGCTATCAATGTGAATCTGAGGATAGAAAGTAATTTCAGAGATTTTACATTAGAAATGGTGTGGTACATCAGAATAGAATTTTTAAAATTCGTTCAAGGCTGTGCCCATCCCTAATTGCCCTTGAGGGGGCAGTTAAGAGTCAACCACATTGCTGTGGGTCTGGAGTCCCATATAGGCCAAACCAGGTAAGGACGGCAGATTTCCTTCCCTGAAGGACATTAGTGAACCAGATGGATTTTCCGACAATCGTCAATGGTTTCATAGTTGTCTTTAGACTTTTAATTCCAGATATTTTATTGAATTTAAATTCCATCATCTGCGATGGTAGAATTCGAACCCGGGTCCCCAGATCATTATCCTGGGTCTCTGGATTGTTAGGCTAGCGACAATACCACTATGCCACCTCCACCTTTCCTACTCCTATTTGGAGTAGGAAAATGATACCAGGGTGCAACAGGAGGTGAGAGTAAGTATGGTGTATGAACGTACTGGAAAGCAAGTTGTGTAAAGTGCAGAGAAGATTCCGAATCCACTATAATTTTAGCAGTGAAAGCAATAAGTATTTATTCACACAAATGGTGGTGGAAATATGGGTATGGGTGCTGGGTCAATCAAAAGTTTCAAACTATTGAATCTTTTTGTTAGGTATACGTATTGAGGGTTACAGAACAAATCAAAGTGACTAATTTGAGGTACTAATTTATCAGCATGATAAAGCTGAATGGTGGAATTGACTCGAGCAGCTGAATGTCCTACTTTGTTCCATAGAACCATAGTGACGTTATGGTGCTGAAAGAGGCCATTCAGTCTATCATGTCTGTGCTGGCCAAAAGAGAGAGAAAATAAACTAGCTGTTCATTTTCATCCCACTTCCAGCACCCTGTCTATAGCCTTGCAGGTTACAGCACTTCAGATGCAGGTCAAGGTACCTTTAAATGAGTTGAGCATTTCAACCACAATCACCAGTGAATTCCAAATGCTCAGCACCCTCTGGGTGAAAATGTTTTTCCTCATGACCCCTCTAACCTTTTGACCAATCACCTTAAATGCCCCTGGTAATTGAACGCTCAGCTAGGGGAAACAAGTTTTTCCTGTTTACTCTACTTAAACCCCTCATTATTTTGTACACCTCACTTATGTCACTCCTTGGCTTCCCCTGTTCGAAGGATGTGCCTTAGAACAATGAGTAATGAGTAAAAATTGCATTTTTGGCAAAGGTATAAACTGAAAAAGGACATGAGTAGAGCAATGCCAATAAGCAGGCGTTGAATGTGAACAGAATCCGTGCTTTGGACATAAACAGGCAGTGGGAACTGCATATTAGCAAATTTCTAATTTTGGACATGAACCAACCCTGGTCCTAAATGAACATGGTGATTGGGTGTGAGAGTATAAAGAAACATTTACATTTGTACAGCACCTTTCAAGATATGAGAATATCTTTTACTGTCAGTTAAGTATTTCTGAAATGTAGTCACTGTTGTAATGCAGGAAATATTGGAAGCTCATTGCGTTAGTGGAGGTCAATTGTCCCAGAACATCACTGCTCAAGATCCTTAGAATAGTCTCCTTGGCCCAATCATTTTTAGCCAATTTGTTAATGACCCTCCCTCCACCAGAAGGACAGAATTGGGGATGTTTGCTGATGATGGACAATATTCAGGCCATTTATGACTCGTCAGAAACTGGATCAGTCTGTGTTCATATGGAGCAAGACCTGGAGGAGGCCATTTGGCCCATCGAGTCTGCACCAATCCTCTGGGGCAATTTAGCATGGTCAATCCACCGAGCCTGCACATCTTTGGACTGTGGGAGGAAACTAGAGCATCTGGCGGAAACCCACGGAGACAAGGGGAGAATGTGCAAACTCCACACAGGCAGTCACCCGAGATTGGAATCAAGCCCAGGTCCCCGGCTCTCTGCTAACCACTGTGCTGCCCCTAATCAAAACTTTGACTGATAAGTGGCAAGCAACACTCACACCACACGTGCCAGAAAACAACCATCTCCAACAAAGTGAATCTTACCACTTTCTGTTGATGTCAATGGCATTACTGTTGTTGAATCCCCCACTCTCAACATCTTGGCCATTACCATCAACCAGAAACTGAAGTGGACCAGCCACATGAATATTATGGCTGCAAGAACAGGTTGGCAAGATGGATAGGTTCTTTTTTTAAATTTTAGAGTACCCAATTTTTTTTCCAATTAAGGGGCTAAATTGGCGTGGCCAATCCACCTAATCTGCACATCTTTGGGTTGTGGGGGTGAAACCCACACAGACATGGGGAGAATGTGCAAACTCCACACGGACAGTGACCCAGGGCCAGGATTCGAACCCAGGTCCTCAGCACCGCAGTCCCAGTGCTATCCACTGTGCCACATGTCGCCCATGATAGATAGGTTCTTGATTAATAAGGGGATCAGGGGTTATGGGGAGAAGGCAGGAGAATGGGGATGAGAAAAATATCAGCCATGATTGAATTGCAGAGCAGACCCGATGGGCTGAGTCACCTAATTCTGCTCCTATGACTTATGGTCTTATGACGGCTAGGGATTCTGTGGTAAGCAGCTCAGTTGATTGGCACCCATCCATAGCCTTCAACATTCACTCCCTCACCAACAACAAACAGTGGCAGCTGTGCGGATCATCTACGAGATGCACTTCAGAAACTCACTAAGGCTCCTTCGACAGCACCTTCCAAATCTGCAACCTGTACTACCCAGAAGTACAAGGGCAGCAGATGACTGGGAACACAATGCCTGATGCTGCTCCTGCTCATGTATTTGCTTTGTTTGGCCTTTGTTCCCCACTGTAACCAATCACTATTTGCCAATGTACTCTGTCGATTATTCTTTTTGTCTACTATGTACATACTGCATACGTTCCCTTGGCCACAGAAAAATACTTTTCACTGTACTTCGGTACACGTGACAATAAATCAATCAACCACCTGCAAGTTCTCCTCGAAGCCACACACCATCCCGGCTTAAAATATATCACTGTTCCTTCACTGTCACTGGGTCAAAATCCCAGAGCTCCCTTCCTAACAGCACTGTGGGTGTACCTGCAGTGCATGGACTGCAGTCGTTCAAGAAGGTGGCTCTGCACAACCTTCACAAGCTCGGGATGGAAAACGGGAATGCTGGCTTAGCCAGCGACCTCCACATCCCTTGAGTAAATTCTTAAAAATACAGTCACCAAATTGTGCAGAGCAAGCATCCACAAACAGCGATGGGATGACGTTCAGACAATCTGACTTTTTATGTTGACTGAGTAGTAAATATTGGCCAGGCGACAGAGGGGAGAGCTCCCTTGCTCTTAGTTTTAACATGACCTGGATAATAAGTATACTCTACTGACTGAGTTAGAACTATTGAGCAACTGCAAAGGTAGAAGCAACACAGCAAGGATCCTGGAATCATTCAAGCAACATTTTGGAACCAAACTCTATTTTGTAACCAACAATAATTAGATGTGGGACATAATCCAAGGTTTGATTTTAAAACGGAAAGCCATATGTGTGTGAAAAGAAAATCCTACTTTTCCCCCCAGAAATGCACAAAGCAAATGGCACTTGCATGACATTTTTGAGGAGCTAATCTGTGAATTCCATAGCTGGAGCTATGCCGGAGCATGTCTATGTAGGGTGCAGCAGTATGCCACGTCTACTGAGATGAACTGTGGTAATTGTCTGTCCTCCCTTCATTGGGTCTCTTTAAATTTAAAATTTGGACCACGTACATATGCAGTTGCCACGTTTACAATCCCCCCCCCCCCCCCCCCCGGCATATAAAACAAATCCAGATGTTTTTTTGTTATCCAGACTAGAGAGCTAGAGAGCCAGCTGAGACACAAAGAACCGATTACAGAAGAAACGGATGAGTTGTTAATAAATCCATACACGCTGATACCATTCACCAACGCAAGCGTAAGTGGAATCCATTAAACAAAAATCGTTTTTCATGTCACAATGCAGATTTTGTTTTTGGAAATAGGGAGATAAATCTGCCCGAAGGAGGCAGGGGATAGATTGTTCTGGTCTGTGGCAAAGGGTGCATTCCAAAAGCAAACTATGCATTTGATTTTCCACCCAGAACAATTCGAAGGGGGAGGGAGAGACTGATGTGGGGGGGGGGGGGGGGGGGGGGGGGGGGGGAGAGGGAGAGCCAGCCCACCAGGGATATCATTGCTTCATTTCCTGCGAGCTTGCTGTAAAGAGGCAGTTTCTTCCAGTGCCTCAGTTAGCCTGGTGCTCTCTCACTGCCGGTCAAGTCTTCTGCTTTACGAGGTACGACTGCGCTTTGTGTTCGCTATCTAAAGCTCTATTCCTTTTCAGCACTTCTGCAAATCGGGGATAAATCACTAAATGCAACGCTGAGGTTGCATCCTTTTATCCGCTGCTGAGCTTTTCCTGACAATCTGCTCTTTTGTTGGTGCTGAACGAGAACTTGCTGTCGCTCCCACTGACTGACAATGCGATGCTGTTCAGCAATGTTTAGACTGTTAACTGCTGAGACGTTTTATTCCCCTTATTGCTCCACGGGTTGATTCTAAGGGATATCCTTTGTTGTTTGTGGAGAGGGTGCGAGATTCTTTATCGCTTGCTGTGACCTTGGCTTTAGCATTTTAGTGTGTCCTGGGTGAACTAGACCTGGAGGCTGAGAAGTTTGTTGAAGGGTCTTTTTTTCCCCCGAATGCGCTTTTAATCGTGTGGATCCCGTTAGCAAACAGGTGGGTTGATCCATTTTGATCCCACTTGGGGCGCGTTTGTTTCAGGAAAGAGGGGGGTTCTCCTTGCACTTTGTTATGGTTCAGACAGAGCCAGCCCCGGAGCAGTGAAAGTGATCCTGTCTGTTTCAGGGTGGGGTCCAAGTGAGAGAGATGTGTGCCTGTGTAACTGAGCTGAAGTTTCGTCTGTGACTGATCAGACAAAAGAATGGCAGAGACTGAAACCCCCCCATCCTCCCCCCTGGCAACAGTGAGACCACTCATCTGGTCTTTTTTTATTTTACGGAAGCTGTCTCTTGTCATTTAAACTTCTTTTGAAGTTTTGTGAATTGTTCAGACCGCAAGGGTAACCGCGAGCCCCTTAACCGCGGGTCATTCTCGGTGTTAAAACAAATCTCTGTGTTTAAAAAAAACCTAATATTTGATAATCGGTTTTTGTTAACATGAAGCATTATTCAGATTTCTGTAAATGTGTGTTTATATTTAATTCAACGAATGCATTAAAAAATCCTCCCTTTTAACATCTTCACAAAATGGAGACATGTAAATCTGGGAACTTTGCAAGATAAGACATTTTTTTTCAACTGGGGGTAACCACCGAAGCAGATTTCTGTATGGAGCAGCAGTTTTTAAAAAGTTTCTATCAACATTGTGTATGGGATCACGGCCAGGAGACGTTTCAAACCATTTCACACCATTTGCAAATTTCAACTCGGGCGCAATTGTTGTTTCTGTGGGACGGTTGGGGGGTGAGGGGGGGGGGGGGGGGGGCTGTGTTTGGACAGATTATCCGGGTGAATCATTGGTGGATCCTCTGGTACGGTTGTGGGGCTGGCCAGTCTCAGCAGCTGCTGAGACAGCTGGATGTCAGGAGTCTTTTAAACATCTGCCCCGAATAATTGGCTTCCAAATTGGGGGTGGGCTGCTGTGATACGTTGACGTGAGGGAAATGGGAGGGGTGAGAAAGATGGGAAGAGAAGGGATGGGATCGGGACAGGAAGTCATTCGGTACATCGCTCCCGTGTCGGCTCCTTTAGTTTAACTTTCCTGCTCGGTTTACTGTTCCCCTGCCACCCGCCATCCCGGGCTTAAAAATGAAATGACTATTTAATTTTGGCAATTACCGCCGAATTTGTTTTTATCAGCCTTACATGACAGTTTAATCTTCACCGTAACTAGAGGAAAAATGAGGAGGAAAAAGTTATCCTGATCGATCAGGTTCAAATTAACACAAAAGTTAATAGTGAGGCTGTAACACGCCAGAAAGATGCTCCATTTATTGCAGATTATATTTTGGCGAGTATCCAGGTGTGCCCCAGGCTATATTAATACACTATAGCACGGTAGCACAATGGTTAGCACTGTGGCTTCACCGCTCCAGGGTCTCAGGTTCGATTCCCGGCTTGGGTCACTGTGCGGAGTCTGCAAGTCCTTCCCATGTCTGCGTGGGTATCCTGCCACAAGTCCCGAAAGACGTGCTGTTACGTGAATTGGACATTCTGAATTCTCCCGCTGTGTACCCGAACAGACGCTGGAATGTGGCGACTAGGGGCTTTTCGCAGTAACTTCATTGCCGTGTTAATGTAAGCCTACTTGTGACAATAAAGATTATTAATTATATATGGACATGTGGAGCTCGATAGGGAAAAGGAGCAGTGTGTACAATTCTCAAACTTTTTCCAAAGTTCCCCAACTTCTAATAAATTCTGCATTCTGTGTTATACGGAAATTATTTACGGGGCAATCGCTGTTTTCATTTAACTAAACTCGCCTTTGTCTCAGTGTTTAAAATGGCTCAAATTTCACCGAGCTCCAGTAGCGAAGGAGGCACAATCTAATTGATTCCATTTGTGTGTTCAGTGTGTTTGCACAAGGTAAGGAGAAATCAATGGCATTGCAAGGGTTAACTCGGGACACAGAGGAATTGGGTGGTGGGGGAGTGGGATTCAGAATTACACACGACTGGTGTCCCAGGGACCAGGTCGGGACTGTTAACAGTGACATTCCTTCCAAATTATCCCCTCTCTCTTTCTGTGGCTTCAGTGTTGAAAACCGGAACCCTGGGTTTTGGGAGAACCCTTAAAGGTCGCAGAGCTGAATCCCCAAGCGGTGTGTGTGGCTCTCTAGCAAAGTCTCGAATCAGCCACCCTTGCAGGACAAGCAATGGGAAGATTTATTGTTGCTGAAATTCCAACAGGCAAATGGTTGCTGATGTTGGGGTCCTGCTATTTAAATTGAGGCCGTCATCTGCAGGAAGGAGCTGAACCACCGCTGAATTTAACTATCCGCTGCCAAATCAGCGCAGGGTTTATTTTTCATGTTGGCTTTGGGAAAGGCGAGGTGGGGCGGGAGTAGGGTGTGGGTGGCCGAGGCCAGAGCACCAGACGAGAAAGCGAGGCTTTCCTGTTCACAGGCCAGTACTTGCCTGTTTATTTAGACTAAGGATTCCGATGTATCCGCTTGTTCACTCCCAGTGCAGAATAGAAACATTTCTGCCATATTTGATACTGACACCACTGCGCTCATTTGAATCATGGAAAAAATCCCGAGTGAAACAATAGGCCTGACAAGATGATCAATGCATCCTGTGTGTGTGCATTCTGCGCTTCTCCCTGTAATTTTGTTATGCACAATTCCAAAGATACTGAACATTGTCTGAGTACACAGATTGCTTCTTGTCCAAACACTTCCAGCTCAAATAAAGAGGGGTGCTCAAACTTCAAATTCTGTGTCCTCAACTAATGTGGAGAAAAGATTTTTTAAAAAACGTCTTTTCATCAGAATGGGAGACTGTCCTTGGCATTCCACGCCTAAACTTAGTGCCCTGGGAACCGAGAGGGAGGAGAGATATCCATGTTATCTTCAAACTGTTTAGTGTACCAGTCCCCACCTCCCCAACACACACACACACACACAAAACAGCTCCATACAATGTCCAGGTTTGAGAAAGTGCTGGTGGGTAAGGGTCGTCCTCAGGGCCACTCAACAGCGGCACGTCAGACCCACAACCCAGATATCAGGGTCCATGATTCAGGAGGAATAGATTCTGGTTTTATCACTGACGCTGGTTCACATCACCTTCCCGACAAATGGAAACTTGGAAAAGGTTACATTTAATACCTGTAACATGCTTCTGCGGAGAAACCTACAAAAATGTCATAATTTCAACCCCTCAAAAAATAGTGTATTTAAGGCAACACGGATAAGGCCTGTCGGGGATGCATTCCCCCTTTCCTATACCAATGGGTCTGCAATACACAGAACTTTCAAGCTCAATATTGATTACACTACTGATAATTACATCTACTTTTAACACAAATAACAGTGATAATCTTCAAAGGATGCAGTACAGCCTTGCAACTGAGATGGATTTATATAATTACACTGCACACTCCTCATTATTACATCATTAAAAATACAAATCATGCCTTTGGAGAGGATAGACAGATCATTAAAATTCCCAGCAGGAAATTGCACTCATTGTTTTAGTGACTCGCTGTAATGTAACAGGATAAAATACTAATGGGCAGAATTCTAACGGCAATTATAAATACCGACCAGAATCATAGCATGTTTACAGCACAGAAGAATGCCATTCAGTCCACCGTGTCTGTGTCAGCTCTCCTTAGGAGGAATTCAGCTCGTCCTGTCTATGGGTGGCATGGTAGCACAGTGGTTAGCACTGTGGCTTCACAGCTCCAGGGTCCCAGGTTTGATTCCCGGCTTGGGTCACTATCCGTGCGGAGTCTGCACGTTCTCCCCGTGTCTGCGTGGGTTTCCTCCAGGTGCTCCGGTTTCCTCTCACAGTCCAAAGATGTGCAGCTTAGGTGCTTGGCCATGATAAATTACCCTTAGTGTCTACAAAGGTTAGGTGGGGTTACTGGGTTACGGGGATGGGGTGGAAGTGTGGGCTTAAGTGGGGTGGTCTTCCCAAGGGTCGGTACAGACTCGATCGGCCAAATGGCCTCCTTCTGCACTGTAAATTCTGTGTTCTACGTACCTCTGCGTATCCCGCCCCTCCCCACAACCCTTTCCCCATGACCCTGCAAATTCTTCTTCAGATAGTATCCAATTTCCCTTTGAAAGCCACAATTGGACCTGCCATCACTGCACTCTCAGGCAATGCATTCCACATCCTAACCACGTAAACAAAGCTTTCTTCATGTTGCTATTGCTTCTTTTGCCAATCACCATAAATCTGTGTCTTCCAGTTCCTGACCCTTTTGCCAACTAGAACAATTCTCCCTATCTGCTCCGTCCAGATCCATCATCATTTTGAATACGTCCATCAAATATCTTTTCCACCTTCTCTGAGGATAACAGAACCCAGCCGGGCCAATCGATAACTGAACTCTCTCATGGCTGGAAAGTGCGAAAAGTGCAGAGGATACTGGAAGTCTGCAGAGGGATCTGGATAGGTTAAGTGAATGGGCTAGGGTCTGGCAAATGGAATACAATGTTGACAAATGTGAGGTTATCCATTTTGGTAGGAATAACAGCAAATGGGATTACTATTTAAACAATAAAATATTAAAGCATGCTGCTGTGCAGAGAGACCTGGGTGTGCTAGTGCATGAGTCACAGAAAGTTGGTTTACAGGTGCAACAGGTGATTAAGAAGGCAAATGGAATTTTGTCCTTCATTGCTAGAGGGATGGAGTTTAAGACTAGGGAGGTTATGCTGCAATTGTATAAGGTGTTAGTGAGGCCACACCTGGAGTATTGTGTTCAGTTTTGATCTCCTTACTTGAGAAAGGACGTACTGGCACTGGAGGGTGTGCAGAGGAGATTCACGAGGTTAATCCCAGAGCTGAAGGGGTTGGATTACGAGGAGAGGTTGAGTAGACTGGGACTGTACTCATTGGAATTTAGAAGGATGAGGGGGGATCTTATATAAACATTTAAAATTATGATGGGAATAGATAGGATAGATGCGGGCAGGTTGTTTCCACTGGCGGGTGACAGCAGAACTAGGGGGCATAGCCTCAAAATAAGGGGAAGTAGATTTAGGACTGAGTTTAGGAGGAACTTCTTCACCCAAAGGGTCGTGAATCTATGGAATTCCTTGCCCAGTGAAGCAGTTGAGGCTCCTTCATTAAATGTTTTTAAGGTAAAGATAGATAGTTTTTTGAAGAATAAAGGGATTAAGGGTTATGGTGTTCGGGCCGGAAAGTGGAGCTGAGTCCACAAAAGATCAGCCAAGATCTCATTGAATGGCGGAGCAGGCTCGAGGGGCCAGATGGCCTCCTCCTGCTCCTAGTTCTTATGTTCATTGTAATAATTTTTTCTGCACACCCTTCAGTGCCTTCATATCTTTTCCAACGTATGGCGCCCAGAATTGGGCAGAACCCATCAGTTCAAGCTGAACTAAAATTTTATAGAGGTCCACCATAACTTTCTTGCTTTTGTATTTTGTGCCTCTATTTATAAAGTGCAGAATCTTGTCTGCCTTATGAGCCACTTTCGTAACCTGCCCTGAAACTTTAACTGATCTGTGCACATACACCCCAAGACCCGCTGCTCTTACACCCTGTTTATTAGTGATTCCTTTATTTTATTTTGCCTTTCCCCATTTGTTCTCCCAAAATAAATTACCTCACAATTCTCTGAACTAAATTGCACCAGCCACTTGTTCATCCACTCCACTCGCCTGTCCGTGACCTCTTCAAGTCTGTCATTATTCTCCTCGCAGTTCACAGTACTCCCAAGTTTTATGTCATCTGCAAATTATGACTTGCGAATCCATGCTGGTTTTCTTTAACTTATCCACATCAAGAGACAGATAAGTTTACCGTTTCTAAAAGTGTTCCTGCCATTGAAATTAAACTGACTGGCTGTATTTGTCCTTTTTGAATAAAGATGCACTATTTTCAGTTCTCTGGCACCAACCCTGTACCTGAGGAGTGGGGTCAGTATGGATAGGTGCCCTGCAATTTCCACCCTTACCTCTCTCAGTATCATCAGATATAACACAGTATCTGATTGGGCAGCACGGTAGCATAATGGTTAGCACAATTGCTTCACAGCTCCAGGGTCCCAGGTTCGATTCCCGGCATGGGTCACTGTATGTGCGTAGTCTGCACGTTCTCCCCATGTGTGCGTGGGTTTTCTCCGGTCTTTTTATTCCTCCCACAGTCCAAAGACGTGCAGATTAGGTGGATTGGCCGTGATAAATTGTCCTTAGTGTCCAAAATTGCCCTTAGTGTTGGGTGGGGTTACTGGGTTATGGGGATAGGGTGGAGGTGTGGGCTTGGGTAGGGTGCTCTTTCCAAGAGCCGGTGCAGACCCGATGGGCCGAATGGCCTCCTTCTGCACTGTAAATTCTATGATAACTATGATCAGATCTTGGTGACTTGCCATCTGTTACACAGCCAGCATTTCTTATTTTTTTAATATTTCCAATAAAGGGGAAATTTAGCATGGCCAATCCACCTACCCTGCACAGCTTTCTGTTGTGGGGGTGAGATCCACACAGACAAGAGGAGAATGTGCAAACTCTACACGGGTAGTGACCCGGGGTCGGGATCAAACCTGGGTCCTTGGCACTGTGAGATAGCAGTGCTAAACACTGCGCCATTGTGCACGCCCCGCATTTCCAATAGCTACCTTTCATTATTTTTTAGTCCATCCAGTACCTGAACTACCTCTTCGTTCACAAGACTTTAGCAGCATCTTCTTCCTTGGAGCAAAATACTCAATTAGCACCTCAGCCAAGCCCTCTGCCTCCATTTGTAAACCCTCTTTTTACTCATTAATTGGCCCTTCTCAAGCGTTTACCATCATTTTGCTATTTATATGTCTAAAGAAGACTTTTGGATTCCCTTTTATGTTGGCGGTCAGTCCCCTCTCTCATTCTCTCTTTGCAGCTTTTATGTCGTTTTCACTTCCTGTCTGAACTTTCCATACTCAGTCTGCTTTTCATTTGTATTGTCAACCTGACATCTGTCACACACACCTTTTTTCTACTTCATCTTATAGCTCTCTTTTTCATACAGCATGGAAAGAGTCCTTTTCGCCCATCGTGTTTGTGCCTGCATCAAGTAACTATCTACTCTAATCCCATTTTCCAGCACTTGCTCCATAGACTTGTACGCTATGGCATTTCAAGTGCTCATCTATATACTTCTTAAAAGTTGTGAAGGCCCCCCCACCATCACCAACCTACCACCCATTCAGGCAGTGAGTTCCCGATTCCAACCACCCTCTGGGTGAAAAGGTTTTAGAACCATAGGATTCCTACAGTGCAGAAGGAGGCCATTCAGCCCATCGGGTCTGCACCGACCCTCTGAAAGAGCACTCTACCTGGGCCCACTCCCCCACCCTTTCCCTGTAACATCACCTAACCTGTACATCCCTACACTAAGGGGCCAATCCACTTAAACTTCACATCTTTGGACTGTGGAAGGAAACTGGAGCACACCCACGCAGACATGGGGAGAAAGTGCAAACTCTACAGTGACAGTGACCGAAGGCTGGAATCAAATCTGGGTCCCTGGTGCTGTAAGGCAGCAGTGCTAATCACTGTGTCATCATGCCACCCCCTCACATTTTCCCTTTCATCTCCTATAAACCTCCTGTCCATCATCTTAAATCTATGCCCCCAGGGCATTCACCCCTCCACTAAGTGGAAAAGTGCATTCTTATCCATGTTATCTATGCCCCTCATAATTTTATACACAGTTTTAGCTTTGTTTGCCCTACCTTTCCCCCTGATGGGAATGTACCTTGATTGTAACAAAACCATCTCCTCTTCAAGTCAGCCCATTGCTGAGTGACAGCTTTGCCTAATCTTTGCTTCCAATTTACCCATGCTAGATCTGTTCTCATCACATTAAAATTTGCCCTCTCTCCAATTAATTATTTTTATGCTTCTTGCCCTGTTCTATTTGTTAAGCTAAAACTTATGATCACTATCCTCTCAATGCTCCCCAACTGATATTTTATCTTTCATATTTGTTGTAATTGTGTGTAAGCAAAGTAATGTGGTTGTACATTTAGGTAAAACTACCAGTATGGCCAAACTACTAAGTGCACTCACTTCTTACAATTTAGAAAAATATTTTCTGTGCACAATGCTTTGGCCATAAACAATTTATAAAGTTAATATGCCAGAAGAAACCTCTCACATATACACATTGAACAACAATCATGTTGCTGGAGCATAAATAGAAAAATCACATGGAACCATGCATTCATAAGACATTGGTCTTAAATGTTTTACATGTGGTGAATAAATGCTTTTCAATGTTTTTTGGGCTGTGCCCCATTGAAAATTTCTTATTGGCATTTGCACAGCATATAAACAATGAGTACAGGTATCTGTAAATCAAGTCATTAAGGGCCGTTTCTTTAGAACCTATTATAAATTACAGCTCGCGTGTCAAATCAAAAGCTAGACATTTTTATTCAACAAGTTAAGGCCAATACTATACAGCACCACTGCAAACATGAACTGCAATCGCACGTGATTTATTGAATTGCTACCTTTTTGATTTTGGATTGTTTTCATTTTCATTCCTTTGTTTATCGCCAAGTCCATTGCTCAGATCTAAGTATCTGCAGCTAGCCATATATTTCCATTTTGACATCAAAGAACACATGAGCAGAATTTGCGAGAAGATTAATATATTCAACATACGTAGAGAGTGAAATGTATTTTTATTTGTATTGCTGTGCATTTTTTGAGTTTGAAATTTATTTATACGAAGCAGATTTCTCTTGTTTTTAATGATGCCATGGAATAAGAATGGGTTCCTTTATGGCTGAGAGGGGAAATTGAAAGAATGGAGAAGGTAAATGCTCGTCACCAATGGACCGGAAAGTATTAAGTAAAACCAACTTGATCTGGAAAGCAGGGTTTCCTGAAGTAATGGCAGGAATTCTTAGTTTAGGGCGGCATCTAATCTTATATATATTGATTTTGTAATTGGTGTGGGCTTTAATCTAGATGTCAGTAGCACAGTTAATGTAAATATGTGAATGGATTCATTCCATGAGGCATTGTTGGTTCCCGATTTTCACGCCACTCGAGTGCTCCAGACAAGACCAAAATCAAGCTGCATTCTGAAGTGCTTTCCAAAATATTAGTCAAGGAACTCTGATTCAACTGGTAAGTATCCTGCCTCAGAGAAGTTCTGGGTTCAAGACCTACTCCAGACCTTGAGCATACAAAGCAAGGCTGATATTCCATTGTGGCACTGTTGGAGGTATTTCTTTCAGATGGGGCATTAAACCAAGGTCTTGTCTGTTCTCTCAGGTGACCCTATGACACATGTAAAATAATAAGGAAGTTATCCCAGTCAATATTTATCCCTTGGTTAACATCAGAAAACCAGATAATTGGGTATTTTATTGTTCGCGGGAGCTTGCGATTCCATTTCCTACATTATAAAAGTAATTGGTGGAATGAGATGGTGGTGGTCAGGAAAGCTTTTTTTTTTTCTAAATTTGGAGTACCCAAATCATTTTTGTTTCCGTTTAAGGGACAAATTAGTGTGGCCAATCCACCAACCTGCACATCTTTGGGTTGTGGGGGTGAGACCCACGCAGACACAAGGAGAATGTGCAGACGCCCCACGGACAGTGACCCAGAGCCGAGATCGAACCTGGGACCTCAGCGCCGTGAGGCAGCAGTGCTAACCTCTGTTCCACCGTGCTGCCCATGAAAGCTGCTATATAAATGCAAATCTTTGTTCCGTTTACTGACTAATCTACATTATATTTACCAGCCGTTCTCTTCTTTCTAATTCCAACATTTGCAGTTGTTTTTCTTCCCTGGGAGTATTTTCAAGTTGGAATTCTGTGGCAATTAAGAGGCAACGCACATTCGCAAATAACATATTTTAATGTCCTCCAATGAATCAACTCTTTGATAGGTTCAAGACATATTCCAAATTTCAACCTCTATCCAGGACTCGGCTGATACTTTTGTGATGTGCTGCAAAGATGATGTTAAACGAAGACTCCATGTATCATCGCTTATGCTTTGTAGGAAAACACAGCAACCAATTCACCCCCAGCAAAGTGGCACAATCAGCAATACAGATGATAAGCGAAAGTGTCTTGGTGGCATTGTTGCCAGGAGCAGGATTTCTCCTCTTTTGAACAATGCAATGCTTATATGAGAAAGTAAATGGAGTCTTTGTTCAACATCATCTGTGCAGCACATCACTAAAGTATTAGCCAAGCACTAGATAGAGACTACACTTTGGAATATGTCTTACACCTATTGTTCAACTGATTTTGAGGAAATAATAAAACTTCATTTTTTTGATATCAGTTTGGAGCAGTTAATTGTTCATTTTTATCAAATGGTTGCCTACCCAGGAGAGGGGGGTGAGTGTTTCCATGACGTGATGTAACCTTTTTAACGAAATGCTGTGACACAATCCTTTTTCTCTTCCTTTTTGTTTCTAAATTTATAGTACCCAATTCATTTTTTCCAATTAAGGGACAATTTAGCATGATCAATCCACCTACCCTGCACATCTTTGGGTTGTGGGGGCGGAACCCACGCAAACACGGGGAAAATGTGCAAACTTCACACGGACAGTGACCCAGAGCCAGGATCAAACCTGGGACCTTGGCGCAGTGAGGCAGCAATGCTAACCACTGCACCACGATGCTGCCCTGCTGTGACACAATCCTGCAATTCCTGCCTAAACACACGCTGCACGTGTAAATCCACTGCATGGTTCTGAGTGATGTTGTCATGGTGGAAATGAGGCACAGCACCCCCATCTGTACTACCTTCCTGTCGACAGAGATCTTCTCTCAGCATTGTTAAGCTCATCCTGGATATCAATGCACAACAACAGTGTTGGTCCGTTGTTAAAAACAATACACTAAGTTGAGTTTGCAGTTGGGGAGAGTACATAGAATAAGATAATTTCTACAGTGCAACAGGAGGATATTAGGCCCATTAAATCTGTACCAACCCTCTGAAAGAGCACCCTAACTAGGCCCACTCCCCAGCTCTATTCCTGTAACCCCACCGAACCTACACATCCCTGGACACTAAGGAGCAATTTAGCATGGCCAATCCGCCTAACCTGCACATCTTTGGCTGTCCATGATTTTTCTGTTAAAAAAAAACTTGTCAGGAAGGGAAATGTGCCTTTACTAAGATGTAACATTCATATTAAGATTCAATCTAACCAGAGTCCATTGCAATTAAGCTGCTGATTATCACGGGCGAGTGACATAGAATGAATTGTACAAATAGGATTCATCTGAATGGAGTTCAATGGGCCCTTTTTGTTGTTGAAAATATTTGACTTGAAAGGACTTCCTGCAGCCAGTGAATCTGCAGACGTGGCATCGAGTATTACCCTACACATGAACAGCTGGCACAGGGATTCCACTTGGATGTTCCTCGCCTCCAAACACAGTTTGACGTTTAGCTTGTTCCAAGATAAACAGACCCCAGCCTGTTTCCGTGCGTGCGGTAATCCTGTCAGCGCAGCCCATTCTCACACACAAAAGTGTTGAAATAAAACACTATTGGGCGGCAGGAGTGGTTACATAACCGAAATAAGTATGTCTGGTCTAGCCCACTTAAGCGAATAAGCATATGAACCTCCCCTATCGCAGTCAGGAAGACTGCACCCAGTGCAGATCTGAAATGTTAACCACAATCAGATTGATCACATCTGGTCAAATATACTAAATCTTCATTACCTTGGTATCTAAGAAAGCGTCCAGGAAGCAGCACATAGCAAATTTCTGGTTCACCAGCTGTAAAATCTTAAAAAGACGACTGAAAACCTTGCACGGTGCTATTATTAGGAATTAAGATGGTTTTCAAATTCTGCTGTACCTCGTGGATTCTTCTTCCATTCACACTAAAACAAAAGCCCGTGTGGAGGTAAAACAGACTTTCCTAAATAAGGGGGCGGGGCAGCACAGTGGCGCAGTGGGTTAGCACTGCTGCCCCACGGCGCCGAGGTCCCAGATTTGATCTTGGCTCTGGGTCACTGTCCGTGAGGAGTTTGCACATTCTCCCCGTGTTTGCGTGGGTTTCGCCTTGGATGTTCCTCGCCTCCAGACCCCACAACCCAAAGATGTGCAGGGTAGGTGGATTGGCCACGCTAAATTGCCCCTTAATTGGAAAAAATGAATTGGGTACTCTAAATTTATTTTTTAAAAAGGGGACAATGGATGACTCTGGAGTCATTTTGTGATATGCCCCCCCTGATTCAGTCGCTAACCAACAGTCCAAACTAATAGCTCTGACCAGACAGTGGCCCTCCCGCATGGCAATGTCCTTAAATCACATATTGGACTCTTAAAAATTGATATTTTTTAAAAATGGTCCAGCAAACCAATTAAATGTGACGGCGCTTCACATTCTTTAGCTCTTGATTATCGGTTTGTTCCCTACTGCCGAGTTTTCATTCCTAATTTTTTTCCAATCTCTAAACCGACTCCCTCCTCCAGGAATGGCGATTTGGTTTTCCAAATGGAACACATTTTTCACACCTGAATTCACCAAATTGCCATTTCAATCTTTACAGAGATGGTTTGTGAATTGAACGTTTCCTGGCTGGCATGAGGCTAATTTACACACACTCGCACAATGTATTCCAGGAATAAAATAATGAAATCATAAGAAAGAGCTTTGGCACGATTTATAAAAGCATTTCACAGCCAATGAAATAGGGGGACCAATTTGCACATCCATCTCATACTACCACAAAGAGTAATGAGATAAATGACCAGGTGCATTCTTTTAGTGGTGTTACTGGAAGGGTACGCGTTGGCTAGGACACTGGGGGAATTCCTGTTTTCCTTCAAAGGGTATCATGGGCTCTCAATTTGGTGTCTCTCCAACAATGCAGCTCTCCCTCAGTACTGCACTAATGTGTCAATGCGGATGGTGGCACAGTGGTTAGCACTGCTGCCCACAATGCCAGAGACCTGAGTTCAATTCCAGTCTTGGGTGACTGTGTGGAGTTTGCACGTTCTCCCCGTGTCTGCGTGGGTTTCTTCCGGGTACTCTGGTTTGCTCCCACACTCCATAGATTGCAGGTTAGACGGATTTGGCATGCTAAATTGTGAGATGTGCAGGTTAGGTTGCAGGAACAGGGTGGGAGGGATGAGGACGTGGACCTGGGTGGAGTGCTCATTCGAAGGGTCGATGCAGAATCGGCGGACGAGTGGCCTCCTTTAGGATTCTATATCCACTGCTCTCTTGAATGGTGAGTTGGATCCACAACCTTCTGTCTCAGAGACAAAATTGTTAATATTGAGTCATATGTAAAAGGACAAAAGGGAGAGATAAAAATTCAATAGATCAATGCTTTTGGTATACTAAAAAGAAGCGATTATAGTGCATCCTCTGTATTTGGAAAATAAGGATGCTTTAGATGCTTGATGCTTCAGAAAATATAACTGGGCCTGCCAGTTCAGATAATTTGTAGTGAGAAATTATAGGCAATGATTTGAATTACCAAGGTTTAGTGGCATCGGTGAAACGCGATGTACCTGTTTAAAGAATTAGGAAAGTCAATTTCCTCCTGAGAAGTATCCCATCACAATTCTCTGGTCACAGAACCACTTTTTTCTTCACCTTTTCTTATTAACCCATTCTTTCCAGCACCATCCATTTAATTTCTCCTTCCTTTCATCATCATCCTGCCCACTCCATGTTCATGTCACACAGGTCCATCTCTTCCAATTCTCATTCTGTACCTCCAGGAAATAAAATATTCACTTCTATATGCTCAGAATCAAATAAACGTGTAACATATGAATTGGCCTAAAGAGTAATGCTTGCAGACTGCCTCAACATTGTACTGTTTAATGAAATTAAAGTACCCAAAGTTCATTGCAACTGTTTTTGCATTTTCTTAGATCTCAAAATACCAAAATGAGGACCTGGATCGTTCTTCTCCTCTGCCTTGCAGGCAAGGCACTAGCTGCTCCTGTAAGTATTTTCTGCATTCATGAGTGATACAAGGCAAGTGTGGGCGCTGCTACTCTCTGGTGTGTGGTGCATAGGAAAAAGGATTGTGCAGTGTGAACGAAATATATTATCACGCTGTGCTACCACGTGCCCGAACTAGGTCACACTAACTGTCCTGACTTAGGCTATTAACTGGATTTTCTCCCAAGATCAACACAATAGAAATCAAAGTTGTAAAGAGCCCTTTGTGTGACATAAGCAGACACTCTGAACACCAATCTCTTACTTTGCTGCACTGCTAATCAAAATAGATTTGAAATGATGTATGTCCCATGTTCCTTTCTAATTTCAATGAAAGGAGTTTCCGTAATGGTTTGTTTTTCCTCCTGATTCACTGCAATGCAGTGATGGTCCTGGCAAAGCACATTGAGTGACACTTCCAGTACGGAGTTACACCTCCAGCATTGGAGACTGAAATTTAAAAAATATTGCTTTACTGTCCCTAAGAATGAACATTGCTTTGCTGAATCTTTCTGTCTTCCTTCCCAATTTTTCAGGAGGGTCTTGTGCCTGAAGAAGAAGTTGTTGAGGAAACAGTAGAAGAGGTAAAAACACATTTTGATGTCATGATGGGTTTGATGCAAAGTAATTTTCCAAAGGCAAGCAAAAGAAGTCCTGTGAATAGTGAATTGCAGAAGTAACTGGGCAACAAACGATGTGTCTTTAAACTATTAGATTACAGTTCAGTACGATCTGTCCCAGCTGTCACAGAGTTGGAAGGTAGTATGCAGCATAACAGTTCCTTCCACACTTAAAATATAGCCTCCTCTCAATTTATAAAAGTCCAGAAATGCAAAATACCGCGGATGCTGGAAATGTGAAGAATCTGTAGCTCTGAAGAAGTCATACGGACTCAAAAGGTGAACTCCGTTTCTCTCGCCACTAATGCTGCCTGACCTGCTGAGCTTCTCCAGCATGTTCTGTTTTGCCATTTCCATATTATCTAAATCAGTTGCTTCCTTTTTAAGGAGAGCGTATTTTATTCAAATGTACCATTTTATTCAATAGCCCTTACAATAATGCCTTGCTGTGTTTCATTTATCTCAAGATTATGTGAGTTAATGTCACAGCTGCACATGAGAGCAAATTAATTTCAAACCTTTATAGCTAATCATCATTATGAATGTCTCTGTTGGGTTCTGGATGAATGCCTTTCTAAGAACTTAGCCAGAACTTAAAAATCCCTCACCATGAAAGTGGATCAAATTACAATCAATAGTACAGCCCTTCAAGTCTTATGCATGGCACTATCCGCACAGTAGCACTGTTGTTTCACAGCTCCAGGGTCCTAGGCTCGATTCCCAGCTTGGGTCACTGTCTGTGAGGAATCTGCACATTCTCCCCATGTCTGCCTGGGTTTCCTCCGGATGCTCCGGTTTCTTCCTACAAGTCCCGAACGACGTGTGTGAGGTGAATTGGACATTCTGAATTCTCCTTCTGTCTACCCAAACAGGCGCCGGAGGTGGCGATGAGGGGGTTTTCACAGTAACGTCATTGCAGTGTTAATGTAAGCCTACTTGGGGCAATAAAGATTATTATTACTATCCATTATGCACCAATACTAGTTGAGAATGGCAGTGTCCTAAAATCCCAATCTCGTCATATCTCAATCCAGTCCTGTCTCAATCCCATCATGTCTCAATCCATTCCTGTCTTTATTTTCTTGGAAAACTGATAATGGTCATTGAATGCAAGCTGGTGGATTTGACTGATATAATTTTGTAATGGTACCTAGAGTCTTCTTTCAATTAATCATTTTAATATTTTCTTCTTGAAGTTTTTATCCATCAGTATTTAATTTCCCTTGGGAGGTTCAATTGAAGAGATTCCACGATAATACCATTTTATTCAATCTTTTGGAAGGAGTTTGTTTCCGTCATTGGGCTGATAATGCTCTGAGGGTGAAGGAGTTTACCTGAATGGCAACAATTTGCATTTATATAGTGCCTTTAACATATTAAAACATCCCAAAGAGTTTCACAGGGCATTATAATCCAAAATAAGTTTATAATCCAAAATAAGTTAAGTATTCATTCACAGGTAATATTTGGCAATGACCATCTCAGTGAAGAGCACCTCTAACATCTCCTTTTGATATGAAACAGCATTACCATCACTAAATCCCACACTACCAATATCCTGGGCATTCACATTGACCAGAAACAGAACTGCACCAGCCACGGTAGCATAGTGGTTAGCACAGTTGCTTCACAGCTCCAGCGTCCCAGGTTCGATTCCCGGCTGGGTCACTGTGCGGAGTCTGCACGTTTTCCCCGTGTCTGCGTGGGTTTCATCCGGGTGCTCCGGTTTCCTCCCACAGTCTAAAGATGTGCGGGTTAGGTGGATTGGCCATGCTAAATTGCCCTTAGTGTCCAAAAAGGTTAAGTGGGGGTTACTGGGTTATGGGGATAGGGTAGATACTTGTGCTTTAGTAGGGTGCTCTTTGCAAGGGCCGATGCAGACTCGATGGGCCGAATGGCCTCCTTCTGCACTGGAAATTCTATAATTCTATGATATAAATACTGCGGCCACGAGAGCAGCTCAGAGGCTGGGAATCTTTTGATGCGTAACTCACCTCTTGATTCCCCAAAGATTGTCCACCATCTCCAAGGCCTAACTACTTAATAAGTAGTCGCACTGATGACATATACTCCAGAACTAGCTGTGCCCACAGCCAAGCAGTTCCAGCACAGTTACAACACTGGCATCTACCCAACAGTACAGAAAACCGTCCAGGTATTATGTCCCGTCCACAAAAAGCAGGACAAATCGAACCAGGCTAATTACCAACCCATCAGTCTACTCTCAATTATCAGCAAATTGATAGAAGTTGTCGAAAGTGCTGTCAAGCGGTACTACCCAGCAATAACCTGCTTGCTGATGAGCAGTTTGGGTTCATCCAGGACCACCGATTTCTTGACTTCTTTACAGCCATTGTCCAAGGTGGACAAAACAGCTGAACACAAGAGATGATGTGAGATGAGAGTGACTGCCCTTGACATGAAAGCAGCATTTGGCATCAAAGAGCCCTACCAAAAATGGAGGCAATGAGAATTTGGAGGAAAATTCTCGAGTGGTTGGAATCATACTTGGCACAAAGCAAGATGGTTGAGGTGGTGAAGGTCAATCATCTCAGTCAAAAACGTTTCTCAGAGTAATGTCCTTGGCCCAACCATCTTCAGCTGCTTCATAAATGACCTTTCTTCCATCATAAGGTCAGAAGTGGGGATGTTTGCTGATGACTACACAATGTTCAGAACCATTTGTGACTCCTCAGGTCGGAAGCAATTTGTGTCCACGTGCAGAAAGACCAAGCTTGGGCTGACAAGTAGCAAGTAATATTTACACCGCACAAGTTCCAGGCAATGACCATCTCTAACAAGAGAGAATCTAACAAGCTCCCCATGACATTCAAAGGCATTACCATCACTGAATCCACCCACTATCAACATCCTTGGAGTTACCACTGACCAAAAACTGAGCTGGACCAGCCACATAAATACTGTGGCTACAAGAGCAGGTCAAAAGTTGGGAATTCTACAATGAATAAGTCAGTTAACTCCCCAAAGCCTGTCCATTATCTGCAAAGGCGCAAGTCAGGATATGATGGAAAATTCTCCACTCGCCTAAATGATTCCAGCTCCAATAACACTCAAGAAGCTCAACACCATCCAGGACAAAGCAGCCCGCTTGATAGGCACGCAATCAACTGCCATAGCATTCATTCTCTCCATCACTGTGCATGGTGGCAGCAGTGTAGGCCATCTATAAGATCCACTGCAGCACTTCATTGCTTCTTTAGCAGCACATCCCAAAGCTATGACCTGTATCTCCTCGAATGGCAAGGGCAGCAGACGTGAGGGAGCTCCACTATCTTCAAGCTCCTTGCCAAGTCTCACAGCTTCATAACTTGGAATGATATTACCATTCCTTCATTGTTGCTGGGTCAAAATCCTGCAACTTCCTCCCAAACAGCACAGTGGATGTACCTACACCAGATGACATGTAACGGTTCAAGTAGGTTGCTCACCATCATCTTCTCAAGACAAATTAGTGATGGGCAATAAATGCTGGCAACAAATCAATGATGGTCACATCCTGTGAAAGAATGAAAAATGATGAGTTGAGGCATTTTACAAATCCCTTGATAATTTTGTTTGTGACAGTGGACCTTCATGATATGTTGTCATTAGATTTTGGCATTGGTCCTTGACTTGCAGGAAACAACCAAAGAGATTGTTGTTGAGGGTGTAACAGAGGATCCTGAGATGCGCATATGTGACAGTTGTGTTCACATTTCCTACTTTAAAAAAAGAATGACCAGCTCAATGCTTGCAGTACTCGGGCACCTGAATTCAGCTCGTATTCAGATTGAAAGAAATTTGCTAAACACGAATACCTTCTGAACTTCTGCTGCCAACAATTTTTGACTGATATGCTTTTACGGGTCAAAAACTCGGCAGAAACTCTTAATTTTCATTCAGCATTTAACTAAATTTTTAAAAATAAATTTAGAGTACCCAATTCATTTTTTCCAATTAAGGGGCAATTTAGTGTGGTCAATCCACCTAGCCTGCACATCTTTGGGTTGTGGGGGTGAAACCCACGCAGACACGGGGAGAATGTGCAAACTCCACGCGGACAGTGACCCAGAGCCGGGATTGAACCTGGGAGCTCAGCGTCATGAGGCAGCAGGGCTAATCCACTGCGCCACCATGCTGCCCCAGCATTTAACTAAGTTTATATGAATATTTTAATACATCTAGGGCCAAGTCGAATACACATGTATGCAAATATTTCTTATTCCTCACATCAGATGATTAACAATTAATCATCAATATTTGCAAATATGATGAAGCCACACGCTACTACCCTTGGTGACTATTTTAACAATTACATAGAACATAGAACAGTACAGCACAGAACAGGCCCTTCGGCCCTCGATATTGTGCCGAGCAATGATCACCCTACTTAAACCCACGTAACCCGTATACCCGTAACCCAACAATCCCCCATTAACCTTACACTACGGGCCATTTAGCATGGCCAATCCACCTAACCCGCACATCTTTGGACTGTGGGAGGAAACCGGAGCACCCGGAGGAAACCCACGCACACACGGGGAGGATGTGCAGACTCCACACAGACAGTGACCCAGCCGGGAATCGAACCTGGGACCCTGGAGCTGTGAAGCATTGATGCTAACCACCATGCTACCGTGAGGCCCCTTAAATTTAGAGTACCTAATTCATTTTTTTTCCAATTAAGGGGCAATTTAACGTGTTCAACCCACCTACTTTGCACATCTTTGGTTTGTGGGGGCGAAACCCGCACAAACACGGGGAGAATGTGCAAACTCCACACGGACAGTGACCCAGAGCCGGGATCGAACCTGGGACCGTGGCGCTGTGAGGCAGTAGTGCTAACCCACTGCGCCACCGTGCTGCCTCGAATTAATTGAAGCTAGGATAACACGGTGAATAATACACCTCATGTCTCCCCAAAGCCTGTCTATTATCGACAAGGCACAAGACAGGAATGTGATGGAATACTCTCCACTTGCAAGGGTGATGAAGCTCCAACAACACTCGAGGAGCTCAGCACCATCCAGAACAAAGCAGCCCACTTGATTGGCAGCCTCGCTTGACAGTGGCACCTGCAGGAATTCACTAAGGCACCTTAGACGGCAGCTGCTACCATGTAAAAGGACAAAGGAAGCAGCGGGAACACCACCACCTGAAAGTTTCCCTCCAAGCCACTCACCATCCTGACTTGGAAATATATCACCATTCTTTCACTGTCATTGAAGCAAAATCCTGGGACTCGTTCCCTAATAGCACATTGGGTGCACCTCCAACATGTGGACTGCAGCCATTCAAGAAGCAGCTCACTACCACCTTCATAAGGGCAATTAGGGATGGACAATAAATTCTGTCATAGCCAGTGACACCCACATCCCATGAACGAATAAAGAAATAATCGGCAGGAATATTATCTGCTGGTTCATCAGGCCTGTCCACACAATGATGCCTGGAGCACCATGATTAACATTTTTTGAATCCATCATTTGTGTCGCCTGGTTGCTAAAATGGCATGGGATTGGACATGTTCTTAGCTCATAAAGGTGCAACTTGCGTGTGAAACATATGTTGGACATCTATATCCAGCGTCCAAGAACATTAGCTCAGGTGCTGTGCACTATGTTAATCCATTCTTGCGTATTCCATGGTTATCAAACTTTTAGAAAAGGTTTTTTTACTGTTAAAGTGGGATAAATATCAAATTCATTAACAAAAAAATTTGTATTAAAATAGGCATTACCAGTTGGAGCAAACCCAGTCCAGATTGATACAGGAGATTTTGAAGATACTGAAGATGATACCAAGAAGGACATTGAAATTGAGAGTAAGTCAAAAGGCAACAGAACTAAACAAATCAGGGCATGGTTCTGCAGGCTAATGTTTGTGAAATACAAACTCAAAATTGATCCAGATTCTCTTAGGCTTCAACTTAAGACTTGAATGGCTTTGGAACTTTAGGCAACAAATGGGCACAACACAGAGCTGTGCCAACACAACGGGTGTATGTTGGTGTTTTCCTATTTCCATTCTCAATCTCCCACACTGCCATTTTATACACATGCTATCAGCAATGGCACAGTGCATGACTCTGCACAATGTGTTGTTATTTAACTCTAATTTTGCATTGGTATCTCTTTATTTATTTTGTATGGATAAGAGAATTAAGGAA
This sequence comes from Scyliorhinus canicula, assembly GCF_902713615.1. Lineage (NCBI taxonomy): Eukaryota > Metazoa > Chordata > Chondrichthyes > Carcharhiniformes > Scyliorhinidae > Scyliorhinus > Scyliorhinus canicula. The sequence continues at coordinate 220,793,081 of NC_052149.1, read as the reverse complement.
TAAATGCATGACACAATACTCATTGACTTTTAGATTTATTGTCACGTGTACCGAGGCACAGTGAAAAGTATTGTTCTGCATACAGTCCAGGCAGATCACTCCATGCATGAAAAACATAGGGCATATGATAAATACACAAAATACATAGACATAGGCATCGGGTGAAGCATAAGGAGTAGAGTGCTACAACAGTAGAGAAGATGCATAAAAAAATAAGTTCAGCCCATATGAGGATCATAATCCCATTATCATAATTAAAAATAAGGTTATGCTGCAATTAAGTATTTTATTTTGAGGTGTGGTTATTTTCTGCAGTAATATTCCAGTTGGAATAAAGGAAGTTGTTCAGCTGATCGTAGATTACCCATCGGAAATAAAAGCAAGCCCCATGGTAGCACTTAACAGTCTCTTTTCAGAAAAAACAACTTTCTGAAACCAGTTCTGAAGTTAGCTTTCACTTGCCTCAATCTGTTCACCAAATCTAAGGTGAGAGAACTGCTGGGTCATTTGTAACTATTGCAAACACGCAGTATTCAATTTCAAAGTAGCTTCAGACAGTTTATTCAGTCCTAACGAGAACTTCCTGCAATTGTGGTGTATATCAGCCACTCCCTGAAATCCTAAATAGAAATAACAAGGGCGCAAGTCAGTCTGAGGACCATGGGCTGTATCACTTGTCGATGTTTACATAATGTAACTTTGAGATTTGACCATATCTTTCTAGACCCTTGTGAAAACTTCCACTGCAAAAGAGGAAAGGTGTGCGAGGCTGACGAGAACAATGAACCCATGTGCGTCTGCCAGGATCCATCAACTTGTCCCCCCAGCTCAGTTGAATTTGAGAAGGTCAGGATCTAACTGTTACTGAATAGGAAAACATTGCTGTCACTGAAAAATCTCACAACAGGATGTTGGTGGGGTGGAACGGAATTGACAAGGGACAATCACAGCAGCTTTTAAAAAAAAGAAGATATAAAAGGGGATCATTGAGGACTCATACATTAACAATGTAGGGACTATAAAGGACCATCCGTGACAATTCATAGAGTGACGCACCACAGACTGTGGAGACCCCTATACCCCATAGAGTAACAAACAAGAGTTTCTAAAAGGGAGACCTTGGCAACATTTCAGGAGCAATAAAAAGACTGATGGATGACCAGTTTTCTAGTGACTTCTTGTTTGATGGACTTGAATTATCAAGTTTCATATTAAAGGTCTACAATGAATATAAACCCCATTTCTATGATTAAATATATTTACTTGATAAGATTAGTTAGGTTTGCACATGTTGATGTTTGAGAATAGTGCAGGAAGATGCATTTTGTTTTCACTGCCCTGTGGTCAAGATCCAATTCCAAGTGTCCATTTATGAAATGACATAATTAAATTATTTGTAATGGTAGGTCTGCCTTGTGGAGCCAGGTCACCTGCAGATTCTAGTGTTCAGTGGTTCAATGTTAAAGTGTTTGATTTTGCGAGTGTATTTATAATTGATGCTTGATTAGTTAAACCTGGGCTTGGGCTCAGAGAAATTAAACAAAGCTGTATAAAGACTTGGAAGCCCGAGGTAGAAGCATGGAGTGGACAGTTTAGAACACTGTAAATAAAATCTGTCACACACATAGAAGCATCTGAGATACATCTCAGAATATGTTAAAGATCACCTGAAGCAACTCAAAACCTGAAGTTCACTCTCATTGTATAACTCTGACATTTGTAACTTACCATTGGCTGTGTCTCACTTGGGGGTTCCGGGCGGTTGGGGGGGGTCTAATTTTAACATTACCCATCAGTGAGAATGGGCCAGGCATTCAGGTTGGACACCTGTTTTATACCCTGTCAATTCTATATTTATTGGGTTATTGTTGCTCAGAACTGAATGAAAAGCATAGCATTTAGAGCAAGTGTTTTATGATGCTGAGCAGGTTGATTTAACATTGCTATTTTAAATCAGATACTAACATTTCTGTATTCCATAATCTTCCCCAGGTCTGTGGCACTGACAACAAGACCTACAACAGTGCCTGCCAGCTCTTTGCCACTAAGTGTGCGTTGGAGGGCACCAAAAAGGGCCATAAGCTTCACCTGGACTACATTGGACCATGCAAATGTATGTGAAATGTGCTCGTATAGTGAGCATTATATGCTGGAGAGGATGATAAAATCTTACAGGAAGTAATATCATTTCCTACTAATGCTGTGCATTGATTGTGCCATATTATCTGTATGAAATCTGTCAATGCACTTACCCTATTGGATTGTTTAGCTCCTGTATGGTCCCATAGTTTTTCAACAGAGCAACTCCAGATTTGGGGCTCAGTTTACCGGTCGGGTCCCTCCAGAATTAAGGCGGGACACGGCCTCTCCCAGGATTCCCAATGGTCGTTATGCCTCGTGAGATGGCGTGAGATGGTGTGATCTGGATTCTGCCCTCACTGGGTGGGATCCAGTCTCACAGAGTTAAGTGAGTGAAAAAACCCATTTAACTTTGTCTACTCTGGATCAAACGGCCACCTGGCAACTACCGGCCTCGCCGAGGAGACCCCAGCCAGGCACCTATTAGCACTGGTGGGGACCAGGCAAAATGGCACTTGTGGGGGGAGGTCTTCTTGGCGCTCTGAGGCCCCTAGATCGTCGGCTTCCAGGCAGCGTAGTATCCTAGCACTTATGGTGGCACCTCGGCACTGCCAGGATGCTCAGTTGTCACTGCCAGGCTGACAGGCACTGCCAAGCTGTCATTTTGCCCTCCTGGGGAATCGGGTCCGGAGTGCGCTGCGCGTGTGAGGTGGGGTGCAGGTAGGCCCGAGGACCCCCTGTAGGTGGGTTGGGGAGGGCGGGGATCTCCTCAGGGAGTGAGAGATCAGGGCGCCATTTTCTCCTCCTGCACTGGATACATTACTGTACGTATGCCTAAACAGAGCTTTAGAAAGGTTCAGCATATCATTTGTCTTTTTGTACTCAATACCTTTGTTTATGAAGCTGAAAATCCCACATCCTTTGATAATTACTCTCTCTATATACCCTGGCAACTTCAAAGTTCTTGCACATGAACAACAAGGTCCCTCTGTCCTTGTACACTCTTTAAAACTGTGCCATTAAGTCTATATTGCCTCTCCCTATGCCTTCTGCCAAAATCCATCACCTCACACTTCCTTGTATTAACCTCCGTCTGCTAATTGATTGCCCATTCTGCTGACCTAGTCCTGCTACAGTCCATTGTTGTCACCCTCACTGTTTGTCATACCTTTATTTTTGGCATCGTGGACACATTTTGAAAATTTGCACTGCAATATACAAGTCATTAACAGATATCAACAAAAGTAGCCACACATGATGGCTAACATCGCTGTTCACCATCCTCCAGTCTGAAAAAAACAGCAGGTACCATGGCTGAGATTTTCTGACCTCATCGGGGCGGGACCCACTGTGGTAGATTCGGTGAGACCGGACAATCCCGGCAGTGGGTGGGCTTGGAAAGGTCCCGCCCCTTGTCTCGCTGTTTTCTGCCTTTAAGCCAATTTTGTAAATCCGACTTGACACTGACCTTTCCATTCCACAAGCCTCAATTTTATTAACCAACCTTTTCTGTGATTCATTGTCAAACGTTTTCTTAATATCCAGAGACAACATCCATTGTATTTCCTTCATCGACCCTATGAGGTGGGTGTCCCTCAAAGATCTGTGTCGTGGCCTCATCTATTCACTGAATTATCCAAGCTTGTCAATGACCCACAAGCAGTTTAGAAGGTTGCAAGAAATTAAAAAGAGCTACTAATAGATTAACTGAATGATGAAAATTGTGGCAAATTGATTTCAATATTTGGACCTAAGAAGGATACATCAGCATACTTTTCAACTGGGGAGAAGGTAAAAGCAGTGGATGTACAATGAGACTTTGGGGTCCATGTACGTAAATTGTTAAAGTATCTTGACAGGCAGAGGAAAGAAAATTACAGGCTCATGGAATATTGGCCTTTATTCTAGAGGACCAGAATAGAAGGGGTTAGAAATTGTGCTACCACCAGACATAGCCTTGGTTAGACCCTGAGGGTGACACAGTGGTTGGTAACTGCTGTTTCACAGCGCCAGGGGCCTGGGATCGATTCTGACCTCGGGTGACTGTGTGGAGTTTGCACGTTCTCCCTGTGTCTGCATGGGTTTCCTCTGGGTGCTCTGGTTTCCGGTTTCCTCCCACAGTCCAAGGTGTGCAGATTGGGTGGGTAGGCCATGCTAAATTGCCCCTTAGGATGGGGTTGCAGGAATAGGACGGGGGATTGGGCCAAGGAGGGTGGTCTTTCAAAGGGCCGATTTGATGGGCCAAAGGGCCTCCTTCTGCAATGCAGGGATTTGATATTGAGAGGACTGGGGCGTGTTCTGAGTAGTGGGAGGACTGCGGACTCCCAAGTGCTAAATTATTCCGAGCATTTATACAAATTAGGGTTGTATCCCCTGGAATTTGGAAAGTAAAGAGGAGATTTCCTTGATGTTTTCAAGATACAAGATATTGCGGGGAAATAGAGAAAATATTTTGCTATTTGGGAATCTGGGGCCAGGGAACATAGTCTAAATATTAGTCCCAGACTTTATAGGAGTGAAGTTAGAAAACACTTTTGCATGACAGAAATTTAAAACTCCCTTCTGAAAGTCAGTTGTTAACTTTAAATTTGAAACAGGCATATTTTTGTTTGCTAAAGATATTACGGGATATGGAGTAAAAGGCAGGTTTATGACATTAGGATTGAGAGTCGCCACGGCCTTGCTGAATGCCAGAGTAAGATTGAAGGGCTAAAATGTTCCTCTGAGTGTCACAGCAATCACCACATAAAAAAGGAGGGAACTTTTTTTATTCATATAAATTATTCAAATAATTAATTGTACAAAAGGGTTAGGTAGCAGAAAAAAATGAATGGAAGTAGAGAGAGAAATAGGTAAATAAGTAGACATGTAAAACGATCTGCAGAGAGTAGAAATGGCAAGGATAAAAGCAAGAAAAAGAGATGACAGCCTTGGATGCTTCTGGCAAGCTCGATAAAAGTTGTAAACAGTGCATTATAACTCACAACACCTATTTATTCACTGTGTGCATAGTCTTAAAGCACATTGCAAACATCTTTTGGCCTTAGAGACTGGAATGGAAACTCACAGTTAGACATCACAAAGGCTTTCACATAGTCAGCTTTTCCATCAAGGCAGCAGCTGTCATGAGGCCAAGGCAATGAATGAGGGGGTGCGGGGTTGCGGGAAGGGGAGCATTCATTTCTTTGAACAATTAGCACTGTAACAGGACCAGTCTATCACTCTGTGCCACACTCTGTTCCAGTTAGGGTCACTTCAGTGGTTTATAAAAGGAGTATATAATGAGAGGTATTGTTAAAACAACAGTCTTTAATCTGTTCTGCAAAGCTTAATAACTATTTGACCAGATCAATGCATCCCCCTTAGAAGGCTGCTTTAATAAGGACACGGGGTGTCCACACAGAGTAAAATAAGAAACACAGTTTAATTTACACAAACTATGATGTGCATTAGTTGGTAGATCCTGCTCGGGTTTCTATTCTGGTCGGTGCCTCACTGGCCGACCTTTTATACATTGGGTAATTGAGATACCCCGTCCCTAGCCAGACAGCTCGTACTCCGCAAGGGGAAGACGAGCATTCTCACCCTGTAGGTCCCGTGCAGGATATTACAGCTACTAAGCTTCCTGCACCAGATCAAGAAATACAAACTAACTTATACTGTGGTTTTGCCAGAATGTTTGATTTCTCTTACAAAATGCATGCCTTTGTATCTGTAAATACATGAAAGATACTTTAGAGTACAGAGAGTTTACTGCAGAAAATTATTCTATACTTAAAGTCATTCCAAGTTGAATCTTCCCTGCCTCATAACAGTACAATTTTCATATTTCTCCCCTGCCACCCTCCACTGCCCTCCAGCCGTCAGCTGATGACCTGAAGTGCACTCTGAGTGAGACATCTTTTCTATCACTTAACTCTTCCTCGAACTGCCACCTGTCCCTACACACAGCGTACATCTCTTTTGTTGTTTGTGGAATCTTGCTGTATGCAAAATGGCTGCTGTCTTTGCCTGCATCACAATCGCTGCATTTTAAAGTCATTTATTATGTGTGAAGCATTTTGAGAGATTTCTGAAAGATGTGGGGCGCGATTCTCCCAAAACGGGAGAAATCGTAAAGCTGGCGTCAAACCCGGGTGGGTTTGACGCCAGCGCGCCCCTTCCCGACCGGGAACCGATTCTGGTCCCCGGTCGGGGCTAGCAGCCCGACGCCGTAGGCTCCGGCATGACGGGCTTAACGAATATCGTTAAGCCCGCTTGCCGGAGTTAGCGCCGGCTGACGCGTCATATGATGTCAGCTGCGCATGCGCGGATTGGAAGACTCCAACCCGCGCATGCGCGTATGACGTCATCGCGTATTTGCGCGAAACCCGCCCATGCGCGGGCCGGGTTGCCCCTCAGCCGCCCCGCGAATGGATACTGCGGGGCGGCGGAAGGAGAAAGAGTGCGTTGGCAGCGGGCCCGCTGCCCGCGATCGGTGCCCACCGATCGCGGGCCCATGGCACCCTTGGCACGGCCGTGGTACTGCCGTGCCAATCAGTGCCATGGTTATGAAAAGCGAGTTTGTGACGCCGTTTTTACGAATGGCCAGACCAGGTGTGTTTGCCGTTCATAAAAACGGCGTAAAGGGCTGGGACTTCGGCCCATCGAACAGCTGTGCGATTCGGGTCGGGAGTTGGGTGGGGGGTGGGGGAGAATAGCGGGAGGGCGGGAAAAATGTCGGGAAGGCCCTCCCGCTATTCTCCGACCCGTCGTGGGGGTCGTTAAGCTGTTGTCCATGCAAGTCTTTTACTGTTTGAATATAAAATGTTGTCTTGGAATATGCAATGTCTGTGGGGAAGTGCATGTTATTGGATGAATTTCTACAGGCAGCAATAAATTGACAATATACACATCTGTTTTGATTGCTTACCACATGGGGATTATTACTGATTTCCACTTAACAGGAGATTCGATATCTGTGGAGTAGTACCTCATAAACCACTGGTGTTCACTGGAAAATCCCACTGTCTGTGATTTTCTGCTGCATTCTTCCAATATACACAGTGCATACAGTAGAGGAGGACCTGGAAGATCCACACTAGACAATTAGATTTTGAAAGACATATTTTTAGAAAATGACGCAGCACAGAAGCAGCCCTTTTATCCATTGTACCTGTCCAGCTCTTTGTCACTGCTAACCAGTTTGTTCCATTCTACTGCCCTTTTCCCATTGCCCTGCAATTTCCCCCCTTCAAATACTTACCAATTCCCTTTTGTAAGCAATTATTCAGTCTGCTTTCAGGCAGTGCTTTTTAGATCATTAACAATGCACTGTGTAAAAAAATAAATTATCCTCATCCCACCTGTGATTAATTTCTTAAATTTGAGTCCTCCTGTTCTGCCAGGGGAGCAATTTCTCCTTTACTTTATCAAAGCCGGTCATGATTTTAAATGCCTCTATTAAATCTCCCCTTAACCTCTTCTATTCTAAAGAGAACAATCCTGCTTCATTAATCTCTCAGTCCCGCATCCCTGGCACCATTCTGTCAGTTTATATGGCTGTGCACTGTCTTATTCTCATGCTAGTCTCTTCATTGGCCTGGAACTGTTAATTTTCCATCTGTTGGCTCTTGAAGGTTTGGACAGAATGGAAATTAATTAATCCAAGATCGAATGAAATGAAGTAACTACTTTGTACAGGGCTTTTAATATCTTTATATGATCTCTTTGGGATTCCTCTGCAGTCATCCAAGAATGTGCTGATAGCGAGCTGGCTGAGTTCCCTCTGCGCATGCGTGACTGGCTGAAGAATGTTCTGGTGACTCTTTATGAGCGTGATAATGAGGACACCGACCTTCTCACTGAGAAGCAGAAGATGAAGGTAAGAAAACTCACGCATTTTGATTTTAATATTTTAAAGAAGTGTAAAACGTCAGGTTTTTGAAAAATCAATTATTTTCTCTTCTTTTGGTATTTAGTTACTTGTAGGAAGTGTATAAGAATGCACCAGGGGGCTGGTTTAGCTCAGTTGGCTAGACAGCTGGTCTGTGATGCAGAACAAGGCCAGCAGCATGGGTTCAATTCCTGTACCAGCTGAGGTTTTTCATGAAGGCCTGCCTTCTCAACCTCAGGTTAAATGACCACCAAGTCAGCTCATCCCCTCAAAGGGGAAAGCAGCCTATGATCATCTGGGACTATGACGACTTTAATCACTAATCCATAGAACAGTACAGCACAGAACAGGCCCTTCAGCCCTCGATGTTGTGCCGAGCAATGATCACCCTACTCAAACCCACGTATCCACCCTATACCCGTAACCCAACAACCCCCCCCTTAACCTTACATTTTAGGACACTACGGGCAATTTAGCATGGCCAATCCACCTAACCCGCACATCTTTGGACTGTGGGAGGAAACCGGAGCACCCGGAGGAAACCCACGCACACACGGGGAGGACGTGCAGACTCCGCACAGACAGTGACCCAGCCAGGAATCGAACCTGGGACCCTGGAGCTGTGAAGCATTTATGCTAACCACCATGCTACCATGCTGCCCCACTGGTGTTAATCTCTATCTCTTTGAGAAAGTATTTGGCTTCTGTTTGACAATCCTCCATGATAGAATGCCAGAGATTAGAAATTCATCTGTGACAATGACACAAACCATGGAATCCTACAGCATAGAAAGAAGTTGTTTGGTCCATCATGCCTCTGCAGAGTCATAGTGTTGTAACCTCTCCTATTCTATGCATTCAAAGGGTAGCTATGGCTACATACAGCAAATTCATGGTAGTGGTTTTCAAATATTTCTATTTTGAAGTACCCTGTAAATATTGATGCACTCTCAACAACAACCTCAAAACTCTGGCACTCTCAGTATGCACAGGAGAACACGCAAACACAAACATTTCAATTTTAGTGTAACTGATATCTCCTTCCAGGCTTCCTATGTCCAGAGACTCCAGTTTGAAAGAATGAGCTGCATAGAAGTAAATGGATACTTCAAAATTCTATAGAAAATTACTACACATGCTAATTTCTCAAACACATGGATTTAAATATAACATCCCCTCCCTCGGCTCCCTTTCAACTGTCAGGAAGTGTTCAAAGGAGATAAAACTTTAAAAAACTGGGGAACCAACTGGCCATGCCCTTTACTCTTTTAACAATGGTAGGGTTCAGCCCATCTTGGAGAGATGTCAAATTTCAGTATGGCATTAAAATCGGGCTTCCACAGTACAATTCGGAGCCTGATTCAAATTTAACAATTACCGGCCAAGATCCCTGGAGCCCTGGAAGTGCAGTGAAAGAAAGACAGAATCTGTCAGCTCCAGATTGTAGGACTCCTCAAGGAATACTCTGACTCCCTTTGATTGTGATCTCTCTCTATGGGCGCAATCTAACGGCTGCATCGCACCCGACTCGAGATATGAAGTGGGCGGTAAATCTCGTGAGGGGCCAACCGTGAGATTTACCAGCCTTGCTACACCTCGTGAGATCTAATGGGGTCTCGTGAGATGTTGCGATCTGGATCCTGCCCACAATGGGTAGGACATAAATTTGCATATTCAAATTTGGGTAAGGCTCACTGAGGCCCCGGAATGAAACCGAGTCCGGTTTAATAGCTAAATGCGTTTGTCACAGGATTCCGTTTAATTTCCGTTAAATCGTGCCTCATGGCTCCTGTGAGTGACTGAAATGCCTTCAACTCCCAATTTTCAGCATGCTCCACAATCCTAAATGTGCCTGACTGTGACCTCCTGATATTTTGCTAGTAGTTGGGCAGGAAATGAATTATGATGAGGTTCTTTTATTAAATGCGGCAGGGCCCTCATGTGCCCAGCCAGCACAGATGTTCCCTGGCTCCATACTCCCTCTGACCCTCTCTGCTAATATCATAGAGTCATGAGGCCACAGCAGGAGGCTATCTGGCCCATCAGCTCCTTCCTATCTCTCTTTGCAGCAGCCCAGTAAGTCCCACTCCCCCTCTCTATCCCTGTTGCCCTGCAAGTGTCCATCCAATTTCCTCTTCAAATCATTGATCATCACTCCTTCTCTAGACTGAGTTCCAGGTCATTATACTTGCTGTGTAAAATAATTCTTCCCTGCATCTCTTGCCCAAAATCCGAAATATCCCGGTTGTTGTTCGTAAATGCTCAGTTCTTTTGTTGAAGATCTTTTCAAAACGGGAACCCTGTACTTGGATGACTATTTCCATTTGAGCTTAGATTTCTTATTGCATGCATTTCTAATGTTCAAATTTAGTGGGCTTAAGGTTTTGAAATAATCATTTCCTCATTGCTAGATAGTCGTAAACCCGGACAATACTATTCATTAGCTGAAAAATTATACAATTTAAAGGAAACATCCCTTGTTTGTTTTTATGTACTCCATGACCTCAGCCAATATGTGCTGCTTTCATACTCCTGTCTAGTCTTTTTCTGCTGTAGCAATGTAGTCTTATATTGAAAGAAGTACTATTGTCATCGCTGCAGTATGTCTGAGGATTGTTGCCCTTCTGTCCAACAGGTGAGGAAGATGTATGAAAATGAAAAGCGTCTGCAGTCCGGAGAACATTCTTTGGACCTTTTGGCTCATGACTTTGAGAAGAACTACAACATGTTCATCTTCCCTGTTCATTGGCAATTTGGACAACTCGATCAACACCCAGCTGACAAGTATGCATCTCTAGAGATACTGGATATGTGTAGATCAGGGACCTTGCTGACAATGATCTTCTATTTTATAGATACCTAGCCATTAATCCTGTCTTGGAAAATATGTCGGCCCATAACGTTTTGGTTTGCCAGCGTTACATTTCGGGGATACCCCAATGATGTTCTGGGAAACCCCTCTGGGAAGTTACATCTGGGATGGTTCTGCCTGTTTTACCCGGATAGTTACTCTGAAATAGTTTGAAGGAAGAAAAATCACTCCTAACTCCAGAGTAACTATTTAAACACCCAGAACCCAGACTCACTAGGGAAACCCCGCATACACACGACCGTGCCCCCAGCCTGGTCTAACCCTGACAATGAGGGTAAGTTCATAAGGATGGTAAAAGTACACTAATCCCCTCTTACCTGGTGTTATCCAGCGCAGGTTATGTTTGGTGTTTGTCTTTCACCGTTTCATTTTGTAATTCCATGTGCTGATTTCTTAACTACATTCGCAGGCCCCACCTAAGTCAGGAATTTTATTGTGAAAAAGTGTTTTGCTGACTTTCTCTCTGAGTCTTAGAGAATGTCTTTGACTGTTTGACTATTTAATATTAATAATAATAATCTTTATTAGTGTCACAAGTAGGCTGACATTAACACTGCAATTAAGTTACTGTGAGAATCCCCTAGTCGCCACATTCTGGCACCTGTTCGGGTACACTGAGGGAGAATTCAGAATATCCAATTCACCTAACAAGTTTAATTCCTTTTGTGATTGGTAGTCATAAGAGATTGGAGCCGGCATAGACCATAGGGCTTGTTGAGCTTTCTCTGCCATTCAGTATGATCACGGGTGACCTTGAACTTTCCTGTCCACTCCCCATATCCCTTGATTTCCCAAGCGAACAAAAATGTTTATCTCCCTTAAATGCACCCATCAATGGAGCATACACAACCTTTTTGGGTATAGAATTCAAAAAATTTACAATCCTTTGACTGAAGAAACTTCTCACCTCTTCTTAAATAATTGGGGCTTGTTTAGCACACTGGGCTAAATCGCTGGCTGTTAAAGCAGACCAAAGCAGGCCAGCAGCACAGTTCAATTCCCATACCAGGTGCTGGAATGTGGTGCCTAGGGGCTTTTCACAGTAACTTCATTGAAGCCTACTCATGACAATAAGTGATTTTCATTTTAGGGGCTGGTTTAGCTCACTGGGCTAAATCGCTGGCTTTCAAAGCAGACCAAGCAGGCCAGCAGCACGGTTCGATTCCCGTACCAGCCTCCCCGGACAGGCGCCGGAATGTGGCGACTAGGGGCTTTTCACAGTAACTTCATTGAAGCCTACTCATGACAATAAGTGATTTTCATTTTAGGGGCTGGTTTAGCTCACTGGGCTAAATCGCTGGCTTTCAAAGCAGACCAAGCAGGCCAGCAGCACGGTTCGATTCCCGTACCAGCCTCCCCGGACAGGCGCCGGAATGTGGCGACTAGGGGCTTTTCACAGTAACTTCATTGAAGCCTACTCATGACAATAAGTGATTTTCATTTTAGGGGCTGGTTTAGCTCACTGGGCTAAATCGCTGGCTTTCAAAGCAGACCAAGCAGGCCAGCAGCACGGTTCGATTCCCGTACCAGCCTCCCCGGACAGGCGCCGGAATGTGGCGACTAGGGGCTTTTCACAGTAACTTCATTGAAGCCTATTCGTGACAATAAGCGATTTTCATTTCATTTCATTTTCAATTGGAAGGCTGTGTTCTAGATTTATACCTGTGTTCTAGATTTCAACCATGGTGGATCATACAGGGCATACAGTTCATCGTGCATCTGCGAGTACTTTGAAAGAATTATCCCATAGTCCAATTCCATGCTGTTTCCTCAGCCCTGTGGACTTTTTCTTGTACAGCAGCCGATGTGGAGAATCTAAAACTGATATCCAACTTATTCAATATATTAGGGGCTGGATTCTCTGTTCTGGTGACACTCGCTGTGGGTTATGCACTGACTCCCTTGATCCACCAGCGGGTCCACCGCATCAAGGTGGCGCTTGGGCAAACTTGCCCCAAATCTCGCCGGGAGGATTTCGCACTGTGGCGGTCGGTGCATCATAAAGGGGTGGAGACTTGGGCTTCCAGCCCGTTAATCTGATGGAAATGGATGCAAATCAAGATTTGCTTCTTCTCGCTGGCACGGGTGTGTAGCTCGCTGCTGCTACCAGTGGGGGTCCGGAGCACTGGAAAGCTTGTTCAGCCAGTGCTCCATTCTCTGCCAATCAGGAAACCCAAAACCGGCGTCGGGCACTGATGAAACCACCCCTAAGTCACCTGACAGTTGTTTGCTGCATCAGTACGATATGCCTTTAAATGAATCTAAGCCTGAAAACCTATCTTTGTTTTAAATCCAGGTACCTTTCTCATTCTGAGCTGGCTCCTCTACGCGCTCCCCTCGTCCCAATGGAGCACTGCACTACTCGCTTCTTCCTGAAGTGCGACGCAGACAATGACAAATACATCGCCCTTGAGGAGTGGGCCTCATGCTTTGGTATTAAAGAGGGTGAGTATCTCAGGCAGCAAGAGCTGTTCACTGGCTGATGTTTAAGCTAACTTTCCAATAGCAATGGTTAAATTGAAGGGATTGAGAAAGCTGATCAGGGCAACGTCCACACTGTGCAAAAATTAGGGACATCAATTACAAAAATAAAATGCCTGCAAAAAGCAAAGATTTCAGGCCAAACTACTTCATATAAAGATTAACAGCAGTATGAAATAAGTGGTTCGTTGAAGCAAGTAGGTTCAAGAGGGAGCTGGTTGTTTTCAGGACGAAGAGGAGATTGAGAGAAATAGTGAAGTGAATACATCTGATAGAAAACAACTGTCAACAGACAGGCATAATTAGGTATGTTTGCAACGAACTGCAGAACAAACTTCTAAATATATAAGAATGTTTGGAATCGATTTCCATCGGTTTTGATGGGTATTAAAATTGGGCAGTTTCTCGAAAAGACGACTGAACGAAAATACCAGTTTTATACTTTTGCAAATTTTGCTTTCGTGGATCCATCAGTTACAAATGAGTTGCTTGTACCGCTTTTAAATTGGTGACAACTTGACTTATCCTTGAGTTAAATGGTGTGGATTTGTGTCCCACAGAAGGGTATTTAAATGTATGATGCCAAGATGGCATTCCAGCGCAGCATTGTTAGAGATGCTGATCTTTGGATCAGATATCAAACCTTGGTGCTGTCTACCTGCTCTAGCAGTTCAGGTGGAGGTTAAAATTACCTACCAGAAAAAAAAGATCTTTCCCAATTTCATAGCTGGGCTGCATTCTCCGCAGCCCCGCCACCAGTCCGGCGATTCTCCGGGACCCGTGAATCGGTATGTTCACGGAGTTCTCCACGCGGCTGGGGGCCAATTGCCACCCGCCCAGCGATCCTCCACTCTCAACCGGCCACGTTCCCGACGGCATGGTACTAACCACCTATTGCCGTAAGGAAAGCTTACGTGGCGGCTGCAGACTCAGTCCGAGCGGGGGGGGGGGGGGGGGGGGGGAAGGAGGGAAGCTGGGGGGAGGGGGGATTGGACACAGGGGGCGGCATATAGGCGGCCAGCGGATAGATCGGCGCGTTTGGCTCTTCGGAAGCGTGGCCGATCGGGGGGGCCTACACTCTACATCTGGCTCCATGGTCCGTGTCTGCCATGGCGCTCGGCGCAGCCGCTGGAGGCTGCCACCGTGTGCATGTGCGGACTCAAACCGGAAGTGCGGGGCCCGTAGCCACACACTATTGTGGGTCCCTGCTAACCTCCTGCAAGTCAGTGAATCGGCTCCACTTTTTCCAAGGAACCTTGAGAGTGAAACACCAGCGTTTTTATGCTGGCGTGGGGACGTAGTCCCATTTTGGGAGAATCCAAAATTCCTTCCTTGTGAAATCACGGCAAAAAATTAAATATGTGACTCACTAGTCATTTCAATGTTGTGGGATGTTGCTGATACATAATGGCTGTCTCGTCTGCTTCTAAAAATAATCGATTACATGAAGTTTATGGGGGTCACTTTCAACCTCCTGCTGGCTCATAAATTTGATATTGTAAATCAGACTCACCTCATAGAAACCACTCTTTTCTTTTGAAGTCAGTAAAAAAAGGATTGTCGGAAATTCCTATAAGGGTCATTCAATAGGTGATGCTAGCTTGACTCCCTGATGGTATATAGAAAATTAACACAGCCCCACTCCCCTCCATGAGGCCTTGGGGTGTAATAAGTACCTAAGTAGATGCAAGCATTTCTGTACTCACAATAAGCTGCCTCGTCTAAATATAAAATATTGTCTCGCGTACTTGTTCGGACAAGGCTCGGCACAACATCGAGAGCCGAAGGGCCTGTTCTGTGCTGTACTGTTCTATGTTCTACGTACTTGCGTACTATGATGCAAATGCAAAGTGTTTTGCCTGATGATCTATGAGCTAATTTTAGTATTTTTTCTTTCTTTTGCAGAGGATATTGATGGCAACCTTCTGATATAAACTCTAGTGTTTCTATGCCTATTGCTGCCCATTGCTACCTTCGGGTAGTGGTGCTAAGTAGAGTCTGACTACATTAATGGTGCTACTCTCATTTATTATCTATACCACTGTAACACAGTGCATGTGCTTCCAATAACATCTTGTCAACAAGGAAGACATACATCTTCCTTCAATTGTCGAAACGCGATCATTTTTTTATAAAGTGTGGTGTCCATTTAGAGAGTAACTTTGCATGTGTTAACGTAACAGTGCTATGTAGATTGTTGCCCATGGAAAAAAATAATTCATATTAAATTAACCCTTTAATGTCCAGAAGCCAGGCGGTCCATAGCTTCACTCCTTTGTACAGGTAGACAGTGCATTGGTGTCGTTCGATGGCTGGGTGTTAGAGAATTAATTTCAGTATGCTGTTAAAAGTGATGTTGGATTTGTATTTAAGGCAGGGGTGCTGATGTAATTTGTTTTTCATCTGAAATGGATTGTAAAGCAAAACAAAATGGACACGCCAATGTTAATGAGTATGGAAATGAATTTGGAAAATGAGAATGTGATCGTACAAGTTGGAGAAAGTCTACCTCGAACGTACCCTTTTGCTATTCGCTAACACATGAGAAGCACTCTTTCAATATTTCTTCTTCCTAATAAAAAAATAATTAAAACAAAATCTTTCTTGCATGCAGTTGAGATGTTGGAAGTGTTTTATTTCACTGCAGAGACCAACTTATTCCAACTTTTGTATCTTTGGTGTGCTGTACCTGGTCAGGGAGCTAAGATATTTTCTGTTACATGCTTATCAACTGTTCACTGTACAATGCAATAAAACGACACTGCAGTGCTACAATATATTGCATACCTGTGCTTCTTAACCTCATGTCACACAGTGCAATACGATCACAAATTACACTGCAGCATTACTTTTTGTTGATAATGATACATGCAACAGACTCCACTGTAAATTATAATACAAACTGTAACTACCATGGTAGGAGCAAAAGTTAGCGATGTAGCCCTTCAACACTGTTCTGCCATCAAGAAGATATTGGCTGACCTTCAGCCTAATTCAATATACTCTTTTGATAGAATACTAAATTAATGTGCAAAATAAAGTTAATCAAAAGAACAAGGGCCAGGATTCTCCCCTACCCGGCGGGGCGGGGGTCCCGGCGGGACGGAGTGGTGTGAACCACACCTTTAGGGGCTAGGCCCACGCCGGAGTGGTCTCCGCCAGCCGGGGCCGAAAGGCCTTTGCCGGCCGGCGGAAGTCCACGCATGCGCCGGAGCTGACACCGTACCGGTGCATGCGCAGGGGAGGGGGTCTCTTCCGCCCTGTCATTATGAAGGCCATGGTGGGGACGGAAGAAAAAGAGTGCCACCACGGCACAGGCCCACCCGCCGATCGGTGGGCCTCGATCGTGGGCCAGGCCACCGTGGGGACACCCGCCGGGGTCAGATCACCCTGCGCCCCTCCCCCCCCCCCGTAACCCACCCGCGCCACCAATCCCGCCGGTACCAGAGGTGGTTTAAACCACGCCGGCAGGTAAGGCTTGTCAGCGGCGGGACTTCAGCCCATCGCGGGCCGGAGAATCGCCGTGGGGGGCCCGCCGGCCGGCGCAGAGTGATTCCCGCACCCGCCGAATCTCGGGGGGCGGAGAATTCAGGACACGGAGGGGGGTGGGATTGCCGCCGGCCCCGGGCAATTCTCCGGCTCCCCGGGAGGTCGGAAAATTCCGCCCAAGTTATGGAATCCCTGTATACAGAAGGAGGCCATTCGGCCCATCGGGTTTGCACCGACCCCCTGATGTAGCACTCCACCCAAAACCACATCCCCTTAACTTAATCTGCACACTAAGGGGCAATTTTCATGTGAGCTATCCATCTAACCTACACATCTTTGGGCTGTGGGAGGAAACCAGAGCACCCAGAGGAAACCCACGCAGTCACGAGAAGAGCATGCAAACTCCACACAGTCACCTGAGGCCAGAATTAAACCTGGGTCTCTGGTGCTGTAAGGGAGCAGTGCTAACTCTCATAGAATTCACGCTGGCACTTCGGTGTCGGCTGGATCTGCAGAACCACTCCGCCGCCAACCTAGGTCCCTAGAAAGTGGAGAATTCCTCACTTTTGGGACGCCGGTTGATGCCGGGCTGGTCGGTGCTGGTTTTCATGCCGGCATGGAAGCATAGCCCCATTATTGGAGAATCCTGCCCCAGATGCATGGGGCTGACATGAAACCACAAGTTAAGACATGGCCCTTTCAACTAAAGGGGGAGGGGTTGCAACCTCGTGCTGTCAACATAAGCATGGAACATAGTTTTTCAAGGCCTGAGAAAACCTAACTCCATTTATATAGGTGGTAGCACAGCAGCAGGGACTCATGTTCAATTCCCAGCTTGGGTCACTGCCTGTGTGGAGTCTGAATGTTCTCCCATGCCTGCGTGGGATTCCTTCGGGTGCTTCAGTTTCCTCCCACAAGTCCCAAAAGCCAAGCTTGTTAGGTGAATTACATTCTGAATTCTCCCTCAGTATGCCCGAACAGGCGGCATAGTGTGGCAACTAGGAGATTTTCACAGTGATGGAACCATCAATTTACTAGACACGTGCTTTAAGATATGAAGAGTGGTTTTAATCTACTTACTACAGAGCCAGCCTGTTACCCATTGAACTCTCGATGAACTGCACGCTGGCTCTGGACAAGGGTATTTATACAGCAAGTCCAGGGGGAGGAGTCGTGGGCGGAGGCAAGGGTGGAGCCCTGTACAAACTCCTGAGCATTCCCAGAGCTACTCCCCCTAGTGGTCAGATAACGCTACTGCGCTTACAATGGTATTGGTAAATACAGTGTGAATTACTAAGTTACATTCACCACACACAGTAACTTCATTGCAGAGTAATGTAAGCCTACTTGTGACACTGATAAAAAGATGATTATGACCTGTCCTTGCCCCGTATCTCTTAATAGCTTTGGTTAACAAAACAATCTCAGATCTAAAATTAACAACTGATGTAGCATCAATTGCTAACTATGGAGGAGAGTTCCAGACATTCCCATCCTTTGTGGAGATGACTTCCTAACTTTACAGTCAAAACCAAACTGTGCCCTATGGAGCATAAATTATTATTCAATACAAAAACTAATATGGCTTATAGAGTATGTAAACTGCACGCCCCACTATCCTTCCCATTGTATTTCCTGCAATACAATCCATGATACACTGGGATTCTCTGTTCGAGAGTTTAAACGCTCCCGCCAGCAGAAAATCAGGAATGGTCCACACTGGCGCTAGGAGCGCCCCTGACGTGCCGTTCCATGGTATTTGGAAATTTTCTTTTCCAAATTGGGTTTCCCGTGCCATTCCGTAGCATGCCAGGATCCATGCTGCAATTGAGAGGCACGGGACCTAGTCTCTTGGACAGGTCCCACATCTCTGAGATCGGAGCATCATTTTTAAAGGGCGTCCAGATCTGAAATAGCTGCTGCAACCCCACTCCCATCCAACCCCAGATCGCAGGCAGGGCACCATCTCACCCTAATCGCTGGCAAGCCACCCCCCTCAACGGAACCGCCTTCAGGGCCCCCATTCAGCCCCCCCAACCGGTCCCCCATTCGGCTCCCTCTCATTCTCCCTTCTGGCCATTGCTACCTTGCACCTTGCAGTCTGAGGGAGTGACGGGTTGGTCGGTACCCTCCCACCCATTGCCGCCATGGTGCTGAGGGGGAGGGTCCTTCATTGGAGGTGAGGGTCAGGGAGTCCTGTGTTATGTTGGTGGGTCTTCTCTGGGAATAGGTTCCTATGGCTGCTCTTCCCACCTGCAACCTTTAAAACTTATTAAATAGTCGGCCAGTATGTAAAAGTTACATTTTTCTCGTAACATAGTGAAAATGTTCTCATCTGCACCACTAAACCCTTTAAACAGCAAGTCAGTATGTAAGAAATGAAGTTTTCTCATAATAGAGTGAAAGCCCATCCTTACCCCGCAATCCTTTCAAATCTGATAATATGCCAAGTTTAAAGGTCTGTGAGATGAAGCTGAAACTTATGGGCGCGATTCTCCGCCCCCCACGACGGGTCGGAGAATAGCGGGAGGGCCTTCCCGACATTTTTCCCGCCCTCCAGCTATTCTCCCCCCCCCCCCCCACGCCCGCCTCCCGACACGAATCGCTGCTCGCCATTTTTTTACGGCGAGCAGCGATTCTCCCAGGCCGATGGGCCGAGTTCCCAGGCCTTTACGGCCATTTTCACGAACTGTAACACACCTGCTCTCACCGTTCATGAAAATGGCCACAAAGTGCTGTTCTGGGGAACCATGGCACCGATTGGCACGGCCGCACCATGGCCGTGCCAAGAGTGCCATGGGCCCGCAATCGGTGGGCACCGATCGCGGGCAGCGGGTCCGAACCCCACGCACTCTTTGTTTCTCCGCCGCCCCGCCGGATCAGTCAGCGGGGCGGCTGGGGGGCATACCGGCCCGCTCATGCGCGGGTTTCACGCATACGTGCGATGATGTCCTCCACGCATGCACGGGTTGGAGCCGTCCAATCCGCGCATGCGCGGCTGACGTCATCGTGCGCGTCAGCCACCGATAACTTTGGCGCGCGGGCCTAGCGAATTTCGCTAAGCCTGCGATGCCAAGGTTCACGGGGCCCTGCTGCTAGCCCCGACCGGGGAGCAGAATCGGGTCCCAGGAGGGGGTCCGGAGGCTGCCATGAAACACGGCCGGTTTCACGGCAGCCTTCACGTCTCTCCGCATTTGCGGAGAATCACGCCCTATGTCTTTAAAGTGGTGGAAACCTATGAAGTCGTTTTCACACAACCAAATTTCATTGACTTGTGAGGTATTGAAGGCAGTGTGTATGGCTATGAGGCTCAATGCTTGAACTGGATTGTTTACATTGAAATCCACATACACACATTGCCTCCTAATAGTATCATGATTGACAGCTCTTTGGAACTTCTAAGGGTAGAACCTGATTGTTTATTTTTACAGCTCTGTAGGGATCCATTAAGTCAGGATGTCAGCTGTTGCTCTAACTGCATTTTTTAATTAGTCTACCGCTTCATTCTCGAGTGATTTCTTAAAAGTGTAGCGGCATCCCCCACAACTGTCCTTTTCTCGAAGCCTGATTTTGACCCACCTAATTCTCCGCCCAATCGGGATTCCTGGGCCATTATTCAGCAATTCAAGTTAAAGTCCGCTGAACAGCATGTTTAGCTAGATGTTTCTCGGCGCTGAAAGACCCCACTATTCAATGGCATTTTGCTGTTGCTTTTTTTAGCCTTGATGAGGAACTCCCGTTGAGGCCAAGCTTAAAGTCAGCTTGCCAGTGCAGGAGAACTACTCACTGATCGGGACGTCATTCTAAAGGCAGCCCCGATCTTTTGACCTGCACTCCCACTGCAGTTTCAGGAACATCCAATTCACCCAATTTATCTCTTCTGGATCCTCAAGCACCCCCCCCCCCCCCGCACCTCACCTCGTAAGGAGGAATCCACGACAATGTCATACAAAATTGGCATGGTGCAATCTAACAATGCATCAAATGTACAAATAATTTGTGAATTATATATTCCAATATCAATTTTGTCTTAGACAGAGAATACAAATAAAGGTGCTGTCCAGTGCGATGCAAACTGTAAAGTCACAGTTCAATACATTCTATACAATGTTGTTAGCTGCAGTACAGGAGAATTGAAATTTCTGCATGGTAGTGGATAGTAAAGTACAAACTAGACATGCATCTAAATGATACAAAACATAATTTATGTCATGCAGAAATGCAAGCCCCACACTCTCCTATAAATGTGACTTCACCTAAACTCCTGCATAAAGAGGGCTGTACATCTTCTTGTGCAAATGGCATTGAAAACAAATTAATAAAACATTTGTTGCATCACAGGATGGGTGTACCAAGAGATGATGGATCGCAAAACAACAGGGCATTGTGAAAGTGATGAATTGACAATGTGAAGAGTTCTATGTGTGCAAAATCATTGAGATGGCTTTTATAGTACAAATCTCTGCATGTTACAATACAACAACTTGCATTTTAGAAAATACACATAATGGAGAGAAATGCCTCACGACAGTTCACAAAACCATAATCAGATACAAATAAATGGCAAGCCAAAGGAGATACAGGTGGGAGAGTAATGGAGGGGTGAGGTGGACGGAAATTGTTGTCAAAGCTCTGTGTTTTAAGGAGGGTCTTAAGGGATGAAGGAGGTGGAGACGTTGAGGTTGAGGGAGGGAATTCCAGAATATTGGACCTGAACTGCTTATAGCATGGATGTCTATAGAGAGGCACAGAATTCCCCCTCCCTTAATGTGGTACATATTCTTCAGTTGCATGGACACCAATAGGTCACCCCATCCAGACTATACTATCTGCCAGTCTGCTGTTATAAACACCTGCTTACTGTACAGAAGGAAGCCATTCGGCCCTCCGTGACTGTGCGAGCTAAGCACACTTAATAATTTGTCTTAGTCAGACATAATGCAAGTAATACAATTGTGAAAACTTTTTAAAAATGTATTTATTTTTTCACGGAATGTGGGAATTACTGTCTACGTCAGCATTTATTGCCCATCCCTAATTGCGCTTAAGAAGGTTGTGGTAAGACACCTTGAACTGTTGTACACCCACAGTGCTGTTGGGGAGGCAGTTCCAGAATTTTGACCCAGCAACAGTGAACGAACAGCAATATATTTCCAAGCCAGGATGGTATGTGGTTTGGAGGGGAGCTTGTAGCTGATGTTGTTCCCAGACATCTCTACTCTTGTCCTTCTAGGTGAAGGAGGTTGTGCATTTGGAAAGCGTTGTTGAAGGAGCCTTGGTGCATCTTGCAGATGGTACATACTGCTGCTTCTGTGTATTGGTGATTGAGGCATTGAATCTTTAAGGTACTGGATGATGTGTCGATCAAGGGGGCTGCTTTGTCATGGATGGTGTCGAGCTCCTGAGTGTTGTTGGAGCTGCACTCATCCACGTAGGTGGGAAGTATTCCATCAAGCTGATGACTTGTGCCTTGCAGTTGGTGTACAGTGTTTGAGGAATCAGGTGAGTTAATCGCCACAGAATTCTGTTCTGCTTTTTTAGCCAAAGTATTTATATGGCTAATCCAGTTCAATGTCCAGTCAATGGTAACCCCAATACATTGATTGTGGAGGATTCAGTGAAATTAATGTCATTGAATGTCAAGTGGAGATGGTTGCTTTTTTTTTGGCGATGGTCATTGCCTGGTACTTGTGTGGCACAAACGCTACTTGTCATTTATCAGTGCAAGTCTGAATGTTGTCCATGTCTTGCTGCATATGGACATGGACTTCTACTGTATCTGAGGAGTTGTGAATAGTTCGGAATGCTGCAATCATTCCACCTTCTGACCTTAGGCTTAGAGATGGTCAATGCGAAGCAGCTGAAGATGTTTAGGCCTAGGTCACGACCCTCAGGAACTCCTGCACCGATGCCCTGGGAATAAGATGATTGATCTCCAACAAGCATAACCATCTTCATTTGTTCTAGGCATGAGTCCAACTAGTGGAGAGCATTCCTCCGAATTTTCATTGACTCCAGTTTTGCTAAAGGTCCTTGATACCACACTCAGTTAAATGCTGCCTTGATATCAAAGGCAGTCATTCTCACCTCACCCGTTCAGCTCATTTGTCCATGTTTGAGCCAAGTCTTTAATGAGGTCAGGAGCAGAGTGAACCTGGCAGATCACAAACTGAGCATCAGTGAGCAAGTTATTGCAGAACAAGTGCTGCTTGACGCCACTTTTAATGACACCTTTCATCATTTTTCTGATGATTGAGAGTAGGCTGATGGGGTGGTAAGTAGCTGGGTTAGATTTGTCCCGATCTTTGGGGACTGGATATACCTGGGCAACTTTCCACATTGCTGGATAGATGCCAGTGTTGTAACTGTATTGGGACAGCTTGACTAGGGACACGGCTGGTTCTGGAGTTCAAGTCTTTTGTTGGGAGATGTTACTAGGGTTCATAGCTTCACAGTATCCAGTGCCTTTAGCTGATTCTTGATATCATGTGGAGTGAATCAAACTGGCTGAAGACAAATTGACGTCTGTGATGCTGTGGATCTCAGAAGAAGTTGAGCGAGATCATCTACATGGCATTTCTGGCTGAAGACAGTTTTAAATTCTTCATGTCTGGTCTTTTGTGCTTACCTCATGTTCATTGTTTGATTGTCCACCACAATTCACACGGTATGACAGTAGAGCTTTGATCAGATCTGTTGTTTTGGGGATCACTGAGCTCATGCTACTTACATTGCTTGGCATGCATGTAGTACTGTGTAGCCAATTCTTCAGGTTGACACATCATTTTCAGGAATGCTTACGCTGCTCCTGGCATGCCCTCCTGCACTCTTCATTGAACCAGGGTTGACCCCCCGCTTGATGATATTGGTTGGAGTGGGGGTATATTGGTAGAGTATATGCTGAGGTTACAGATTAGATTGAATACAATACATCAACACAAGCACTGTGCAGTGATCACACTTACAGATACCCCCTTGGACAGAATATCTGCCATTGCTAGATTGCTGAGGGCAAGGTTGAGGCACCCTCAATTACGACGCGAGAGCGGTAATCAAAAGGCTTTAATCTACAGAGAACTGAACAGCATCCGAGAGAAGTGTGCTCACCACATGGAGCCTTATCCTATATTCCGTTTCCTGGGGGCGTAGCCAGAGGTTCCAAGCATCTTAAAGGGGCAAGGTATTAAAGGTCAGGTACCGTTTACAGCAGTTATTAATACTGTTCATCACAGAGGTCAAGTAGGTTTTGTGTTTCAGGATGACCAACACCATTACTGTAAAGTAACTTTATTAATAACAGAACATGAACACACAATTGCAAGGCCTTTGTGGCCGTACTACAATCTACATTGATGTGCTAGCTGACCTTGGACCCCTAGGTCAGATGACCCCATGAAGTACATGGTGCGCCGTATTATGTCTAATACTGGAGTCCACTATCACATTCACCCTAATATCATACAGCTTTCCCCCTCTTTTTGGTTCTCTCACTTCCTGACACAAACCAATTCCAGCAACTAAGTTCTTTCGGACTTAGCCAGAATTGGTACCAGCAAGATACTCTTGGTGATGAACTTTGGATTCCCTCACCAAGAGTACATTCTGTGCCCTTTCCACCTTCAGTACTTCTTCAAGTGGCGTTCAACATGGAGAAGTAGCAATTCATCAGCTAAGGGGCAAAGGTGGTGATAATTAGCAGCAGATTTCCTTGCCCATGTTTGGCTTGATACCATGTGACTTCATGGGGTCCAGAGTCAATATTTAGGATTCCCAGGGCAACTGCCTCCCAACTTTATACCACTGTGTTGTGCTCTCTGGTCGGTCTGTCCTGCCAGTGGGACAGGATATAAGCAGGAATGACAATGATGATGGTGTCTGGGACAATGTCTGTAAATTATGATTCCATAAGTATGACTATGGGTGCGATCTTCCGGCCTCGTTACACTCTCACTCAAGCAAAACTAGGCTAGTTAATGGCGGGAGAGTCCAAAAACGAGTGCCACGCCGGGCGCCAAACAGTTTATGATGCAATCAGCCTGCTCCCGCAAGCCAATTCGGGACCACACCGTAGCATGGCGAGAAACCAATTATCACCACTTAAGCCACATTTCCTTACAATTAATGCGAGCCACCCCATATCCAATGGCTTTGCGCCATTCAGCCGCTTCTCCAGGAAGTGCTCACGCTGGCGCCGATTAGTACTCCTTTTTAAAAACGTGGACCAGGTGGAATAGCAGCCGGGGGGTCTCCCGGACCATCAAAGGTCAGGGTAAGTGCAGGGTGGCTCCCTGACCCTCCCCCTGGAATGTGGACATGTTGGCATTGCCCAGCTGGCACCTTGGCACTGCACCCCTGGCATTGCCAAGCTTGAAAGGATCACAGCCCGAGCGCCAGGGTGGCAGTGCCAGGATTCCTAGGTGCCATGGGTCAGGGGGCAAGGGGGCCATGCCTATTAAATAAGGGTGGAGGGGTGGTTTGAAGGGTAGAGTAGCACAGAGCAGGTAAGTAGGGGCACCTGGGAGTTTGGGGGGGTAATGGATGGGGTCCTAGGGAGGAGGGATTGCTGTAAGGGGGCTTTGGGGGATCTGCAGAGAGAGGACCTCCAGGACCTCATAGCGGAGTGTGCTCACTTGGGGGGTATGGGGTAGTGTTCATGTGTGTGTGTGGGGGGGGGGGGGGGGGTGGGGGTGACATTGCACATGGCTGGGGGTTGTGGGGGTCCCACAAGCTCACTTAGAGATCAGGGCACCCTTTCAAAATGGTGGCCCAATCTCTGAGTTCAGCTCCCCAGTGCTAAAAAAATTCCAAGTGTGGCCCAAACCGGTGAGAAACTCCCTAGGGCCCAAAAAAAGTGACTAAGTGTCATTGAATAGCGGTGGGGAAGTTGCCGGCAGAGCCGACAGGAAACTCACTGTAAAGCCTGCCACAAATGAATTTCGAAATTTGTCAGGAAAATGGCGCCCTATGTCTAGCTGTTGCTTGACTAGTCTGAGGGACAGCGGTCCCCCAAGCCTCCAGATGTTTGTAAAAAGTGCTTTCCTGGATCAACAGAGCTGCACATGCCATTGGCGTTATCATTGCTTAGGTCTGTCTGGTTTCATTCCAAGTGGCTTACTTGCCCATTTCACAGGTCATTTAAGGGTCAAACACACTGTTGTGGGTCTGGAGTCCCATGTAGGCCAGACCAGAATTGGATTGGAGTTATTTATTGTCATATATACTGAGGTACAGTGAAAAGTATTGTCCTGCATACAGTCTAGAAAAATCATCCCATACATGAAAAACAAACATCGGGCATACATAAATACACAATCTAAATACATCGGCACAGGCATCGGGTGAAGCATACGGCGTGCAGTACTACTCAGCAGAGAAAATACATACATACAGTGCAGAAGGAAGCCATTCGGCCCATCGAGTCTGCACCGACCCACTTTAAGCCCTCACATCCACCTTAACCCAATAACCCCACCAAACCATTTTTTGGACACAAAGGGCAATTTAGCATGTCCAATCCATCTAACCTGCACATCTTTGGACTATGGGAGGAAACCGGAGCACCCGACGGAAACCCATGCAGACACTGGGAGAGCGTGCAGACTCCGCACAGACAGTGACCTAGCTGTGAATTGAACCTGAGACCCTGGCACTATGAAGCCACCGTGCTAACCACTGTGCTACCATGCTGCCCATGTGTGAAGAGATCAGATGAGCCCTTAAGAGAGTCCTTTAGGAGTCTGGTAACAGTGGGAAAGAAATTGTTTTTGAATCTGTCCGTGCGTGTTCCCAAACGTTTTTATCTCTTGCCCGAAGAAGTTGAACGAGTGCATACGCTGGGTGGGAGGGGTCTTTGATTATGCTGCCCACTTTCCCAAGGCAGCGGGAGGTGTAGACAGAGTCAACTGAAGGGAGGAGGGTTCGCTTGATGGACTGGGCTGTGTTCACAACTCTTTGTAGTTTCTTATGGTCTTGGGCCGAGCAGATGCCAGACCAGGCTGTGATGCAGCCAGGTTGGATGCTTTCTATGCAGCCAGGTAGGATGCTTTGAGCTTTGACAAAGAGTCATTGGACTTGAAACGTTAGCTCTTTTCTCTCCCTACAGATGCTGCCAGACCTGCTGAGATTTCCCAGCACTTTTTCTTTTGTTTCAGATCCCAGCATCTGCAGTAATTTGCTTTTATATAGGATGCTTTCTATGGTGCATCTGTAAAAGTTGGTCATAGACAATGTGGACATGCCGAATTTTCTTAGTTTCCTGAGAAAGTACACGTACTGTTGTGCTTTCTTGGTCGTAGCGTCGATGTGGGTGGACCAGGACAGATTGTTGGTGATGTGCACACCTAGGAATTTGAATCTGTCAAGCATTTCCACCTCAGCCCCATTGATGCAGATAAGGGTGAGTACGATACATTGCTTCCTGAAGTCAAATACCAGCTCTTTAGTTTTGCTGACATTGAGGGAGAGACTTGTTGTTTTACCACTCCACTAGGTTCTCTATCTCCCTCCTGTACTCTGGCTCATCATTGTTTGAGATCTGACCCACTACGGTCGTGTCATCAGCAAACTTGTAGATGGAGTTGGAGCAAATTTTGCCACACAGTCATGTGTGTATAGAGAGTTTAGTACGGGGCTAAGTAGGCAGCCCTGTGGGGCCCGGCCCAGTATTGAGGACAATCATGGAGGACAATCTATGAGTCAGGAAGTTGAGGTTCCAGTTGCCGAGGGAGGAGCTGTAACAGAACCCAGTAACAGTTAATATCTAGATGAATAACAGCAGTATAATCTAGTACAATTACTATTGTTCTAAACAACAATGCTTTTGGTTCCCCACATCAAAGCCTCACGCTCAGACCATTGCACCCATGGCTAGTGGGAATGACAGCAAAGCCTTTGCAACTATCAGACAAATTTCATGCTTGTTTCTAAGCTCAGAAAATTATTTTTCTGCTGGATAGAATGCACCCATTTTATGGTCGTTGAGAGGGATCTATAGAATCCAAAGGGTATATATAACACTGAAGAAATCATCTCCAGCTCAGAATGCAAAACAAATGTTTTTAGTTTTTCTAACGAAAGACAAAAGCCCTTTTCTCTCCCGTATCCTCTTTGATATATTTATGTACCTCCACCGGGAAGTAAATTTCCAAAGTCAGTTCTGTTTCTCTTTGTAATTAAATCTCTTTCAATTAAATATTTTTTCAGCTAATAAACTTAGTAGCTGAGCAGGGTACAACAGCTTCTTTGTTGCCAACAGTGATCACCTATTGAAGGCTATCTAACCCAGCCCACAATGAATTTAAATCCACTGCAAACATCAGCTTCAACAATTGTTTTATTAACACCGCTACAAGGCAATCTATTTTAATTCTTCTGGAGCAAGATAAGGAGTGCAGAATTGAGCATATTAATGTGAGCAGGAGTGCAGGGGCAATTCTGAATTATACTTTCACTGGCCATGTGATTTATTCCTTCATAACATAAAGCAGTCTCACACAATGCTCTCAGCATTGTCACTGACAGCTGACATACCATACAATCTCCGTTTGGCTGTACCTCTGAAAGTGTGACTAACAGCATTTGCTCTTATTGTTTATGCAGCCTTAGGCCAGTTACTCACCAGCGTCTGCCTGTCTAAACCTGAAGCAAACTATCAGAATAAACTCTTTTCAAGGGTTAGAAAATTCCATTCACTGGGTTGTCACTGACAACTTACTCAGCACAGCTGTCCAGTACTTCATTGCAAGTAGCCATTGTTCATTTATAAGACAGCCCTGTGTTCATTGATTGGGGAAAATTTTAAATAAAAACAGCAAGGGCTGGAAAAATTCAGAAGAGTTTTTCTAAGGTTTGCAAGATGTTTAGTAGGCATCTTCATACAGTACTATCAAAGTTCAGCAAAGCTAGAATTGTCTGATCGGCACCTAATTCTTTGTTCAAACACGACACGAGAGACGGCCTTGTACATCTGTTTTAAACCTCCTTCAGTACTTTCATCAATCATGGATGCTGCGAGTGTCATTAAGATCGCAATCAATAGTACAACAGCAGCTTTCTTTCATGATCACACACATTTCAGGACCACAAAATAATTAAACAATCAAAGTCTTTCATATTACTGCCTTCTTACAAGTCATTGTTTGGAGAATTATATACAAAGTTTATCTGATAAAACATATCTGAAAGTTTGTCTTCTTGTGGAATTAGTTTCTCTGCATTTCAAAACACTGAAGTTAACTCAGTGGACATTTTGGCTCCTGGTTATTTGTGCACGCAAAGCTTCACCGAAGTCCTAATTTTGGCATCGAAGTGAAAGATAGCTGAAGTATGTTTGTTTATTTGTTTCAAACTGATTTTACAACCCTGGCCCATTGCTAGACATTTTATAGACTTGAAAGTGTTCTATTTTATCATATAGGTGATATGACTCTGTTTATCTGTAATGAAAATAGTCTGCAGCTTTTAACGGGTTACGTTAGCCTTCGCAATGCATGCTGGTAAGATTCGGTCAATTACTGTACTCCTGTCTGCAGCAGCATTTTGTATTTCATCAAAACTATCGCTGCTCCCCCACGTTGAATAGCTTTTGCAAATCTTAAGCACAAATTTCACTTCTTACAATGTCAGGATCACAATAACATGGCTGGGACCAAGTCAGTTTTCGTGGGTGGCATATTAGCACAGTGGTTAGTACTGTGGCTTCACAGCACCAGGGTCTCAGGTTCGATTCCCGGCTTGGCTCACTGTCTGTGTGGAGTCTGCACATGTTTGTGTTTGTGCGCGTTTCCTCCGGGTGCTCTGGTTTCCTCCCACAAGTACCAAAAGACGTGCTGTTAGATAATTTAGACATTCTGAATTCTCCCTCTGTGTACCTGAACAGGTGCTGGAATGTGGCGACCAGGGGCTTTTCACAGTAACTTAATTGTAGTGTTAATATAAGCCTACTTGTAACAATAAAGATTATTATTATCAATTAATTCAGCAAACCTGGGGCAGCAGAGAGGATCAGCAAAAAGTTCAATTTAAAAGCGATTCCTTTGTGGAGCCAGGAGCAGTAGATGCTCGACAGCCTCCAGAAAGAAAGCTAAAGCTTCTCATGCCCATAGCCCAGATCCTCTCACCTTCCCAAATGCAAGATGCCTGTGAGGCACTGCCAGAATCTGAGCTGTGTCATCGAATGACCTCCATGCCTTGTGGACAGCCTATAAATGGGGTTAGGATTTAAAATAACCAGGGCTCCGATGTGTACGGCAGTGGGTGAGTTTTTGACTCACCTCCCCATCCACAAGCCCAGAATTAAAATTGAGCCAATAAATTCTGGTCACCTGAAGCAGTCACATTTCCTCCTCCTATCCCAGGCCACTGAGGCCTCCTGTTCACCACCCAGTTAACACTCCCAAAACCGGGGATTGATTTTGGTCTGTATAGCTCAGCAGATTATTAGGTAAACTCACTGAGTCACCAATAGAGCTGCGTCAATTCCATTATGAGAGCGAAACCAAGTAGCTACAAGATAGTAAAAGTGAGGGCAGTACGGTGCGCAGTGGGTTAGCACTGCGGCCTCACGGCGCCGAGGTCCCAGGTTCAATCCCGGCTCTGGGTCACTGTCTGTGTGGAGTTTGCACATTCTCCCCGTGTTTGCGTGGGTTTTGCCCCCAAAACCCAAAAATGTGCAAGCTAGGTGGATTGGCCACGCTAAATTGCCCCTCAATTGGAAAAAAATAATTGGGTATTCTAAATTTATTAAAAACATTTTTAAAAAGATAGTAAAAGTGACAGAAGGGACAACACTACAAAATGAACGCAACACAATACCAGCAGAAAGTGTAGGTATGACATGAATGAAAGGTCAGAAAGGCACAAAACAGACACAACATGACATAACCTTTATAAAACTGCTGGCTTAATAATTTCAGAATGCCCAATGTTTTTTTTATGCTGTGGGACTGGATTCTCAGTCGATATTGCATTACTCTCCCCTGACTTCCATTCTTAATTCCCGAGAAGGTTACATTTCTTGGGTTAAAGTTCACCACTCTTTTAAGTTAAAATGTTTTTTCAGGAATATAATGACCATTTTAGATGCTGGCCATGCCTTCAGCAATTTAGTTCCACTTTCTTGGAATTCCTGCCCTGCTCCTCCCCACCTCTATCTTTAAGACCTGCCTAATGTTCACTTATTTAAGAAGACTTTCTTGAGTCAAAGGAAGAGTAAGTTTATTTGTTACTAAAAACAAGGAAAATAATAAAAATGCAACACACAGATTAGAATCATAACAGTGCAGAAGGAGACCATTTGGCCCATCGAGTTTGCACCAACCCTCTCAAAGAATACCCTACCTAGGCCCAAGACCCACCCTATCCCCGTAACCCGATAACCCCATCTGACATTTTGGACACGAAGGGGTAATTTAGCATTGCCAATCCACCTAACCTGCACATCTTTGGATTGTGGGATGAAACTAGCGCACCCAGAGGAAACCCACGCATAAACAGGGAAAACATTCAAACTCCACACAGACAGTGACCTAACCCAGGTCTCTGGCGCTGTGAGGCAGCAGTGTTAACCACTGTGCCACCGCTCAGAAATGCTAAAAGTCCAAATAAAAGTTTATAAGAATATATACGTCAGTCCTTGGCTTGTCCGTGATGAGTAGATACTTGCAGCCGTTAAGTTGGGTGACTCCAGTAATGGGCGGCACATTAGTACCGTTGCTTCACATCGCCAGACTCCCAGGTTCGATTCCGCGCTTGGCTCACTGTCTGTGTGGAGTCTGCATGTTCTCCCCGTGTCTGCGTGGGTTTCCTTCGGGTGCTCCGGTTGCCCCCTACAAGTCCCCAAAGATGTGCTGTTAGGTGAATTGGCCATTCTGAATTCTCCCTCTGTGTACCCAAACAGGCACCGGAATGTGGCAACTAGGGGCTTTTCACAGTAAGTTCATTGTAGTGTTAATGTAAGCCTATTTGTGAAACTAATAAAGATTATTATTATTATTTGTGCTGGCTTCAGCAGTTTAGCAGTTAGTTGGTGACACTGGGTTCTGCAGGATAGCTGAAAATCTGCTCCATTTCCTTTGGATTGTGGCTTTTGCCAAGCCTTGCCCACAGCAACATAGAGAGAGATCCATCACCTGTTTGCCTTTGCAGGGGCTGTTTTCTCTTCCTGTTTTACATAGAACATAGAACAGTACAGCACAGAACAGGCCCTTCGGCCCTCGATGTTGTGCCTAGCCCTACTTAAACCCACGTAACCCGTATACCCGTAACCCAACAATCCCCCCATTAACCTTACACTACGGGCAATTTAGCATGGCCAATCCACCTAACCCGCACATCTTTGGACTGTGGGAGGAAACCGGAGCACCCGGAGGAAACCCACGCACACACGGGGAGGACGTGCAGACTCCACACAGACAGTGACCCAGCCGGGAATCGAACCTGGGACCCTGGAGCTGTGAAGCATTGATGCTAACCACCATGCTACCGTGAGGCCCCCTTTTTTTTTTTTTTTTCTTTTTTTTTTTTTTCTTGGCCAATCCACCTAACCCGCACATCTTTGGACTGTGGGAGGAAACCGGAGCACCCGGAGGAAACCCACGCACACACGGGGAGGACGTGCAGACTCCACACAGACAGTGACCCAGCCGGGAATCGAACCTGGGACCCTGGAGCTGTGAAGCATTGATGCTAACCACCATGCTACAGTGAGGCCCCCACACTGGTGTCACCCTCACACTGACACACCAGCACATTAAGATGCATAGATCAGGTCTGCAGCCAGTTTCTAACCCATTTCCCTGCACAATCCTGCAAGGGAAGTTTGTGACTTGCAACCAGAGTTCATGGGCTGGATTCTCCGGATGCCGACGCCGAAATCGCGTTCAGCCGGAGAATCAAAGTTCCCGACCAAATCGGGGGTGGGCGGCGCCGCTTTCACGATGCTCCGTACCCTCCAAAGCAACGCCGCGCCACGTAGCGACAGCCTCAGGACATTGCCTGAGGCCCGCCGCACCCTGATGCTCCGGCCCCGACCGGCCGAGTTCCCGATGGCATCGATCGCATGTGGTCTCATCCACTGGGAACTCGCCGTGGCGGCTGCGGACTCAGTCCAGCATTCACACAGTTGGGGGAGGACCGATCTGTGGGCAGGGGGGATTTTAATAGGGGCCGGGGGCACTGTGAGGTGGGGGGGGGGGGGGGGGGGGGGTGGGGTGGTCCAGGGCGCACGAGCGGCCCAAAGGAGGGGCACTATTTTGTGGTCCAGGTCCATGAGCGGCCTCCGCCATGTAGCATCGCGCAGCCGCTGCGGATTGCCTCCATGCGCATGCTCGGCCATGGACCCGGCAATTCTCTGGGCTGTATCAGCAACTGGAGCCGCGTGCTCTACGCTACCGGCATGCTAGCCCCAGCAGAACAAGGATTCGGTGGCCATTTTATGCCATGTTTTCTGGCATAAAACGCCACCGTTCCCACGCCGGCATGGGAACATAGCCCCAGAATTGGAGAATCCAGCCCTGTTCTTTTCACCTCAGACCATTTGCATATTCTGAGATATAAATCAGCAGGCGATGGGTTTTGGATGTCTGTTGAGATGTGCAATCAGCCTTTTGTCTCCATATCCTTCCTACCCCCCCCCCCCTTTCAAATCTCTGATTGAATAGGTTCATGGACACCTTTCAGGTGCAACATTCCAGGTCTCCAGGTTTCTTGGGACTAGTTGGTCAACTATAATCCACATAGAAATTTTCCAGAAAGTGCATATCATCAGCCATCTCTTGCTCAGTGTTTTTGCTTGTATTACTTTTTAAAAACTAACGTCTTCCTTACTGACTGCCCTTGACATCAAGGTAGCATTTAAACAAGTGTGGGATCAAAGAAACTGAACAAAACCGAAGTCAATGGGAAACAGGGGGGAAACCCTCTGCTAGTTGGAATCAAAGGGAGATGATTGTGGTTGACCAAGGTCAATCATCTTTGATCCAGAACAACACCATAGTGTCCTAGCCCAACCACATTCATCAATGGCTTTCTTTCCATCATAAGGTCAGAAGTGGGAATGTTTGCTGATGATTGCACAATGTTCAGCATCATTCACGACTGCTCAGACACTGAAGCCGTCTATGTTCAAATGCAACAAGACCTGGACAATATGCAGGCTTTGGATGAAAAGTGGCAAGTCACATTCATGCCTCAGATGTGCCAGGTAATAACCATCTCCAACATGGGAGAATCTAACCATCAGCCCTTGACATTCAATGGCATTACCATCACTAAATCCTCCAGCATTAACATCTTGGGGCTTAAAATTGACTGAACAGTGAACGGAACTAATCATATCCATACCGTGGTGACAAGAGCAGGTCAGAGGCTTGCGGGGGGGGGGGGGGGGGGGGGGGGGGTTGTGTGCTGAGTAACTTGTCTTCTGATTCCCCAAAGCGTGTCCACCATCTATAAGTCACAAGTTAGGGGGGTGATGAAATAGGCTCCACTTGCATGGATGAGTGCAGCTCCAACAACACTCAAGAAGCTCAACAACGTCCAGGACAAAGCTTGATTGCCACCCCATCGACGAACATTCACTCTGTCCACTAACTATGAGCAGTGGCTGCAGTGAGTATCATCTACAAGATGCACTGCAGGAACTCACCATGGCTGCTTCGGCAGCACCATCCAAACCCACAACTACTATCATCTAGAAGGATAAGGGCAGCAGACAGATAAAGTCATGACCACCTGTAAGTTCTCCTCCAAGTTATTCACCGTCCCGACTTGGAAACATATTGCCCTTCCTTTGCTGTTACTGGGTCAAAGTCCTGGAACTCACTCCCTAACAGCTTACCTTCACTCCATGAACTGCAGTGATCCAAGAAGTTAGCTCACCACCACCTTCTCAAGAGTAATTAGGGATGAGCAATAGTTGCTGGTCTCGCCAACGAAGCCCACATCCCAAAAACGAATAAAAAGAAATGAAGCAGGTTGATTTGTCCTGGATAGTGTGGAGTTTCTTGAGCATTGTTGGAGCTGCACTCATCCTGGCAAGTGGAGAGTATTCCTTCATATCCCTCACTTGTGCCTTGTAGATGGTGACAGGCTTTGGGGTGTCAGGAGGTTAGATCATCACAGTTGCTCGCAGACGGCAGCTATTGATGGTTGTTCAGGCATTCTGATTTGCACAGGTCTAACCCGAGACACATCTTCATTGCTCATTCCATGACCATATCCTTTTGCTTTGCACCATCATCCTTATGTCACTTAATTTCTTCTGCCTTCCACCCCATCGCAGACAATCCCTTTTGTTTTCTATTTCTTTCTGGCTTTTCCTGTCTCTGTACTTGCTTAAGATTTATCACTCCTCAAACATTTCCCAATTCTGCCCATCAATGTGAAAATTTGGGGAGATACTTAACCCCTTTAAAATAATTGAAGGTCAGAACCATTTCTGGGTCCTGACCCTAGCCTTTTTGGCACCTTGCCCAGCCATTCTCTTACAGACTGCAGATTCTTAATTAGCCGTCTCCGTACCCGCTGAGCAATTAAGAATAGTGGGTGGGTTCCTGTGGTTTAAGGCCCAATTAGATATCTTGCAGCCTTGGACGAACAGCATCTCTACTGGCAGAGATGGGCGCTACTGTTGTAGAAAGTGAACCTTGTGGGTATCTCCACACTCTGGTGGGATTCTGAGGCACTCTCTGATGAGATTCTGCTATTTTAAAACAATCCGTGACATAGCTGCTAGGCAACAGGATGGTCTGCACCTGCAACTGAGGCTCCTGCACCGTCAGTGGAAAGGGAGGTCAGTGGGAGCTAAAAAAAACTGTCTCCATTCTCCTGCTGGGCTTTGAACTCCTCCTGGGGCCATTTGCTGCTGGGAATACCCGAGCAGGGTTCCCTATCTTCCCACACTGGGCACTTAAATATGGAAAACTCTTGCTGCTTCCACCCCATCTCTGTCGAGATTGGCTAAAGGTAAGGTCTTGTTGGCTGACCAATCTGAGTCCTCCTGTTATTCCCAGGCCTGGGCCAGTTTTAATTTTTATCTTTTACATACGAACATATGAACATACAAAGGAGCATACAAATTAGGAGCAGGAGTAGGCCACTCAGCCCCTTGAGACTGCTCCACCATTCAATAAGATCATGGCTGATTTCATTGTAACTTCAAATCCATATCCCTGCCTACCAATAACCTTTCACCCCTTGTTAATCAAGAATCTACCTATTTCTGTCTTTAAAGTATTGAAAGGCTCTGTTTCCACTGCCTTTTGAGGAAGAGAGTTCCAAAGGTTCACAACTCTCTGAGGGAAGGTTTCTCCTAATCACCGTCTTAAATGAGCAAACCCTTATTTTTAAACAGTGACTCCTCGTTCTAGATTCTCCACAAGACGAAACATCCTCTCCGCATCTACCCTGCCAATATCCCTCAGGATCTTAAAAGGTTTCAATCAAGTCACCTTTTAGTGGATACAAACCTAACCATTCCAATCTTTCAACAAAGAATAAAGAACAATACAGCACAGGAACAGGCCCTTTGGCCCTCCAAGCCTGCGCCGACCATGGAACCTGCCTAAACTAAAACCGTCTGCACATACGGAGTCCGCATCTTTCCATTCCCACCCTATTCATATATTTGTATAGATGTCCTTTAAATGCTGCTCTTACCACCTTCCCAGGCAACGCGTTCCATGTAAAAAACTGTCCCTTGAGACTGCTCCGCCATTCAATACGATCATGGCTGATTTCATTGTAACTTCAACTCCCTATCCCTGACTACCAATAACCTTTCACCCCTTGTTAATCAAGACTCTACCTATCTCTGTCTTATAAGTATTGAAAGGCTCTGTTTCCACTGCCTTTTGAAGAAGGGATGTGGAAAAAAAACTTTCTCACAAGACAATCCGCCCATTCCAGGTAATATTCTTATAAATTTTCTCTGGACTGCTTCTAACGCCTCTACATCTTTCCTTAAATAAGGAGGCACTTCTTTTATTCTCTTGCTCTTTCTCTCGACTTCTCAACTTTCTGTTTCATATGTCTTCAGTTTATCAATTTGCTCTTTTTCACTCCACTGATGAAAAAAAAGAATTCTGAAGAGTTAGAAACGTGCAAGGTGGAAGACTGCAGAAAATAAACTAAGGGTGCTGTGGTATTATCTGACTATCAGCATTATAACTGTTAATGTAGTACCATGAATAGCCACTAGAGGGAGGTGCAGATACTACTAGATAAAGCAGTGATGCTGGACCTCAGGGGAGGAATTAGCAGGTGACAGCTAGAGCGAGGTTATAAGAGCAGTTCGTGTGAGAAGGTTAATTATAGTTATACCAGTTTGTGAGATTAGCAGTTGGTGAATGTAGTTAGATGTTATTGATCAATTCTGCATTCTAAAAGGACTAAGTGTCGAAACCCAGTTTAGTAGTGCAAATAAAATCATAGCTTTGTTTAAGTCAGTGGAACACTACGCAATCCATCCTGAATAAGCAACACAAAGAACATCACAGGTGCAGTTTGCAAGTTAGGAATTCTTTAATGGAACTGAGAAGTTTCTTCTTAAAGCATGGTACGTAAAGTAGGAATGTGTTTATATGTGCTTTAGGCTAATGGAATTATTTGCTCGTGTATTTTTTTATTCGTTCAAGGGATGTGGGCGTCGCCGGCTAAGCCAGCATTTATTCTCCATCCGTGCCAGGTCTTAATGGCTCAGCATGTCAGAAAGTGTACTTACCAATCCACTCACCAGGAGAGCTAACACAGGTTTGTTAATTCTATATATCCGAGATGACATTATGTGAACAGAGCTAGCTTCCCTGTGAACCATTGATTGTTTTAACATAAACTAACAGTGGTGATTTCTTTCACACTATCCTCAAATACCAACTATCTCCATGGTAACAGCTCCAAAGCATTCTGAAACTTAAGCCAATAGAGTGGCACAAGTCCACAGCAAATATATGCAAAGATCACTAAACAACCTGAACTTCGGGGCCTCACGGTAGCATGGTGGTTAGCATCAATGTTTCACAGCTCCAGGGTCCCAGGTTCGATTCCCGGCTGGGTCACTGTCTGTGTGGAGTCGGCACGTCCTCCCTGTGTGTGCGTGGGTTTCCTCCGGGTGCTCCGGTTTCCTCCCACAGTCCAAAGATGTGCGGGTTAGGTGGATTGGCCATGCTAAATTGCCCGTAGTGTAAGGTTAATGGGGGGATTGTTGGGTTACGGGTATACGGGTTACATGGGTTTAAAGTAGGGTGATCATTGTTCGGCACAACATTGAGGGCCGGAGGGCCTGTTCTGTGCTGTACTGTTCTATGTTCTATGTTCTATGAACTGAACAAACATGTCCCACTACCTCTTATAATAACTAGTACATGGTTTTTCAATGCTGTGTTCTCTTCAATAACTGAGCAGCAAAGTAAACCTGTCCACCATCTATAAGTCAGGAGTGTGATGGAATACTCTCCACTTACCTGGAAGAGTACAGCTCCAACAAAACTCAAGAGGCTCGACACCATCTAGCCCGCTTGATTAGCACCCCATCCACCACATTGAACATTCACTCCCTCAACCACCAATTCACAGTGAAAGCAGTGTGCACCGTCTGCAAGACGCATTGCAGACAACTCCCCAAGGCTCCTTTGACAGAACCCTCCAAACCCATGATCCCCTAGAAGGTCAACGGCAGCAGATATTAAGGAACACCACCACCTGGAGATTCCCCTCCAAGCCACACACTGACTTGGAAATATATTGATTTTCCTTCACTATCACTCAGTCAAAATCCCAGAACACCCTCCCAAACTGTAGTGTGGGTTTATCTACACCATACTGACTGCAGTAGTTCAGGAAGGTGACTCATCGCCACCTTCTCAAGGGTAATTAGGGATGGATAATAGAAACGCAGGCCTAGCCATGTTCTGTGGAAGAATTTCAAAAAAGCAAGCGCTGTGATCATGATAGGTGATATTACATGATTAGTGGCTGCCAGGCAAGGCATGGGACTGGCTGCTTCCAGGTCTGGGAGGCCACTGGGTCAGGGGAGCTACTGATGTGATGCAGCTACAACACCAACCTGAACCTGACTATCTTTCTCCCTCTCTGTCTGATCCCACACACAGAACAAAGTGATATCAGTATGGAACGAGTGAAGCTGGCTATTCTTCTTATTACAGTGTTGGAGAAGCCCAGATTCCAGCAGTAACAGGAGGTGGCACCCATGGAAGACCCAGCGACAGGAGACCAGGGACCACAGAGCAGGTTCAGGGGTTGGATACCATACCAACCATACAGAGGACATGAAGGAGCAGAAGGAGACCGAAGATATACAGCACCCGAGTGACCTTCATGAAGCTGTCAAACAACTTGCGCTGTAGAAGATTCCGACTCACAGGGAGACTGTGCAGTATCTTTGCCACGCCCTTGTTGACTTGGCGCCACATGGCGATGGAGAAGACCCGCATCCTGGGGTTGTAAAAGTCACGGCAGCCTTGAACTATTACACAACAGGATAATTCCAGGGCTCTACAGATGACATGTGTGGCATCATGCAAGCATCCGCCCATAAGTGCATCCGTGAGGTCACCTATGGGCTTTGGACTTCATTCATTTTGACCTGGACCATGCCCAGAAAGACGAGAGGGCTAGTGGAGTCAGCACCATTGCTGGTCTGGCTCAGGTTCCCTCAATGTGCAGCTGGTGTGCAACCACCAGATGTGATTCATGCACGCTATGTGCATATTTTCCAGGGAATATGTATGATAGTTACATCCTTCGGCAATCGCAGATCCGTGACATTTTCGACTTGTAGTGGACAAGGGATATCCCTTGAGGTCTTGGCTGATGACTCCAGTGCAGAGGTTAGAGTTTGCAGCAGCAGCCTGGTGCAACGAGGTTCACAGTACCACCCAGATCTGTGTTTAGAGCGGTGCATCGGCCTCCTGAGGATGTCTCCGCTGCCTCGACATGTCCAGTGGGGCCCTCCAGTACAAC
Source organism: Scyliorhinus canicula (assembly GCF_902713615.1). NCBI lineage: Eukaryota > Metazoa > Chordata > Chondrichthyes > Carcharhiniformes > Scyliorhinidae > Scyliorhinus > Scyliorhinus canicula. Next base: position 220,753,308 of record NC_052149.1, on the reverse strand, counting down.
CCTCAGAGGGTTTCCCACAATGTGGTGGCCTGCAGTGCCCTACATAACCTGGCCCTGCAGCGGAACAATGACTTTGTATCATGTGGCAGGCTTGATTCGGGAACTTAAGGTGAAGGAAGCTTTAGGAGGCAGTGACCACAATATGATAGAATTTACCCTCCAGTTTGAGAGGGAGAAGCTGTAATCAGATGTAAAGGTATTACAATTAAATAAGGGTAACTACAAAGGCATGAGGGAGCGGCTGGCCAGAGTTAATTAGAAGGGGGGCAGAGCAAGGAAGACAGTGGAACAGCAATGGCAGAAGTTTTTGGGGGTAATTCGGGAGGCACAACAGAAATTCAACCCAAGGAGGAGGAAACATTCTCAGGGGAGGACGAGGGAAGTTAAGAACAGCATAAAGGCAAAAGGAAAAGCATGCAAGGTGGTGAGGATTAGTGGAAAGCCAGAGGATTGGGAAGCCTTTAAATATGAGCAGAGGACAACTAAAAAAAGCAATAAGGGGGAACACACACACACAGACACACATACGCACAAACTAAGATGGGAAACAGATAAACACACACAGACCACACACACAAACTAAGATGGGAAACAGATAAACATTGTGTACTTTTACAGATTTGAATGACTTCAATCACCGATTTACGACTTCCAGTCTCCTAAATGTATCCTTTGAGTCCTGAGATAACAATGGTGCAGTCCCTGAAGCCAGTTTTGATCATATGACTGTCGGGTTAATGCTTATGGGCCCCTCCTGTCTTGTTTGAATGAGAGAGGCCATCATGATACAATAGAAAATTGATAGTGGCCTTTAAATTTTAATTTTTCCTTTTGTCCAATATGAAACATAGAGACAGATAGTTTTGAAACTCAATAGCCTTTAGTTGTTGGCCTATCCTTATGCAATGAAATGTGTGAATTCCACAACTGACTGTGAAGTACCCTTATCAATATTCATATTTAATTAGGTATTCACCAGAGACTTGGTATTGTCTGTAGTCCAAATGCCAAAAGTCAGATGATTTGTAGCAGACATCTTAACAGTTTGTTTGTGTCCAACTTTTTAAAGTATTGACTAAAATCTCATAATTGACATACCTGTCCTGGGCATGACACTTGATACTTGATTTATACATTACATTCACAGAGAAGAACTGAATAATTGAATAATTAATTTATTTAATTTTAAAGTTGACAATAAATATACAAAGATGCTGAAAAAGTCTCCATGCCCATTTTACATAATCCTGCCATTAATAAATTACAGAGACTAATTTCTTAATGTTTTCTTTGTGTCGTATATCATTCCAGTTTGTAAACGCATTTCCCTATTGAGCTTTCAAGACCAGCAATTCAACAACGTTTGGAAATGGCACAAGCCAGGACATATGTTTCCTCAGTCAAACTCTAGGTTTGTAATTTATAAATTAACGTTTGGACTTTTCTGATATTGAAACCAAGAGCCTTTTCAGAAACTCTAATTTCCCTTCAAGAATATACACAATGAGTTGGCTGAGAAGTTCAGTATCCATCCTGAATGGTAATCTAATCAGCAAAGCCCATTGTTTTACAGGACGAGACAAAAGGTTAGCAATAAAGCTGCACTTCCTGTTGACAGTTTAAAAAAATAATCATCATCATAGAATTTGCAGTGCAGAAGGAGGCCATTCGGCCCATCGAGTCTGCACCGGCTCTTGGAAAGAGCACCCTACTCAAGGTCAACACCTCCTCCTTATCCCCATAACCCAGTAACCCCACCAACACTAAGGGCAATTTATCATGGCCAATCCACCTAACCTGCACATCTTTGGACTGTGGGAGGAAACTGGAGGACCCGGAAGAAACCCACGCACACACGGGGAGGATATACAGACTCCGCACAGACACCACACAGACAGTGATCCAAGCCGGAATCGAACCAGGGATCCTGGAGCTGTGAAGCAATTGTGCTATCCACAAGGCTACCGTGCTGCCCATGCTGAATCATATTCAGACTTTCCATTTATCTCTCCAGCTCTTGACTGCTAAAAGATAACTTGAATTTGTTAGATTTTGTGTTAAGTTTCAGACAGAAATGACAACCCAATCAACTCTGAAGAAGAGTCATATGGACTCGAAACGTGACCTCTGTTTCTCACTTCACAGCTGCTGCTGAGGTTTTTCCCCAGCATTTTCTGTTGTTAAAGTAGGACACACAGTAAACACTAAGAAATTAGTCTCTGTAATTTATTAATGGAAGGATTATGTAAAATGGGCACGGAGACTTTTTCCGCATCTTTGTATATTTATTGTCAACTTTAAAATTAAGTAAATTAATTATTCAATTATTCAGTTCCTCTCTGTGAATGTAATGTATAAATCAAGTATTGTGTCATGCCCAGGACAGGTATGTCACATTATGAGATTTTAGTCAATACTTTAAACAGGTGTGGAGATGCTGGCGTTGGACTGGGGTGAGCACAGTAAGAAGTCTTGCAACACCAGGTTAAAGTCCAACATGTTTGTTTCAAACACTAGCTTTCGGAGCACTGCTCCTTCCTCAGGTGAATGAAGAGGTTTGTTCCAGGAACATCTGTATAGACAAATTCAAAGATGCCAGACAATGCTTAGAATGCGAGCATTTGCAGGTAATTGAATCTTTACAGATCCAGAGATAAGGGTTACCCCAGGTTAAAGAGGTGTGAATTGTCTCAAGCCAGGACAGTTGGTAGGATTTTGCAAGCCCAGGCCAGATGGTGGGGGATGAATGTAATGCGACATGAATCCCAGGTCCCGGTTGAGGCCGTACTCATGTGTGCGGAACTTGGCTATAAGTTTCTGCTCGGCGATTCTGCGTTGTCGCACGTCCTGTAGGCCGCCTTGGAGAATGCTTACCCGGAGATCAGAAGCTGAATGCCCTTGAATGCTGAAGTGTTCCCCGACTGGAAGACCAGAGCGTACTATGAGGTAGGATAACGTCTGGCTCTCATCATATCTTACTGTACATGATAACATTTCTGGTGGCAGAATTGAACCTGAATATGAGTAGAAAGAAAGACTTCCATTTAAATAGCACTACCTTAAAATGCAAGAAAGCATGGCGCTTTAGTTTAATTTATCATCCAAAAGATCATGGGCGGGATACTCCGTCCCACCGTACCCGTTTTCTGGTGCAACGCGACCCTGCTGGCAGCAGGATTCTCCATCCCAGCAGCCGGCCAATGGCATTTCCCATTGTGGGCACCCCACACCACCGGGAAACCCGCAGACGTGAATGTGCTGCCGGTGAAGCGGAGGGTCCCGCCGACGGTGAAACCAGCTGCCCACCACCCATCACCTCTCAATACTTCACTGGAGTGTCAGCCTAGCATTTCTGTGCAGGTCTGCAGTGCAGGACTTGAATCTATAATTGTCTGACTCAGGCAAGAATGATTCCAACTGAGCCTAGGTTGAATACAGGCTAAAATAGTTTTCCAAACTACTGGCTGGATCGTGCTGTTTATGCATTGGTTACAACACGCAATGTATTCTCAGTTGGAATATTTTCTGTCAATTCATTGGCCAAGATGTTAGAATCATAGGAGCAGGAATAGGCCATTTTGTCTCTCAAAATCATACCACTTTTCAACTAGGTTGATCTGCAGCTTAACTTCATTTATTTGCTATAGCTCCAAATAATATTACCTCACAAAAATCTGACAATCTCAGTCTTGCATGCTTCAATTGTCCCAACGTTGTTTTGAGGGGAAGAACTGCAGCCTTCTACTGCACTTTGCAACAGGAAATGCTTCCTGAATTCCCTACCAAATGGCTTAGCCTGAACTTTCCCTTTGTTCTAGACTCCCCATTGGAGGAAATAATTAGTCCGTATCTACCGAACAAATCATTTGAAACTTTTGAACAGTTCGATCAGATTACTCCTCAATATTCTATACTCAAGGGACATGGGGAGGAACATGTGTATTTACATAATGGTTCGTGATGGAAAAATATATCGAAATGTTACTTGTCTGTGAAAAACATGAGAGCATTTTACAGGGATGGACTGGGAAACATGCAGAATGAAAAGAAGATAGCAAACAATTGAGGAAAATGAGGGCTCGAGACAGAAAAACCCATCAAGCAATATACCAAGATGCAGTCATGTCAACATGGGGCTGGTTTAGCCCACTGGGCTAAATCGCTGGCTTTTAAAGCAGACCAAGGCAGGCCAGCAGCACGGTTCAATTCCCGTACCAGCCTCCCCGAACAGGTGCCGGAATGTAGCGATGAGGGGCTTTTCACAGTAACTTCATTGAAGCCTACTTGTGACAGTAAGTGATTTTCATTTCATGTCACCAAAGTCAAACACAAAAATAATCTCAAACAAACTGGAAAACATCATCTGATCCTGAAAAAGGAGTACGATAGGAAGACAGGTCAATCTTTGGCCTGGGGGAAAAAGAAGAAGAAATTAAAACAATGAAGAGGAAGAATGATAAAGTTGTGAAACAAAATGAAGGTTGAAATAACGTGGAATAGAGCACCACCTTCTGAACATGGAATTGTTCAGGGTTTGAGGAGTTCAACTGTTTCAAATTTTAAACTGCTCAAATCATGAAAGGAGCATAGTCAGGACCAGAAGGAGCTTTTCGAGCATAATGGTGGAAATAGAGAAATAAAAACATGGAGGTAAGAGGGAGTCAATTGATTCTCCATTGAAGGGGTTTCCTATTCCCGACCATTGGACCAGCTCTCTTTTGGTAGCAACTGCGCATATGTAAATGTCTGACGAGAATAGCCATGTTCCCAAGACATCTAAGCATCATTCTAATATATGGTGAAATAGTTTGGTTTTGCCATCTTGCATTTATTACTGATGTCTCCAATGATGGACTCTTGTCTCCAGGAAAGAGAAGGTAAAATGTAGGGAATTACCTATTGATGATGCAACATTGAGTACAGCAAGGTCAAAATTATAAAGGAACATGTTGGCCTCCTTCACAATAGGAGCAGGAACTGACTACACGGCCCGTCAAGCCTGCTCCGCCATTCAATACGATCATGGCTGATCTTGGGCTTCAACTCCATTTACCTCCCACTCCCCATTTTAATTTGCTGAGGGATGAAAAATCCTTTGATTCGGGCCTAAAATGTATGTAACTGAGATGGGGAGGTCTTTAAATTGCCCTAAGTGTACAAGAAAGATTAATGTAGATGCCAGACATGCATGACACAGTACATTTTTAGGGGCCGTTGGCACAGTGGTTAGCACTGCTGCCTCACAGTGCCAGGGAACAGGGTTCAATTGCAGCCTTGGGTGACTGTCTGTGTGGAGTTTGCAGTTCTCCCCGTGTCTGCATGTGTTTCCCCCAGGTGCTCCGGTTTCCTCCCACAGTCCAAAGAAGCACAGATTTAGTGGATTGGGCATGCTCAATTACCCCTTAGTGTAGAGTTATGGGGATGGAGCAGGAGGTGAGCTAGGTAGGGTGTTCTTTCAGAGGGCCGGTGCAGACTCGATGAGCTGAATGGCCTCCTTTGACACTGTATGGGTTCTATGGATTTTGGATTGTTTAGCTGACTGCTCCTAACCCAATTGTTAAACTTTCTCCAGCACTGAGTTGCCATGCCATTAGCACTCATTGATGTGGCTACACCCTTCACACTGGCTCTGAGAATTTCAATTTGTTCATTCAAGAGAGGATTAACCCTCTTCTAACCTCCTCTACTTCAACATTCAAACTTGAAACAGTGGGGGTTCTGTGCCATGTAACAGACTTCACAAACATGTGGACTATATCCAATTGGTTCCTGTATTCATCGCAATGATGGTAATGTCTGAACTTTTAAGCTGCTGAAGGCTTTCAAATTGCAGGTCCTGAGATTTCCCACTCAAAACATGTCAACTCCCAGTCTGAGACAATTCCCATTCCTGGGACTCACTTTAATTATTCAAATGGACCTGGACAGGACTATTTGATTGATTGGCGGGGGAGGGAGGGGGGGTGGGTCGTCAAGGGTCAATGGCCAGCCACAACAGAGGTCAATGGCCAGCTCCAATAATGGTAGTGAGGCCAAAATATTGTCTATGGGATTCTCCGTCATTGGGATCCTTCACGCGGCTGGCAGTGCACCCATGCCGTGCGTTTCCCAATGGCGTGGGGTGGCCCACAATGGGAAACCCCATTGGCCGGCTGCGGGAACAGAGAATCCCACTGCCGGTGGGGGCACACCGTGCCGGAAATGGGTCTGGCGGGACAGAGAAATCCTTCCTGAATGTTTTCAAGAAGCAGTTAGATATAGTACTTAGGGCGAACCGGATCATCGGATATGGAGGGGAGGGGAAAGTAGGATTAGGCTATTAAGTTGGATGATCAGCCATGATCACAATGAAATGCGGAGCAGGCTCCAAGGCCAACCAGCCTCCTCCAGCTCCTATTTTCTATGTTTCTATCCACCTGGTAATGTGAAGCGCTGTCCAGGTATGACCTGTACACCAAAGACAGGACAAATCCAAACTGACCAATTACCGCCCCATCAGTCTACTCTCGATCATCAGTCAAGTGATGGAGAGGGTCATCAACGATGCAATCAAGTGGCACTTGTTTCACAACAATCTGATCACGGATGCTCAGTTTGGCTTCCACCAGGGTCACTCAGCTCCTGGCCTAATTACAGCCTTTGTCTAAACATGGACAAAAGAGTTGAGCCCCAGAAGTGAGGTGAGAGTAACTGCCCATGATACGGACGCAGCGTTTGATCGAGCACAGCATCAAGGAGCCCTAGCAAAACTGGTGTCGATGGGAATCAGGTTGGAGTTATACATGGCACAAAGGAAGATGATTGTGGTTGTTGGGGTCAATCATCTCAGTTCCAGGACATCACTGCAGGAGTTCCTCAGGGTACTGTCCGAGGACCAACCATCTTCAGCTGCTTCATCAATGATGGATCTGTACTTTGTTAATATATTTATGTGTCGCCGCACTATATAATAATCAACAGAACTTGAGACTGAGCTTCTTGGGTGAAGTAAAGTATAGCTTTATTTGTGTCAGTTTTAAAGTCGACTGATCAAGTCACATTTTGTGCCAGTACAGAAGCTAGAAAGTTGTTTGTCCAACGCAAATATACAATTAGTTGAGTTGAATTCAAAATACAATTAGTTTGTGGTAATCTCTTCAGATCAAAATTCACAAATCAAAAATGAAACAAAAGGAAATAGAATAGATTTCAAAGGTTAGGTTAAAGATGATTTCAGAGAGAGAGAGAGAGAGAGAGAGAGGTTAAAGATGATTTCAGAGAGAGCAAAAAAGGTTCTCTCCCGGTCTCATAAGGAAATCGTAATATTTAAGGTTCTGTCCCCCTTCTGATTGTGATTGGGTTAAAATGATTATAATTCATCTAATTTGATCGAAATGTCTGTCTATCAAGTTTTAAGAGATAATGTAACATGAGAGAATTTCTATATGTTTCCATAATATGGTGTGAACAAACCACTTGTTTCCCACCATGTTTTCTAGAACTGGGATATTTGCCCAGTAATGAAAATAATGAGTTTACTCTGCAACGTGGCCTTGTAGTGTATGGTCCGCCTTTTCTGCTGTCATGTCTAATATTTGATTTTTAATAGTATAATGTCACTAAATCATTTCTTCCTTTAAACTTTTATTACCGATAAGAAAAGTAGATTTATATCAATCAATGACCTTCCACCCATCATAATATCAGAAATGAAGATGTTTGCTAATGATTGCACAATGTTCAGCACCATTTGCGACTGCTCAGATAATGAAACAATCCATGCCCAGATTCAGGAAGATCTGGAGAATACCTTGGCTTGGTCTGAGAAAAGGCAACTAATATTCACTCCACCAGGCAATTACAACAAGAGATAATGTCATCATCACCCCCTGACATTCAATGGTATTACCATTGCTGAATCCCCCACATCTTGGGGCTACCATTAACCAGAAGCTGTACTGGATTAGCCATATAAATACTGTGGCTACAAGGGCAGATCAGAGGTTAGGAATCTTGAGGTGAGTAATTCACCTCCTGACTCCCCAAAGCCTGTCCACCACCTACAAGGTACAAGTCAGGAGTGTGGTGGAATACTCTCTCCAGTTCCCTGGATGAGTGCAGCTCCAATAATACTCAAGAAACTTGACACTATCCAGGACAAAGCAACCCACTTAATTGGCAACTTACCACAAACATTCACTCCTTCCACCACTGACAAACAGTGGCAGCTGTGTGCACCAACTACAAGATGCACTGTAGGAACTCAACACGGCTCTGAAGGCAGCACCTTCCAAATCCATGACCACTACCATTTAGAAGGACAAGGACAGCAGACACATGGGAACACCACCACCTGGAAGTTCACCTCCAAGTCACTCACCGTCCTGACTTGGAAATATATCGCTGTTCCGTCTCTGTCATTGGGTCAAAATCCTGGAACTCCCTCTATAACAGTACTCTGAATGTACCTGCACCACATGAACTGCAGAGGTTCGAGCAAGCAGCTCACTACCACCTCCTCAAGGGCAATTAGGGATGGGCAATAAATATCCTAACCAGCAATGCCCACATCCTATGAATGAACTATAAAAAAAATACACCAAGCATCCAGCAAGCCTGTCCTGCCATGCTTCTAGATATTGTGCCTCATACATGAAGAATGGTCATTTAGATTGGGTATCTGAGGCATTGCTGCCCTGCAGAAGTCAATACCCCCCAAAAAGATGGGGGGAAAGATTAAAGATCGATTGGCATTAATTGAGGCATGTAGTTGCTGCACATACCAGGACAGGAATGAAACCCCTATTTTAGAATGAGAAGGGTGTTAAATATTTATGATATGGTTCCCAACACAACATTTTGCAAAAATATAATTTGCAGAACAAACTTGAAAATTCAAAAATGTCTGTGCAGATCTCTGAGAACAGATGATTTTGATCAGCAGATATGTAAGCAAGTACTATATCAGTGGAAACGGCACATAAGAAAACTTCATAATATTTCATAAAAGCAGTTGGGAGTTCCTGCAGTGAAGGGGAAGCCAAGAATGTGTTTAGATAGTGGAGGGTAGGGTTTGGTTCACGTTGAACTAATTGCTTTTCACTGTGTTTACACTATTAGAATGTGGAGGAGTAGTCAGAGAAAGTATTACAGCTATCGATGGAAGAGAGTATAGTGAAGTCAAGGCCCCTGAAGTCATCGTTGCACACCAACATAATCCTATAATATGATATTTGTTTTAAATGGCACTTGATTTTAACTCAGGGCGATAGTTCAGTTTGTGTTATCTTTTGGGTTTGCTGAAGTGAGGCCTGATCAATGTTATCTCCCAAACATCAGGTAGGAAGCGGGAGCAACTTTTTCTTCAGGCACTGGCACCTGAGTGAGCAACATTGCACCTCCTGGCTTACAAAGAAGCACTACGAATTTGCATCTCCATTTCAGGGCCATGTTTGTATGATGCCAGGCTTCCCAGGTGAGTCCCACACAAAGCATCAAATGTGTGACAGCATGTTAAAATCGCTTTGGATCACTCTCCCTCGCAGGAAGAGTCCAGACGATCAAAATGAATGTATTGCCCAGGTTCCTCTTCCTGTTTAGATCCATTCCGATCTACATCCCCAAGGCCTTCTTCATAGCGCTGGACAAACTTATCATGGCGTTCGTATGGGGGGGGTAAAAATGCTAGGATCCCAAAGAAGGTCCTACAGAAAACAAAATCCAGGGGGGGGGGCTAGCCCTCCCGAATCTACAATTCTACCACTGGGCGGCAACAGCCGAGCGAGTAAGGGGATGGATCCAGGAGCCAGAAGCCGAGTGGGTGCGTGCGGAGGAGGCCTCCTGCATGGGGACCTCCCTCCGGGCCCTCGCCACGGCAGCACTCCCATCCCCACCCAAAAAACACTCCAGCAGCCCAGTGGTGACAGCCACCCTCCAATCCTGGAACCAACTGCGGCAGCAATTTGGCCTGAACAAAATGTCGGACAAGGCTCCCATCTGCAACAACCATAGGTTCAAACCAGCACTGACTGACGCCACCTTCAAAAGGTGGAGACAGGACGGGGGGACACTGACAGTCAGGGACCTATACACGGACGACAGGATCGCAACACTGGACGAACTGACAGAGAAATTTCAGCTAGCTGGGGGGAACGAGCTACGGTACCTGCAGCTCAAAAACTTCCTATGAAAGGAGACAAGGACGTACCCACAACCGCCACGACAGACACTACTGGAAGACCTACTGGACGCAAGTATCCTAGATAAAGGGAACTGTAGTGACATGTATGGCCGACTGGTAGATAGGGACGACACCGTACTGGACGCAACAAGAAGGAAATGGGAGGACGACCTGGGGATGGAGATAGGGTAGGGACTCTGGAGCGAAGCACTGCATAGGGTCAACTCCACCTCCACGTGCGCAAGGCTCAGCCTGACGCAACTAAAAGTGGTACATAGAGCCCACTTAACGAGAAACCGTATGAGTAGGTTCTTCCCGGAGGTGGAGGACAGATGTGAGCGGTGCCAAAGAGGCCCGGCCAACCACGCCCACATGTTCTGGTCTTGCCCCAGACTTGTGGAGTACTGGACAGCCTTCTTCGAGGCTATGTCCAAAGTGGTGGGGGTGAGGGTGGAGCCATGCCCGATAGTGGCGGTCTTCGGGGTTTCAGACCAGCCAGATCTATTCCTGGGGAGGAGGGCGGACGCCCTTGCCTTTGCCTCCCTCATCGCCCGCCGTAGAATCCTGTTTGGCTGGCGGTCAGCAGCACCGCCCAGAGCTGCAGACTGGCTGTCCGACCTCTCGGATTCTCTCCAAATGGAGAAAATCAAATTCGCCATCCGAGGGTCGGACGACGGCTTCCACAGAACGTGGGAGCCATTCATGCAATTGTTCCAGGACCTGTTTGTGGCCAACGTACAAGAGGAAGAATAGTCGGGGGAAGGTAGCCGGCGGGGACTGGGGGGGCTACGGGCTCGTTACGGGGGTTTGATGGCTAGCTAAGGCCCAAAACCAAACTAAATAAATGCCAATAAACATGTTGGGGAATGTAAAATATGTATGCCGGCAAAGAGGGGAAGGCCACAGTTATTACTACGAAGATGCTCACCTGTAAATATATATGTTAATTTTTGCGTGTTTTTTTTTCTCTCTCTAACAATTTGTAATTTGTTCAATATAAAACATGAAAACTGAATAAAAAACATTTATAAAAAAAAAAAAATCGCTTTGGATTCCTGGGGCAGCATGGTGGTGCAGTGGTTAGCACTGTTGCCTCACGGCGGTGAGGTCCCAGGTTGGATCCCGGCTCTGGGTCACTGTCCATGTGGAGTTTGCACATTCTTCCGATGTTTGCGTGGGTTTCGCGCCCACAACCCAAAGATGTGCAAGGTAGGTGGATTGTCCACACTAAATTGCCCTTTATTTGGAAAAAACAATTTTTAAAAAAAATTGAGTTGGATTCTAGCTGTATGTAAAACTACAATTGATGCGTGGAATACAGCAGTTTAAATTTCTTTTTTAATTAATTTATGGGATGTGGGCATCGCTGGTTAGGCTTACATTTATTGTCCATCCCTAGTTGCCCTTCAGGTGATGGGTTGCCTTCATGAACCGCTGCAGTCCTTGAGATGTAGGTACACCTACTGTGCAGTTAGGGAGGGAGTTCCAGGATTTTGCCCAGCAACAGTGAAGGAATGGCGATATATTTCCAAGTCAGGATAATGAGTGACTTGGAGGGGAACCTCCAGGTGGTGGGGTTCCCAGGTATCTGCTGCTCTTGTCCTTCTAGATGGTAGTGGTCATGGGTTTGGAAGGTGCTGTCTAAGGAACCTTGATGAGTTACTGCAGTGCATTTTGTAGATGGTACACACGGCTATCATTGTTCGTCGGTGGTGGAGGATTTGAATGTTTGTGGAAGGGGGAGCAATCAAGGGGCTGCTTTTTCCTGGATGGTGTTGAGCTTCCTGAGTGTTGTTGGAGCTCCACTCATCCAGGCAAGTGGAGAGTATTCCATTATAGTCCTTACTTGTGGTGAACAGGCTTGGGGGGGGGTCAGGAGGTGAGTTACTCGCCATAGGATTCCTAGTCTTTGACCTGCCCTGGTAGCTACTGTATTAGTATGGCGAGTGCAGTTTAGTTTCTGATCAATGGTAACCCCAGGATGTTGATGCTGGAGATTCAGTGATGGTAATGTCATTGAATGTCAAGGGATGATGGTTTGATCCTCTTTTGTCGGAAATGGTCATTGCCTGGCACTTGTGCGGCATGGATGTAACCTGCCACTTGTCAGCCCAAACCTGGATATTGTCCAGATCTTGCTGCATTTGGACTTGGACTGCTTTATTATCTGAGGTATCGCGAATGGTGCTGAACATTGTGCAGTCATCTGTAAACATCCCTTCTTCTGAGCTTATGATGGAACAGAGTTTGTTGATGAAGCAGCTGAAGATGATTTGGCTTAGAACACTACCCTGAGAAGGCAGCTCACCACCCACATCTCAAGGGCAATTTGAGGTGGGCAACAAATACTGTCCTTGTCAGTGATGCTTTAAAAAAATGCTACATCAATATCTGAGCTGGACCTGACTCCTCTTCATGGCCACAAGGGCTGAACAAAGATACACATTGTGTGGCTATAAAGCAGTGGGGGCTCATACAAGATCTCTAGGAGATTGGGCACAAGCCAACATGTATGAAATATATGGACGAGTAATCCAGACCAGTTCAAATCCCACCATAGTAGTTTAAGGGTTTGATTGTCATTCAAACCCATCGCCTGTTCACTAGTGGCCTTCAATGAAGAAAATTTTCTTTCCTTGCCCAGCGTAGTCTATAGCTGACTCTAGTCCTGCAATAACACTGTTGACTTCTGACTACTCCCTGAAGTAGGGGCTGTTTAGCACAGGGCTAAATCGCTAGCTTTGAAAGCAGACCAAGGCAGGCCAGCAGCACGGTTCAATTCCCATACCAGCCTCCCCGAACAGGTGCTAGAATGTGGCAACTAGGGGCTTTTCAGTACTAGTAACTTCATTGAAGACTACTTGTGACAATAAGCCATTTTCATTTCAAGTGGCCAAACAAGAACATAAGAACTAGGAGCAGGAGTAGGCCATCTGGCCCCTCGAGCCTGCTCCGCCATTCAATGAGATCATGGCTGATCTTTTGTGGACTCAGCTCCACTTTCCGGCCCGAACACCATAACCCTTAAAAAGACAATCAGTTGTGGCAATTACAGATGGGCAATACATGCTAACCTTACCAGTCACACTCACATTTTGAGAATTAACTGAAAATATTGAAATAAATAATTGCAGAATGAAAAATTAGGCACATCAACAAGCATATTTGGTCTGCAAGATGCAAGGTTGAGGCTCATGTAGATTGAGTCCAACACCTCAGCTATTGAAGGAAGGTGTCACTGCTATAAAAGCAAAATACTGCAGATGCTGGAAATATTCATCAGATGCAGGATCACCATGCACGGAGCCAAAACATTAACTGTTCTTTTCCATAGTTGCTTAACTTGCAGAATATTTTCAACATTTTCTATTTTTAGAACACATACAAAATGTTGTGTCAGCTGAGGATATAATGAATTTGTGAAGAGATATGAAGCCTGCTTTTGAATGTGTTTTGAAAGTATTAAGATAGAAACTATAATAAGTTACCATCAGAATGTTGTACCAAATTTCTCCAATTCAATAAAGATGTGGTTAATTATTGCCCATTAAAAAATATATGAGTGTGTTCAGTACTTATTTGAAACATGCGCATCATAATATTAAACAGAGAAAAAAATGAAAACTTATTTGAGTCAAACCGTCTCTTTGAGGTGTCTTAATTGGTGATTTATTGGTAGTCTGCTAATGACTCACATCTGAACGTGAACGTAATTCGGCAAGATGCAACAGAGCAGTGATAACCAATCAGCTCACAACTGTTGTGGGTTTATAGCCATTGGCAGAGCCATCAAAGGCATACAGGATTTCACCAATCTAACCATTTATAGCCATGTCCAACCCTTTATGGAATGTGGGCAGTCACATCCATGATGTTCTCAGACTGTGCTTGTTAACATAACAGTATCTGGGCAGCAAAACTATTAACATTCCAAGTAGTTAATTCCTGTTACTCTATGGCAGTTTTTCTTAAATTTTTCTTCTAAGTAGTGAGGTCTCTCAAAGAATCTACTTGCTTTTCACAACCTCCAGTGAACGTATTGCAAAGCCTCAGCACAAGGATACCTCAAATACTGGCTTAGAGAAAAGAAAGTTAGTCCTGTTATCCATGGTGCGCCTCTGAGGAGGGTGTAGATGAGGTTAAAAACAGCCTTGGAGGCTGCCAAACTTCATTATCCCTATGTTCAATGCTGTAAAAGAAGTAGCACATTAACTCTTTAGCAGCACACCATCACTCCCTCCCCACAGCCCAATAATCCTCTGCTGCTATTGCAATGTTTCTGGACATTACAATTATGTTAAATCAAAATTGCTATAAAAAAAAATAGAAAATGTGATTTAAAAAAAATAATAGTTTACAGGATGTGGGCGTCGGTGGCTGCACCAGCATTTATTGCCCATCCCTAAATGCCCTCCATTTCAGAGGGAATTTGAGTTTGCTGTGGATCTGGAGTCACATGGATGAGAGACCAGGCAGATTTCCTTCCCTGAAGGACATTAGTGAACCAGATGCGTTTTTATGACAATCGCTATCATTAGACTTTTTAACTCCAGATAACTCAAATCAAATTCACCATCTGCCGTTGTGGGGTTTGAACCTGGATCTCACGATTGTACCCTGGGTCTCTTGGTTACTAGTTCAGTGCCAATACCACCGTGCCACTGCCGCCCCTGGAACTCAACATTACAGTGATTTAATTTGGACTACTGCAATGTTTATTAACTGGGTGAATGTAGGGGTAGATAGTCTGACATTCTGGATTCCATGTCGCAACTTCTTTTTTGTTTTTCCTGCACAGTGATATTCCCCAGGCATTACTTACTTTGTAATGTGAACTCCCACTGGCTTCAGTGAACGAATCTTGATAAGAGATGTTGAATAACAAGATGGTTACTATGTGAGTGCTAAGAGAAGGAATGTGTGCACAGTCCAAACACTAAGAGCAAAGCTATTAAGGAAGAGTCAAAATTGAAGAGGGGGAGGTGTGTATCAGACAGGGGCACAGCCATGACTGGAGCGGCATCATCAGAGTTGTTAACACTGAAGACAGAATACCTCCATCTATTCCAGGATTCTAGAGCTTCTGCAGCTGCACCGTAATATTTTGTATTAATCTAATTTTAAAAAAATGTTATTCCTTTCTCAGCATTACAAAGCCAATGTACAGAGTAGACAAAGAAAAACCTTAACCAATCTCCCTATTTGCTCCAAAAAAAGATGCAAATTTAACCCAATTCATGATCTAAAAATGTCAGATCAGAATGCCAGTGTACACATTTCACATGTTGCATATCCAATCTATTTTGGGGCTTGCTGTGGTCCTGATGTAGGGGTATCAACATGACCATCCACAGGCAACTTTTCATGTCTATGCTGCTGAAAGCTGGTCTCAAGCTATGACTTGAGGAGAATATATTAACATTTCATTGGAATTATCTCATGTGCAGCACTTGATGCACTGAAAGATCATTTTGAATGTGCAGAAGGTTAGCTAGCATCAGCATATCTGAAGGGCACTGTTTGAACGACGCACTGGGGAGTTCACCCAGTGGGCTGGCCAATACTTATTCCCCAACCAACATCACTAAAACAGATGATCTACTCATTATCTCATTGATGTCTGTTGAACCTTGCTGTCAGCAAATTGGCAGCGGCATTTTGTACAATACCAGAACCAGAGGTGACATTTAGAAATCTTTTTTATGCACCGAATGGTTGGAATTTGGAATTGGCATCCTGATGGATGTAGTTTCAATAGTTTCCCCACAAAAGGGAATTTGGCAAACACTGGCTTCTACCTGGCAGTGTGGAAATTTGCCCAGATCTGCTTCCTCTACAAAGAGCTGGAAAAATTGGCCAGACCGACCAAATAACATTCCATCAGCCTCCTGTCGATAATCTGCAAAACGATGGAAGGTGTTGTTGAGGGTGTGACATTATGGGAATGTTCAGAATACAAAGAGTCTTATCATAATTTACCAGTAGATGGAGCTAGATGCAGAACTATATAAATCACTGACCCACAGACTTCTGGGAGAGAGCTGGAGGAGTGCTATAGAGAGCAATGATAGAGAGGACAGTACAGTTATAGATCGAGTGCAGAGAATAGTTAGTTGAGTGTAGATTGTAGATTACTGGGTAGCACTGTTGATTCACTGCGCCAGGGTCCAAGGTTCGATTCACGGCTTAGGTCACTGTCTGTGCGGAGTCTGCACATTCTCCCCGTGTCTGCGTGGGTTTCTCCCACAACAGTTTCCAGTTTCCTCCCACAAGTCCAAAAGATGTGCTTGTCAGGTGAATTGGACATTCTGAATTCTCCCTTTGTGTACCCAAACAGGCGCTGGAATGTGGCGACCTCGAGGCTTTTCACAGTAACTTCATTACAGTGTTAATGTAAGCTTACTTGTGACAATAAAGATTATTATTATAGACTATTGTTTACTATAGGGGTAATTGGTCGAGCTTAATTAAGTAGTCTAAATAAATGTTCACTTTGTTAATGAACTTAGCTTCTGTGGTCTTTGTGAACACTACAATATCCATCTTGATAACAAGAATCACAAAGAACACCACAGAGATGCTATCAAACAGGATTTACACAGCAATAACCTGCTCACTGACACTTGGTTTCTGGTCCACCAAGGCCACTGAGCCCCTGTCCTCATTACAACCTTGCTCCAAAGATGGACAAAAGAGCAGACCTAGAGAGGTGAGTTAAGAGTGACTTCCCCTTGGCAGCATGGTAGTGTTTTAACCGAGTGTGGCATCAAGGAGCCCCAGCAAAACTGGAACCAATGGGAATCAGGAGAAAAACTCCCCACTGTTCGGAATCATATCTAGAACAAAGGATGTTGGTTATGGTTGTGGAAGGTCAATCATCTCAATCCCAGGAAATCACTGGAGGAGTTCCTCAACGTAGTGTCCTAGACTCAACCACCTTCAGCTGCTTCACCAATAACTTTTCTCCTTCATAGAATCAGAAGAGGGGATGGTCATTGCTTGGCAGATGTTTGGCGCATATATTACTTGCCACTTATCAGCCCAAGTTGCAACTATAACAAAAATATACAGTGGTTTATATTACATATGTCATTTTAAATATCATGAAAATATACTTTCCCCTCTCGAGGTTGCAAACATGTTTGACCCTCAGTCAGCACTGACCTAGCTGGTCCCTACCAGGATGAGGTCAAGTGCTGTAACTAGCTTTGAAACACATTTTATTTAATCAAAATTATGCACAGGCTGACAATGGAATTGAGTCTAAAAATTGACTCCTTGGGTAAATATTGCTGAAAATTTATTTTATAAACACGCTTTTAATGAATAGGTTCATATTAAAAAGACTATATCAATTACATGGTAACAGTCTTGACCTTTGAGAGTATCTGACAGGTTCGTTGGATTTTAGCTAGAATATTACATTTCCTTAGAATTAGTGCCTTTCAGCACAGCATTTCAGCTGGACTGAGTAATGCTGCCCCCTACTGTAAGAGCACATGTATTGCTGGACATCTTGCAAACTAATTCTATTCTTGAGCACGTGGTGGTACTTTCACATTCTGATTAAAATTACCTACTTGAGAGGAAGAGCAAAGTTATAATTTGAAAAGTTATATTATAATTTGGAAATACATTGTTTAAAAATCAGTAATGTTACCAAGGTGGAGCAGTTTCTGGAGGATATGTGGCAGCAGGAATATACTGCAGGTTAGCTTGTGTCTGGAAAAAAAACAAAAGACATTGGGCGGGATTGTCCGTCGGCTGACGCCAGAATTGGGAAACGCAATTAGGCAGAACATAGGTTTTGACGTCGAAATAATGGCGGGTGTCGGTTTCATATCAAATCGCAATTTAAGCACTTTAGACTCAATCCCATTGTTTGCAGACAGCTGTGCTGCTGGCCGGGGGGGCTTCTGCCAGGGATGGGTTAGTAGCGGGGAGTGGCCAGGAGGTCGGCTGTGGGGTCAGGGTGGACGGGCACAGAACACCATTGCTACGACCTGCAAGGCAGCCATGCAGCTGCGCACACTGCTGACTGCCCACTGTGAACTTCGTGCCATGGGTTGTATCTGTGTTCCCCCAGGCCACCCCCCTAGGTGTCCTCTAGCCCAGTCAACCCATCAGCGGGATGGGCAGGCTCCAGCGCAACCAGTGCCATCTTGTTGGCTGGGATGAGTGTCTGTGGGGAGTGAAGTGTATATATGCGGCTGCAGCTTGTCAGCCTCCTGAATGTCCAACGCGAACCGATGAATTCCACACCCTTTCTCATTGGAATCGACTGTGTTCCACGTGGTGCTGGTGCTAGCCCCCGCAATGGTTGTTGAATCGGTCCAGGGGCGACGCCCAGTTTAGCTGTCGTGAATCCTGCCCCTGCATCAGTACTTAGTCTCAGGAACGGAGAATCCCGCCGATTCTGTTTCTATTGGCCCAGGAGAAGAAAAGGAAGATATGCTCCGCAATAAAATAAAAGTCTAAAAAAAGGGCAGTAATTAGTAAATAAAACAAAGAAAAAAGACATGGATGATGATTGTTTCCTGGGGTGAAAGCAGTTATCCTATGTGGAGAGATTGAATAGAATAATCCTGAGTCATTATTCACTGGAGTTTAGAGGAATAAGCGGTAATTTAATTGAAACAAATAACATCCTTACAGGGATTGGCAGGGTAGATGCTGAGAGGTTGCTACCCTTGACCGGAGAGTTCAGAACAAGGGATCACAAGGGTGGCACGGTGGCACAGTGGTCAGCACTGCTACCTTACAGCGCCAGGGACCTGGATTCAATTCCGGCCTTGGGTGATATTGTGGAGTTTACACCCCGTGTCTACGTGGGTTTCCTCCAGGTGCTCCCATTTCCTCTTGCAGTCCAAAGATATGCAGAATAGGTGGGTTGGCCAAGCTAAATTGGCCCTTAGTGTCCAAAGTTGTGCAAGTTAGGTGGGGTTATGGGGATAGTGGGGGGAGTGGGCCTAGGTCGGGTACTCTTTCAAATTGTCGGTGCAGACCCAATGGGCCGAATGGCCCCCTTCTGCACTGTAGGAATTATTATATGATTCACAGTCTCAGAATAGTTGGTCGGACATTTGGATTTGTTTATTTGTTTATTGTCACGTGTACTGAGGTACAGTGAAATATAATTTTCTGCGTGGAGCACAAACAGATCATTTAGTACATGAAAAGAAAATACATGTTAGGGCAACACAAGGTACATAACGTAAATACCTAGTCAATGGCATCGGGTGAAGCATGCAGGAGTGCAGTATTAATCAGGTCAGTCCATAAGAGGGTCGTTTCGGAGTCTGGTAACAGTGGGGTAGAAGCTGTTTTTGAATCTGTTTGTGCGTGTTCTCGGACTTTTGTATCTCCTGTCCAATGGAAGAGGTTGGATGAGAGAATAATCCGGGTGGGAGGGGTCTTTGATTATGCTGCCCACTTTCCCCAGGCAGCGGGAGATGCAAATGGAGTCAATGGATGGGAGGCAGGTTCTTGTGATGGACTGGGCGGTGTTCACGACTCTGAAGTTTCTTGCGGTCCTGGGCCGAGCAGTTGCCATACCAGGCTGTGATGCAGCCAGATAGGATGCTTTCTATGGTGAACCTGTAAAAGTTGGTAAGAGTTAATGTGGACATGTCGGATTTCCTTAGTTTCCTGAGGAAGTATAGGTGCTGTTGTGTATTCTTGGTGGTAGCATTGATGTGGGTGCATCAGGACAGATTTTTGGTGATGTGCACACATAAGAATTTGAAGCTGTTAAGCAGCACCACCACCACGCCCTTGATGCAGACAGAGGTGTGTACGCTACGTTGCTTCCTGAAGTTGATGACCAGTTCTTTCGTTTTGCTGGCATTCAGGGAGAGATTGTTGTCGTTATACCTCTCCACTAGGTTCTCTATCTCCCTCCTGTATTCTGAGTCATCGTTGTTCGAGATCTGACCCACTATGGTCGTGTCGTCAGCAAATTTGTAGATGGAGTTGGAACCAAATTTTGCCACGCAGTGGTGTGTGTATAGGGAGTATAGTAGGGGGCTAATTACGCAGCCTTGCGGGGCCCCAGTAATGAGGACTATCATGGAAGATGTGTTGTTTAGGACTGAGATGAGGAGAATTTGTTGACTTGTAGAGTTGTGAATCTTTAGAATTCTCTGTTCTAAAGGACCATGGATGTTCAATCATTGAGTATATGGAAGACCGAGATGGACAGAGTTTTGAGTACGAAGGAAATCAGGGGATACGGAGGTTAGGTGGTAAAGTAGATTAATATAGTGCAGTCATGACCTGATTGAATTGTGGAGCAGCCTTGAGATGTTCAATGACCTACTTCTGCTTCTCTTTCTCATGCTCTTTGTGTTCATATTAGGGAATGAAACAGAGATTTTGTTGCAAAGAATCTCAGTTCACTGTTGGCATGAACATTATTTTCAAACCTGTTGACGTGTGACCATGTAATGCAGCTGGACTATGTAGCAACACATGAGGGGTTGCATGGAATTACATCAAATTTTCTATGGCAGGGTATATGCTCCAAAGACCCGTCCTCCTAGCCTACTTTATTGTACCTTCTCAACACACTGAACACGTTCAGCCATTTCACCCTCTATGCTTATCGGGTTTTCCTTTTAATGCACCTGTAAGATGTGCGTTACAATAACATGTGGTAGTAAGTTCCACATTTTCACCACACTCTGAGTAAAAACCATCTTCACAGACATTCAAAAATAATTGTTATTGTAAATATTATAATACTTGATTAGCATAGCAACATCTCAATGTCAAAAACAAGAATGTCCCAGTGTCTGATTCCCTGCTGTCAATCTCAGTGGCTAAGGTGTATTCAACCAGTTTTGACACAATGCAAACATTAAACAAAATATGCAAGATCAGACTCAGGTAGAAAGATAGGTCCGGATTTTCTCCGTTGGGAGAATGGCGCAAGAGGCTGAAATGCGGACGTCCCACCCCGTAAACATGACATCTACTCTTTTCACAGGAGCATAAATGGGCCCATGTTGGAACTTGTACATGTGCATTGTGTGGAGGCAGCTGCCCATATAATTTAGTAGCTGCCTCCAGTCATGTCTAATGTAAAACACAACATGTGCAGAGTAGATCCGGTTGAAGCAGATCTAAACTTTGTTGATTCCTATGGAGAGGTGGGATACCCTTTTGGAGAGTTAAATATGGTCCTGAGACAACTTAGGGGGAGGTAAGATGTCCCTTGAAATTGTTAAAATCAGGCATGAATGTACAGAAAAAAGGGCACAATATAGGAGCAACAAAGGGCCATATGCCGACTTTGTGCCATCTCATGTAAAACCATGCCCCCATCCATCACCCTTTTCAAATTACATCTATCATGCCAACTCGTCCAATACCTAAAATGGAGAAACCTCAGGACCCATGCTGAGATTAAATAAAGTTTTAACTGTCTATGCTGTCTTTATTTTTAAAAGCACTCTCCTTTGTAAAACCAATTCACTGCATTGACATTTTTTCAACCACATCCACATCAAAATAATCATTACATTCATGTTCTTAATCCCTGACAAAATAAATCGGAATGGATGGTCCCACTTCAAAGAGTCTCTAACCACTTTCAGCTGTTAATCAATCTTTGAAATGGGAAGTGCCTTAATGTGAAAATAGAAGGTTGTGAGATCTGTCATGCAGTCCTAATCCAGTGAAGGTAGCCCTCAGGCTTATGTCAACAGACAGAGTGAAATAGCAAGTAATTTCTTTTTGAAAAATACTCAAAACATTTTTTTCATTCAAAGGGTAGGAATTTTAATGCATTCATGGCTTGACAATTATCTTTGACACTTCATTTGGCAATTTTGATGGTCCCTATAGTCTTGATGGTTAATGAGTTTCTGCACTTTTTCCCCACACATTTGTAGAGGATATGAGGGGTCATAGGGATTGGGTAGAGGGAATGCGGTGACATGGATTGGCATGGGAGTGTGTGGGTGGAGTGAGTGTACATGTACAGGGATGTGGTCTGGAAAGCTGTTTTCTGTGGGTGTTTTTTTAAGTTTGGACACAGAGCTGATGCACATAGGTAGGCGTACCATCCTGCCTGCCTCCACACCTGGCAGCCTCCACACTCATTCTGGGGTAATGAGTCCAACTCCCAGAGAATGCCAGCACCCTGGAATGGAAATTCCAACTTCTGGAATACTTATTACCATGTCAATTTCATCCCGACTCTGGGAAATGTCATGACTCTGTGCTCATTGCCCAGGAGAGAGAATCTAATAACCTTTTTTATTGTCACAAGTATGAAGGTATTGTGAAAAGCCCAGAGTTGCCACATTCCGGCACCTGTTCGGGTAAGCTGGTATGGGAATTGAACCCGCGGTGCTGGCTTTGTTCTGCATCACAAGCCAGCTGTCTAGCCCACTGAGCTAAACCAGCCGTCTCAGTCAGACAGACAGAGTTAGTGAGAACAAGGGAAGACAAGTCAGAGACAGACTGACACAGTGAAAGGCAGCCAGAAAAGGTGACTGACAAAGCAGATTGTGTTTAAGAATGAGAAACTGACAGGCAGACAGAAAGAGAACGATTGTGAGAAGAGGGAGTGAAACTTGAAGGGACACTATGGAATACAATAGTTAGATTTTGGTATAAAACAGAATATAGATTCTCATAGAATTTACAGTGCAAAAGGAGGCCATTCAGCCCATCGAGTCTGCACCGGCTCTTGGAAAGAGCACCCTACCTGTGGTCAACACCTCCACCCTATCCCCATAACCCAGTAACCTCACCCAACACTAAGGGCAATTTTGGACACTATGGGCAATTTATCATGGCCAATCCACCTAATCTGCACATCTTTGGACTGTGGGAGGAAACCGGAGCACCCGGAGACAACCCACGCACACACGGGGAGGATGTGCAGACTCCGCACAGACAGTGACCCAAGCCGGAATCGAACCTGGGACCCTGGAGCTGTGAAGCAGTTGTGCTATCCACAATGCTACCGTGCTGCCCCTTTTTTTGCATTTTCTGGCAATATTGTTCTGGGCCAGGGCTCAGAAACTCCAAAGTGTATTATGAAGCTCACCTGTCCTATAACTTTTATGTTGAATTTGGCTAGGATGAGCACAAGAGCCTTCCCTTCAGGTGAGATTCATCAGACTTCTTAGACGCCTTTATCAAAACAAAGCTTATTATAAGAATGTTTTTAACATATATAAAACACTTAGCAAGAATTTGTTATTAATTACAACCATGAAAAAACACAACAGCTACAGTAATCTATGTATATAACTTAATGCATCCCTTAGCTGTTCCAATTCAATACAAAATGCAATGAAACCAAAGTCCATTTGAAAGGTGTGACCCAGCACACTGCAATCTCACTTGAATGGGACGGGTCCTTTCCCTGAGATTCTGAACCAGTTTCCAACCAACAGATTCAAAACTCCTTCAGGAAACCAACTCTAGCTTTAAGGTTACCAAGGCAGTTTGCCAGACCCAAAGTGCTTTCAGTTCACTGGAACAGCTTTAAAATAAAACAGAGAAAACAGGGAAAACTTCCTGCAGCTTAACACACTGCTTCTTCTTCTACAGTCCAAACGAACAAACCGAAAATGAAACCAAAACACTAAACCCCCTCTCACCTGTGTAATCATCTGAGATGGCCACCTGCAAAGGATTATGGGAATTATGGCCAACCCAGGACTCAGACAGATACAGAGCTTCTGTGTATTTGAAACGCAGGTACCTTGACCTGATCGAAACCCCCCTTGTTTGCATTCTAATGGCCAATTTCCCCAGAACAATAGGACTCCAATCAAGAACCGGTACAGCCACAGACTGATCGGCACCACTGCTTTTACTCAGAGAGCCCAACTGCCAAGGTCAATGACCGCTAAGCACCCGCCCCTTTATTGGCCGAAATCAAAGGCAGTGATCAGAGCCCTGTCGAACTATTGGGTCCAAGGTTAAGGACCGACCCAAAGAGCGCAAAATCCCAGAGGGGTAAAAGGGGACACAACCATGTGTTCTGTCTCTTTTGGACCCGGCCTGTGCCAGCCTCTTTTGGATCCGGCCTATGTCAGCCCAACTGTAGCAGGAACAGCCAGCCAAGTTCAAGACCAACGATCGCTACCTGACAGATGAGCCCAGCAGAGACAGAGCCACTTTTTCGAACCAGCCACGTGAAATCAAGATAAAGGCCTTATCCATTTGCACAGTGCTGGTCACCGTGAAATTAATTATTGGTTATTGTAGCTGATAAGTGCAGTTTAACTTGTAGAAGATATTGTGTTTGCATGTCGAAGTAATCCTTGTGTATGTAAATAAACCACCTTTTGAACTGACTAACTGGTTGTGTGGTCATTTGACCGATATAAGGGGAAGGGCAGCAGGGTAGCATGGTGGTTAGCATAAATGCTTCACAGCTCCAGGGTCCCAGGTTCGGTTCCCGGCTAGGTCACTGTCTGTGTGGAGTCTGCACGTCCTCCCCGTGTGTGCGTGGGTTTCCTCCGGGTGCTCCGGTTTCCTCCCACAGTCCAAAGATGTGCGGGTTAGGTGGATTGGCCATGCTAAATTGCCCGTAGTGACCTAAAAAGTAAGGTTAAAGGGGGGGGGGGGTTGTTGGGTTACGGGTATAGGTGGATATGTGGGTTTGAGTAGGGTGATCATGGCTCGGCACAACATCGAGGGCCGAAGGGCCTGTTTTGTGCTGTACTGTTCTATGTTCTATGCTTGTGGTTCACCGAGATAAATAGAAATACCCACAGTATTGGCGACGCTGTTGGGACACAACATCATATTATAAATAGAGCCTCATTATTAAAAAGAGGAACACCTGACAGCCACAGCCCAACTCCACCCACAAATGACATCACTGAAGCCGTGTGGTAAAACACAACCTTTCTCAAAGGGAAACTCACATGACAATATTCAGCAGGCCAGGCAGCATCTGGTGATAAAACAAAAACCCATAGCTCTCAATTAATTGTTGCAGGTTATTTGTTACTTTACTTGTTACCCACATTAGAGGGAGCACTGTTCCAGAACTTTACGGGCAGAGCACGTGGCAAGTTTTGATGCTGTTTTCACCAAAATCTTTGTTTAAATTCTGGTTCCTTCGATGGTTACTGCTATTATTCACCACTCCTCCGTTGCCAACTTTGGTGGAGCGAAGTTTTTATATTCTTAATCCTTTTCTGCATATTTCTCCTGCTCTGCCTAATGCTCCCGAAAATGGGCTTAGTTTTGAGTCCATTGATTCGCGTCCAAGGTCAGGTGACCAAAAGGCTCAGACAGGAGCCAGTTTTTTAACAGCATCATAAAGGAGGAGAGAGAGGTAGAGAATTTGCGAGATTCAGGGGGGGATTCCCAGCAATCAGGCTGAGACAATTAACAGCACATCTCCTGGGGTAGATTGATTAAAATCAATGGTTCTCAGGAGATCAGAATAGGATGTGCACAGAGGTCTTAGAGATATTGGTCTCTATTGTTAGCAGCCGACAAGTACACATTTCAACAGAGGCCGGGCACACGCATTTCGAATGTGGACACTTTGAGCAGTCTTAATGGGGTTTCCCATTGTAGACAGCCCCGAGCCGTCAGGAAATCCCCAGGCATGGGTGTGCTGCCGGCGCAACGGAGAATCCCGACAGCGGAGAATCCGGCCCCCGGTCTTTCACAGCAGGTCTGAATTGCTATAACCCTTTCAGATAAGAAAAGATGAGTTAAGTTGTGAAGACAATGTATTATTATGGGGAACGAGGATAGTCGCACCCACCCCCACTTGGAAGCTATTGTTACATGTGCTACACTGTGCCCATCCTGGGGTGATGAAGATGTTCGCAAGCAATTACGTGTGGTGGCCCGGGACGGATAGCGATATGGTGAATCTGGTCAAACAATGTGACCAGTGTCAAATGTGGCTACATCTACAGCCCTCATGCACCCTTGGGAGTAGCCAGGTCGACATTCGGTGAGACTACCTGTCAATTTAGTAGGCCCATTTATTAGCTCCATGTTCTTGCTTATTTTGATGTTCAGTGGAGGACTGTGTTAGAACATAGAACAATACAGCACAGAACAGGCCCTTCGGCCCTCAATGTTGTGCCGAGCCATGATCACCCTACTCAAACCCACGTATCCACCCTATACCCGTAACTCAACAACCCCCCCCTTAACCTTACTTTTATTAGGACACTACGGGCAATTTAGCATGGCCAATCCACCTAACCCAGGTGGAGAGAGTGAATGACTTTTTTAAGATGGCTGCTGGATATAAGTTCCCTCGGGATATCGTTGCTGAGCACCGTTATCATTGTCCATATCGGCTGCCATCTTCGATCTTTCGCCCTCGAACTCCGTTCTTCCACAATTTAGGTTCTCCCAGTTCTATTAGTGGGTGCACTTCAGCTCTAATTATACGTTAACTGCTGGTTTAAACATACCTGGGCAAAATGTCGTCTGCCCATCCCCCAAACATGCCTGCTCTTTCTTTTTCTGTTTTTTGTAAAATAAATTTAGAGTACCCAATTCATTTTTTCCAATTACGGGGCAATTTTAGTGCAGCGAATCCACCTACCCTGCACACCTTTTTGAGTTGTGGGGAAGGAACCCACGCAGACACGGGGAGAATGTGCAAACTCCACACTGACAGAGACCCAGGGCTGGAATCAAACCTGGGACCTCGGCGCCGTGAGGCAGCAGTGCTAACCACTGCGCCACTGTGCTGCCCAGTTTATTTTTCTCAGTGAGCACTGAATCTTTTTTTAAATAAATTTAGAGTACCCAATTTATTTTTACAATTAAGGGGCAATATAGTGGCCAATCCACCTACTCTGCACTTCTCTGGGTTGTGGGGTTGAGACCCATGCAAATGCAGGGAGAATGTGCAAACTCCACAGGGACAGTGACCCGGGGCCGGGATCGAATCCGGGTCCTCGGCATCGTGAGGCAGCAGTGCTAACCACTGTGCCACCGTGCCAACCCGCACTGGGTCTTTTCTTAATTCATTTTTCAAATTCTTAGACTTCTCTGGACACCAAAACGCCATTTCAACACTGGTGTGTTTATTAATACTGCTCTTGTTAAGTGCTTCGGCATGTTTCGCCAAATGCAAGCTGTAGTTGGGTCCCTGTTCAGTGGCTGATATTTTAAAGACATTTTAGCTAGTCTATACCTCATCCCTAACTACTGCAATTACCTGCGGAGCTTGTGTATAGAATCCATAGAATCCCTACAATGCAGAAGGAGCCATTAAGCCCATCGAGTCTGCACCTATCCCTGCAACCCCACCTAAAATGCTCATCTTTGGACACTAAGGAGCAATTTAGCATGGCCAATCCACCTAACCAGCACACCTTTGGACTGTGTGAGGGAAACTGGAGCACCCGGAGGAAATTCACTGGTTTTGTTGATTTTTCAGCACCCGTCAAATTCTGCTCATGTCCAGAATTTCATTAGGTAGAGTAAGACAGATTTAGCAACTCAAAACTAGGTCAGTCTGCAGTAGAGTTGTATTCAGGGGAGCATGCCAGGACATACCATAGGGCAGCACGGTAGCATAGTGGTTAGCATCAATGCTTCACAGCTCCAGGGTCCCAGGTTCGGTTCCCGGCTGGGTCACTGTCTGTGCGGAGTCTGCACGTCCTCCCCGTGTGTGCGTGGGTTTCCTCCGGGTGCTCCGGTTTCCTCCCACAGTCCAAAGATGTGCGGGTTAGGTGGATTGGCCATGCTAAATTGCCCGTAGTGTCCTAAAAAGTAAGGTTAAGGGGGAGTTATTGGGTTACGGGTATAGGGTGGATACGTGAGTTTGAGTAGGGTGATCATTGCTCGGCACAACATCGAGGGCCGAAGGGCCTGTTCTGTACTGTTCTAAATACCTAACAATGAGAACCAGTGCTGGAGTTCCCTTCGTCAATCTCACTCGATTTTGCATACAGGTGAGGGCAATGGTTCCTCAGGAGCACAGCAAGAGCCAAGCCCGTGGCACCACAGCTGGCTCAGCTGCACAGGAGAGGAGAAAGAAGAGTGGAAGAGCCATCATTCTGGGGATTCATTAGCTGGAGAAACAGCAAGATGTTTCTTCAGGTGTGGACATGATTCCAGAATGGTGTGTTGCCTCCCTGGTGCTAGGGTCAAGGATGTAACAGGGCGGCTGCAGGACGTTTTCCATGTTTCTCATTCTGGTCAGTGTGCTTTACACTCAATTGGCTCTGTTTTATTCCTTTGCTCTAGAGTCGCCAGGTATCTTTATGATACCGCCACGAGGTTCAAGTTCAAGTTCAGATCAATGACTCAATACACCAGTTAGTAAGTTCAAACAAGACACGTTTATTATTAGTTATTTACTACTCATGCATATAGAGTAAGACTAAGACTAAACTATTCCTACCACTACTAGGCCAATACTAATCTGGAATAAGGGAACTGCCGGATCAGGGAACAATGGCCTCCTGCTCTGTACTGGATCCGCAGGCTTCCAGTTGGTGTGGACTAAAGGGGTCAGGAGTGTCTACTCTCGTAGCGTGCGTTGTATGACACTTACTTGTCAGTGTAGCAATTGGCCAGGCCTCTCCTTCTCACGTTCAAGTTCTTAGAGAGCTGCTGCAAAGGTGTTTTGCTGGGAGGGCCGGATAAGAGATCAAATTCGTCTTGGGACCTGACTTTTATAGGTCCCTGGGGCTTCGCGCCCTTTTGGGCGGACCCCTAACTCACTGGCAATCGATTGGGTCGCATCCCAATCGATTGATATGAATCCCCCAATACTGAGGCTGTTCCTCGATCGCGGGGCGGTTCTTTCTAACTTGTTTGTGTCCTTTTGTTTCAGACTCCGTTGGCGCCAGGAAGTCTGACCTGCCATAGAATGTTTCGATTGCAGCTAATTATTGTGTCCATTGTGCCCGGGAATCACAGGGAAACTTGTTAGTTTCAATGCTGTCTGGTTTCTTTGCAGGCAGAATACACAGAGAGATTCTGCAGCCTGCTTGTCTTTCTGACATTGTCCAATTTTCCCTGCATGCATTTCAATTCTCCATTTTATGTCGGGAAGTGACCAGCTTCAGTGGCTACATCCTGGGGGACGGTACATAGCCAGAGGTCATGTTCCATATTTGTACCAATGACCTAGGTAGGAAAAGGAACATCCTCACAGGAATAGTTTTTGGTGCTGTTGGGGATGGTGTAAACTAGGTTTGCAGAGGAATAGGAACCTGAGAGGGAGGTCAGATTGAAGGGAAGCAAAACAGATGACAGGAAGCAGAAAAATAGTCGGTGAATTTAGAAGGGCGACAAAGCAAAGGCAAGCAAATAGGAACAGAATGTTAAAATAATTAAGGAAAAGTAAAGGACACTCTGAATTCATGCAACATTCGCAAGAAGGTAGATGATTTGAAGGCACAAAAATGGGAATAATTTGATTGCCATTATAGAGACATAGTTAGAGACTGATCAAGACTAGGAACTGAATATTCAAGAATATGGGTCACTTATAAACGGTAGGCAAAAAGGAAAAGGAAGTCGGATAATAAGAGATGAAATCAGTATATTAGTGACAGAGGATCTTAGATCGAAGGACCAAGATGTAGTTTTGGTGGAGTTAAGAAACATCATGGAGCAACGTTAGCAGGAATTGTTTGTAGGCCACCAAACTGTAGTGGTAACATTGGCCACAGTATAAATCAGGAAATTAGGGCTACATTGGGGCAGTACAGTCATAATGGGCCACTTCAATTTACATATAGCCTGGGTAAACCTAATTAATATTAATGCTGTGTAGGATGAATTCCAGGAGCATGTATAAGATAGGTTTCTGAAACAATATGTTGAAGAACTAACTAGAGATTGGGCTATTTTGGATTTAATATTATCTGACGAGAAATAACTAATTAATAACCTTGCTGTAAAGCAGCCTTTAGGAAATAGTGACCATAATAATATAATTCTATATAAAGTTTGAACGCAATATAGTTCATTCTGAAACTAGGACCTGAAATATGAACAAAGCAAGCTATGAAGACATAAGGGGCAGGTTGGCTATGGTGGATTGGGAAAACAGTACAGTTGACAGACAATGACCAGTAAGTTAAAGGCGGACTGTTAAAGTTTCTTTCGGTATGTGAAAAGAAAAAAGTTAGCAAGGACAAATGTGGGTCAATTACAGGTAGAGACAGGAAAATGTATAATGGGAATTAGGAAAATGATGGAGAAACTAAACAATTACTTTGTGTCTGTCTTCACGGGAGATACAGAAAATCAGAAATACAAAGGGCTTGTGAAAATGAGGAACTGAAAGAAATAGGTATTAATAAAGAGGTAGTACTCAAGACATTAATTAGATTGTAGATTGATAAACATATTGGACCCGATGAGCTACACCCCTGAGTGTTTAAGAAGGTGACTACAGAGATTGTGGATACATTTGTGGTTTCTTTTATTACTTTACCGTAGTGTGTTTGGTTGCACTACTGAGCGTAACATGCGTTACTCAATCCAGTTGCTGAAGAGGCTTTCTGTATCTTGATGAAAAAGACTCGAAAAAGAGGGATTGAAAGGTTTATTGAGTAACTAAGTTAAACAACTGCGTGAGTTCTTTACTTTAAGATCAATACCAGTAAAAAGGTTACAAAGTCTATATACAGTTGCTATGTCTGACCACACTAATCACCCTGAGCTAAGTCTATGCTCCTGCTCTTGTCACAGTCTAATCACTAAGAGAGGGAGGAACTGCTTGCACCTGGCTTTTATACCCGCCAGTGCTGCCCTCTAGTGATCTTCCAATTTCCCATTAACCCCTTATGTACATGCACATACAAAGATCACTACATGGTTATCTTTATTATTCAATAGATTCTGCAAAGGTTCCTGCAGACTGGAAAGTGAAAAATGTAGTCCTGCTATTTAAGAAGTGGGGGCAGAGAAACAACAGAGAACAGACCTGTTAGCTTGATGTGAGTAGCAGGGAAAATATTAGATTCCATTATAAAGTGTGTGACAACCAAATCCTTCGAAAATAATGATATGACTGAGCCAAGTCATGATGAATTTATGAAACGGAAATCATGTTTGACAAATTCCCTTTGGAGTTTTTAAAGAATGTTTGTTACCTGTAGCAGAGATCAAGCAGAACCAGTGGGTGTGGTGTATTTAGATTTTCAGAAGGCTTTTGATAAGATCCTACACAGAAGTTAGCGAACAAAATCAGTGCACATGGGATTGGGGGTAAACATTGGTATGGATTGAAAATGAGCTAACTGACAAAAAACAGAGTCGGAATAAATGGATCAATCTCAGGATGACAGGCTGCTAAAAGTGGGATATCTCAAGGATTAGTGCTGGGGCCACCATTGTTCACAATCTATATAAATGATTTGGATGTGGGGGACCATAAGTAATAATCCTAAGTTTGCTGATGACCCAAAACTAATTGGGAATGTGAGTTGTGAGGAGGATGCAAGGAGACCGCAAAGGGCTTTCGACAGGCTAAATGAATGGACAAGAATGTGACAAATGGAATATAATGTGAATAAGCGTGAAGTTAT
This sequence comes from Scyliorhinus canicula, assembly GCF_902713615.1. NCBI lineage: Eukaryota > Metazoa > Chordata > Chondrichthyes > Carcharhiniformes > Scyliorhinidae > Scyliorhinus > Scyliorhinus canicula. The sequence continues at coordinate 220,721,637 of NC_052149.1, read as the reverse complement.
TCACATCGGCATAAAAATTAGAAATGCAGAGTATTTCTTAAATGGGGAGAGTGTGGGAATAGTTGGTGTCCAAAGGGAACTGGGTATCCTTGTTCATGAGTCACTAAAAGCTAGAATTCAGTTGCAACACGCAATTGGATGTTTCCCCTGGTGGGTGAGTCTATAACCAGAGGATACAGTGTCAGGATGAGGAGCAGGCCATTTAAAACTGTGAAGAGGAGGAATTTCTTCACTAAGAGGGTGGTGAATCTTTGGAATTCTTTAACACAGACGGCTGTGGAAGCTTAATCATTGTGCACGTTCAAGACAGAAATGGATAGATTTCTGGATACAAATATATCAAAGAATACGGGGATGGTGCAGGAAAGTGTTGTGGTAGGTGACCAGCCAGGACCTAATTGAATGACAGAGCAGGCTTGATGGCTCACTCCTGCTCTTAAGTTCCATAAAGTTAAGCTCATCCAAAACTCTGCCACTAGCTCTACACACACAAAGTCATGCTCACACATCTCCTTGCTCCTTGACATACACTGGTTCATGGTTAGACAATGCATCAATTATAAAATTATTGTCCTTGGTACCCATTGCCCCATGGTTCCCAAGTTCTGTAACCTCCTCAAACCTTACAACCCTGTGATACTTCTGTGCTCCTCCAACTCTGGCCTCTGCTGTGTTATTATAATGATGCAATACATTGGGCTTATTTATTGTACAAAACACAAGGCACCAATCACTCATAAGGGATTTGGTAAACACATTGCGGGTTCATTTATTAATACTAGGCACATATGAAGTTACACATGGCTATAAAGCTTGGAGGCATCAGAGCTGTGGGTGTATGTCCTCTGCTCAAAGCAAAGTGAAACTAAGACAGGATCACATGACATATTTCCTTTCTATGACGGTCAGACTTATCGAGGCTTCAAACCCCCCTCTTCAGATGGGCGCTCCGACTCAGGAAATGTCAAAGCTGAGACGGAACGGTCCAAGGATTCTCGATTAGTTGGCACTGAGGGAGCCCTGCCCATCTGCGCACCCCAGTAGCGTGCACATTCGTTCTAAGGTCGCCCTCCCTGACTGTTTTTTCGGTCCACCTCACCCAAGTGAAAATCCGATCTCTGGGTGACAGCTTTTAAAGGTTAGACCCGGCAAACCCGACACAGGCACGGAAATCTAGAGACCTCCGCGGATTGCTGCAGCATGCTTGAAAATCCTAGTTGAGAGAAAAGTTACGAATTAGCACTAGAAAATTTAATGCGTTGCAATGTAACATTATGGAAAGGACCAGATAACTTGTTGCTGACATCAAAGGTGATTGATTGTTGTAAGATAAGCAGCCTGTTCCTAGTGAATTCTGCCTCTACGAAACTGAGGTGTCCAAATTTCCACATCTCTGGACACATTTACTCGGAATTCATTGGAAGACCAACTCGAGTTCTCTCCCCCTCCCTAGTGTTCTGTGCTCTTATCTCCTACAATGGGATAAAGAGAAGATCTTTAAGTAACTATACTCAAAGTTCCTGCAAACATTTGCCAGTGAAAGAAGTTCATTAAATTTTACTTACTTGCAATCTGGGAGTCTGGCCCTTTAGGTAATAGTATGGCAAGCCCACCTACCGTCCTGATACTTTACATGTTGAGTGGTGTGCCTGACCCACCTATGTATGGCCAGTTTGTTGCAATTTAATGGCGGTCTGGCTTTTAAGTGGTGTGAGGTGGGGCTTCCATGCTGATGCGATTGGTAGTCCCGCCTCTGTCCCAGCAGCGCCACCAGGAGCGGTGGCCACTGCTGGAAATACAGCTTGTGCCCTGAAGAAGAGAAACCTGGGGAAGAATTTTCCGACCCCCGCACTGATCGGTGGGCCCCCCGTGGCGATTCTCCGGCCCACAATGGGCCGAAGTTCCGCCGCTGTCAGGCCTCTCCCCACGACGTGTTTAAACCACCTCCGTGCCGGCGGGAGCAGGTGGCGCGAGCGAGCCCCGGGGTCCTGGGGGGGGCGCGGGGCAATCGGACCCCGGGGGGTGCCCCCACGGTGGCCTGGCCCGTAATCGGGGTCCACCAATCGGCCGGCGGGCCTGTGCCGTGGGGGCACTCTTTTTCTTCCACCGCCGCCACCACGGCCTCCACTATGGCGGAGGCGGAAGAGACCCCCGCCACCGCGCATGCGCCGGTGGTGACGTCAGCGGTCGCTGACGCTCCGGCGCATGCGCAGACTCACACCGACTGGCGAAGGCCTTTCGGCCAGCCACAACACGTGGCGCCAAAGGCTGTTACGCCAGTCGGCGGAGCGGGAGCCGCTCCGGCGCGGGCCTAGCCCCTAAAGGTGCGGAGAATTCCACACCTTTGGGGAGGCCCAACGCCGGAGTGGTTGGCACCACTCCGCTACGCCGGTACCCCCCGCCCAGCCGGGTAGGGGAGAATTTCGCCCCTGGAGCCTGGAACCAGGTGATTCCAGGATCTTACAAAAATGTAAAATAAAATGTAAATATCACCACAGTCCCAGATGACCACAGGCTGCTCTCCCCTTTGAGAATTGACTGGTGGTGATTTAACATGAGAGTGACCACACCTCAAGCGAGGGGCAACGTTGAAAAGGTGGGTCGTCATGAATAACCTCAACCGGTACGGGAACTAAACATGCGCTGTTGGTGTTGCTCCACTGCTGTACTGTTCTATGTTCTATGTTACATCACAGAACCAGCCATTCAGCCAACTGAGCGTACCAACCCCTCCAATCTTACTATGGCCAGGCTGGAATGCCCTGCTCAGGATGATGCAGGGCGGGGAGAGGTGGGGTGGGGTGGGGGTGGGGTATGGGGGGGGGGGGGCGGAGGGAGAGCAGAGGAGGGTTGAGTGGGGGGAGGGGCAGTGTATAAGACAGAGGGGAAAGAAAATTCGGGTTGGGGGGGTGAGGTGACGGGGTGCTTCATTGGATTTATAAATCCCCACCAAATTCAGAAATCCAAGATTTATAGATCTAAGTTGATATGTCAAGACATCATTTTTAATAACTGCAAACTTTTCTTGCCTTTGAAGTTGCTACTTTATTTTCAAAGTTAGTCGAATTCAGAAATCCAAGATTTATAGATCTCAGTTGATATGTCACGACATAATTTTTAATAACTGCAAACTTTTCTTGCCTTTGAAGTTGCTACTTTATTTTCAAAGTTAGTCGAGGGAACGACAAAACCGATGACTTATTTTCTTCAGAGTGGTCTTGACTTGCTAGTTAGTTAATTGTGATCTAATTGCCAAGAGAGCAACCTATTTGGTATTACGATGAAAATCCTCAATCAATAAAATGCGACAAGTGTCCCATCACCAGACCATGGTCTCTCAGAATTCTGGCTTGCCTGTTCAAATGATGGTACCATAGTGGAGACATTCCTTGTGGTATGCCTTGAGACCGTCCCCCAACATTTCTGGGACATCTATGATAAATAAGAAAATGGAAGTTAAATTAAGACAATAAAAAAGGAGATTGTTGATTGTTGTAACAATTCTGCCTTTCCCTTTCCTTTTGTCATAAGCCGCTCCAATTAGTTAATTGACTATGAATATCCAAATGCAAGGACGTGGGACCTGCAGTTTTCTACAACTGTATAATGATCAATGGTATTTTAACATAATGGTCGTGCTTGTGTCAAGTAATGTGTCTGTGCAGCTTTGGTGTTGCATTCTTTTTAAAATTAATTTAAAGTACCCAATTACTTTTGTTTCCAATTTAGCGTGGCCAATTCACCTAACCTGCACATCTTTGGGCTGTGGGGGTGAAGCCCACGCAGACAGGAAGAATGTGCAAACCCCACACGGACAGTGACCCGGGGCCGTTTTCAAACCCAGGTCCTCAGTGCCATAGGCAGCAGTGCTAACCACTGCACCACCGTGCCACCCTGGGGTTGCATTCTGTACTACAGAACAGACCAAAGAAATGGACAGAGTATCTCTCACATCATATATCAGCCAATTCAGCACAAATCGAGATTCAACCAAGGAACTCGCTCGTTTGTGTGACCCAGGTATTCACAGGAAAAAGGAATGAAAATGTTCAACATCTTGAGCCTCTTCCTTCATTCAGTTAGATCAGTTAGAAGGGGCTGTTTAGCACACTGGGCTAAATCACTGGCTTTGTAAAGCAGACCAAGCAGGCCAGCAGCATGGTTCGATTCCTGTAACAGTCTCCCCAAACAGGCACCGGAATGTGGCGACTAGGGGCTTTTCACAGTAACTTCATTTGAAGCCTACTCGTGACAATAAGCGATTTTCATTTCATTTCATTTCATGGCTGCTGTGTACCTGAACGCTATCAGCCGACCTTAGCTTCATATCCCGTAATATTGTTACACTGAACAAAGATCTATCCTTCTTAGTGTTGGTATTTTCTATTAACCTAACCTCTACAGCTTTTTGGTGGACAAAGTTCCAGATTACCACGTCCTTTGTGTGCAGAAGTGCTTCCTAACATTATCCCTGAATGCAATCACTCTCATTTTAAGGTGATGTCCCCTTGTTCTGGACTCCAGAACCGGGAAATAGTTTTCCTCAATCCATTCTGTAAACGTCTGTAAGCATCTGGAGCAACTCAATAGATCACTCCTTAATTTTCGATATTTCAGAAAATACAAAGCTGCTTAATTTAAATCCTTTAGTCCTGTATTATTCTGCATGAATCTGCAATACGCCCGCTCCCAAGGCTGATATATTCTTCTTAAGGTGCAGAACTGAACACAGGTTCATTCCAATCAGAGCTTCATAAAATAGAACCATAGAATTCCTACAGCGCAGAAGGAGGCCATTTGGCCCTTCAAGTCTGCACCGACCCTCTGAAAGAGCACCCTACCCAGGCCCACTCCCCCACCCTATCTATCCTCGTAACCCCATAACCCCATTTAACCTGCACATCCCTGGACACTAAGGGGCCATTTAGCACGGTTAATCTTTCTCACCTGTGCATCTCTGGAGTAGAATAAAGTCTACCCGTTTCTGTTTGAATCCCCTTGAAATAGAGTTCAATATTACTTTTAAATTCCCTTTTGCATGAGTCCATTGGTTTGAAGCGATTTTTAGAATGAATTTTAAATCTCCCCGCTCCTCCACAGTTTCTAGCTTCTCACAAGTTTTAAAAAATACTCTGATCTGACTTTCTTAGGCCTAAAGATGGCCGCACAATTCCCCACACCGAATTTCCTCTTCCGCAGGTCACAATTCACTTAATTTATCAATGGCCTTTTGAAACATTCTGCTCCAATCTGCATCTATTCTTGGGGAGAATGGCAAATTTAAATTGACATGCTTCCGTGACGCAAGGAGGGATGGTTAAAAATAAGAGGTTTGGCCACCTGTCCATTCTCACAGATTGCTTGACCTCTTTGGCTACAATAGAACAAAAACAGTCCTGAGAATGGGAAGCTGCTTTGTTTGGGAATGGGTGTAAACTTAAAATGAGAAGAACCCAATTTAATATTTTTCAGTATTGCAGATAGGAAAAGTACAATGAGATTCTAACTTCAATTGATATTGTTGTTCAGTACGCTGCAAATATTTAATTGAACAATGAGATCTTAAGCCATACCAATCACGAACATTTTAAATGTCAATTTTAAATCTTAACAGGAAGGGAAATTGAATTATCGGTTGTTCCATATTCTAAGAAAAAACCCTTTTACGTCTTATATGCCTGACCTAGGTTTTAGAGGGGTGGATCTTCTTGAGCTTTGCTTTGTAGATCTGGATGAGCTGGATCCTGATGATTTTGACTTTCCACTGGTCTCTGAAGATTCTGAACTTCTTTTAGACGGTGAAGATTCTGAACTTCTTTTAGACGGTGAAGATTCTGAACTTCTTTTGGATCCTGGAGATTCCGAACATTTTTTGGGTGCTGAACCTTTTTTGGGTGCTGACTTTTTTTTGGACGCTGAACCTTTTTTGGGCACTGCCGATTTTTGACATTCACAGGGCCGAGATTCTTTCTAAAATGAAAGGAATTCCTGAACAAAGAGAAGATATAGCAATGTTCTCCCCAGATCAAGAGGTTAGTTTACAAATTATTTCTACACAAAGATGCATAAGTGATTAAAAACTATACACAAAAAGCATTGTTCTAAATTCAAATGTTAAATCTATAATTGTTGTAGATTTTGATCCCTTGTTATAACCCATAGGAGTAACTCATTTCTTTCCAACAGGTTCCTTCATTACGTATGGAGCCTGTAGGCTAAAATTTCAGTAAGGCCTGATTTCAGGCCACGATTTTTCATCTGCCCACACCCATTCCCATTGAGGCAGGCAGCATGCAAAACAGGGATCTAACAACTTGTGAGACAAGCACATGTTCAAGTCCACCTACTACTCTCAAAGGCAGTCTGTCCTTCTCAAAAGGAAGTGCTCTGAATCAAAGGAGCTGCTGCTGACTGTCGCTGCTTCAACTGGACAGAATGGAAATGGAGCTCCAAAACTTCAAGAGGAATCTACGCTTCACACATGTGGCACAGGAAGATTTTCATGGAGGCCCACAAGAAGAGCGACACTATGTTTCCTTGTGGGGCCAGTGTATCCTCAATGACTATGCTCTGAAGGACAGAGCAGCAGGTGAAGAGGGAGATTGAAGCGGAGTCTGACCCTGAGGATCTGGCAGCAGGACCACAAGATGTTTAATGGCCTCCATATTGGTGGACAGGGTGTCACTGAATGCATTGTGATAGGACATCCCATATCTGCAAAAAAAAAGCTCATGCTGCCCAGCGCACCACACTTATTACCCACCCACTCCTGAGCACTCAGGACTCACAGCTAACATTCAGGTACCCAACCTCACAAATTCAATGAAGCTAATCTCACACCCACCTCGTGTTGCCTCCACATCCCTCCAGGCACATCACCCAGACACAGCACAGCACAATCACAAACATTCTGCTCTCTTTTTTACAAGAGAAAGGTTAGAATTTCACAACCCTGATGCAGCAGCGGGGCAGGGCTGGAAAATGAATTAATCATTTAAAACTCCATCGACTTCAGCAGGACTGAAAAGTCCCAATGGCGGGAGATATCGCAAAATTCCACCTAAAAGTGCCGCTGAGTCAAAATTCTGCAACTCCTTCCCTAATAACATTGAAGGTGTAACCTACACCAGATGGACTACACCGATTAGGAATGGGCAATAATTGCTGGTATAGCCAGTGCCACCCACAACCCAAGGATGAATTGAAAAAAAAACAGAAGTGGCTGCAAAGAACTGGCATTGGTCAAGCATGCCTGCATTCCCTGAGCTTGATGGAAGAGGTCATGCTCCATGTCATGGGGCCAGCTACTACAGTGCATCAGGGTCACAAGAACTCTGAGAATGATTGCATGTTCCTACTATATGTCACTTTTCACCTTCCACTTGACCTTTATCCTATGAAATGGCAAGAAGTGCACGCTGGAGATGGTGTGATCATGGATCTTTTGCTTTATACCCAACATTCTCATCCCAGCTCTCCCCTTCTCACTTTCTGCTTTCAGATACACAAGAACTGCTGTCTGGCCAGCCACTGCAGTCTCAGGAGGGAAACAGGGAGCTGCACGGGACCTCCAAGCAAGAGGTGCTGTCACTTGATCTGACTCTCGCAACCACCATGTCAGCAGATACTGGCATCATGCAAACTTTAGAGGCTAGTCTGCAGTTGGCATCTGCACGTGTTGAGTCACAGGACAGGAATGGGCTGCAGCCAGGCCAGAGGGAAAAGATAATTTGAGACGCAGCTCCCCAGGCATTCAGATCAGAGATGAGTTCTACCGCAGGGAACTCAGATGAGGATAAAAGTGAGGAAGGACATCATGCAGATTTTGGAGACCATCTTTCCCAGTGTGGAAACTGTGGTCAACCTCATGGCAGCACTAGTGACACAACTGTGATGGGGCATCTGGTGGTTGCTATCCCAAATGTCAGCACAGGCAGAGGTCAAGTGACTCAGTGCTGCAGTGGAAGGTCACACAGTGGTTATGAACCCACACTTGCTGCCATGCCGGCTCAGGAGGGTGGGGGACAAAATAATATCAATTTGAGGTGAATGGCAAAAGAACCAGAGCGAATGTCTAGAATCTGGAATGCAGTGCCTGAGAATACATAGCACATAGAATAGTACAGCACAGTACAGGCCCTACAGCCCACAATGTTGTGCCGACCATTTATCCTAATCTAAGGTCAACCTAACGTACACCCCTTCAATTTACTGCTGTCCATGTGCCTGTCCAAGAGTCGCTTAAATGTCCCTAATGACTCAGACTCCACCACCTCTGCTGGCAGTGCATTCCACACACCCACCATGTCTCTGTCAGGCAGGGAAGAGATGGTCGAGTGAGGGAACCATGGTTGACAATAGAGGTTGAATGTCTTGTTAAGAGGAAGAAGGAGACTTATGTAAGGCTGAAGAAACAAGGTTCAGACAGGGCGCTGGAGGGATACAAGATAGCCAGGAGGGAACTGAAGAAAGGGATTAGGAGAGCTAAGAGAGGGCATGAAAAATCATTGGCAGGTAGGATCAAGGAAAACCCCAAGGCCTTTTACACATATGTGAGAAATATGAGAATGACTAGAGCGAGGGTAGGTCTGATCAAGGACAGTAGTGGGAGATTGTGTATTGAGTCTGAAGAGATAGGAGAGGTCTTGAACAAGTATTTTTCTTCAGTATTTACAAACGAGAGGGGCCATATTGTTGGAGAGGACAGTGTGAAACAGACTGATAAGCTCGAGGAGATACTTGTCAGGAAGGAAGATGTGTTGCGCGTTTTGAAAAACTTGAGGATAGACAAGTCCCCCGGGCCTGACGGGATATATCCAAGGATTCTATGGGAAGCAAGAAATGAAATTGCAGAGCAGTTGGCAATGATCTTTTCGTCCTCGCTGTCAACAGGGATGGTACCAGAGGATTGGAGAGTGGCAAATGTCGTGCCCCTGTTCAAAAAAGGGAATAGGGATAACACTGGGAATTACAGGCAAGTTAGTCTTACTTCGGTGGTAGGCAAAGTAATGGAAAGGGTACTGAGGGATAGGACTTCTGAGCATCTGGAAAGACACTGCTTGATTAGGGATAGTCAGCACGGATTTGTGAGGGGTAGGTCTTGCCTTACAAGTCTTACTGACTTCTTTGAGGAGGTGACCAAGCATGTGGATGAAGGTAAAGCAGTGGATGTAGTGTACATGGATTTTAGTAAGGCATTTGATAAGGTTCCCCATTGTAGGCTTGTGCAGAAAGTAAGGAGGCATGGGATAGTGGGAAATTTGGCCAGTTGGATAACAAACTGGCTAAACGATAGAAGATGGACAGTGGTGGTGGATGGCAAATATTCAGCCTGGAGCCCAGTTATCAGTGGCGTACCGCAGGGATCAGTTCTGGGTCCTCTGCTGTTTGTGATTTTCATTAACGACTTGGATAAGGGAGTTGAAGGGTGGGTCAGTAAATTTGCAGATGATACGAAGATTGGTGGAGTTGTGGATAGTGAGGAGGGCTGTTGTCGGCTTCAAAGAGACATAGATAGGATGCAGAGCTGGGCTGCGAAGTGGCAGATGGAGTTTAACCCTGACAAGTGTGAGGTTGTCCATTTTGGAAGGACAAGTATGAATGCGGAATACAGGGTTAACGGTAGGGTTCTTGGCAATGTGGAGGAGCAGAGGGATCTTGGGGTCTATGTTCATAGATCTTTGAAAGTTGCCACTCAAGTGGATAGAGCTGTGAAGAAGGCCTATGGTGTGCTGGCATTCATTAGCAGAGGGATTGAATTTAAGAGCCGTGAGGTGATGATGCAGCTGTACAAAACCTTGGTCAGGCCACATTTGGAGTACTGTGTGCAGTTCTGGTCGCCTCATTTTAGGAAGGATGTGGAAGCTTTGGAAAAGGTGCAAAGGAGATTTACCAGGATGTTGCCTGGAATGGAGAGTAGGTCATACGAGGAAAGGTTGAGGGTGCTAGGCCTTTTCTCATTAGAACGGAGAAGGATGAGGGGCGACTTGATAGAGGTTTATAAGATGATCAGGGGAATAGATAGAGTAGACAGTCAGAGACTTTTTCCTTGGTGGAACACACCATTACAAGGGGACATAAATTTAAGATAAATGGTGGAAGATATAGAGGGGATGTCAGAGGTAGGTTCTTTACCCAGAGAGTAGTGGGGGCATGGAATGCACTGCCTGTGGAAGTAGTTGAGTCGGAAACGTTAGGGACCTTCAAGCGGCTATTGGATAGGTACATAGATTACGTTAGAATAATGGAGTGTAGATTAACTTCTTCTTAAGGGCAGCATGGTAGCATTGTGGATAGCACAATTGCTTCACAGCTCCAGGGTCCCAAGTTCGATTTCGACTTGGGTCACTGTCTGTGTGGAGTCTGCACATCCTCCCCGTGTGTGCGTGGGTTTCCTCCGGGTACTCCGGTTTCCTCCCACAGTCCAAAGATGTGCAGGTTGGGTGGATTGGCCATGAAAAATTGCCTTTAGTGTCCAAAATTCTATGATTAACCTAGGACAAAAGTTCGGCACAACATCGTGGGCCAAAGGGCCTGTTCTGTGCTGTATTTCACTATCTATCTATCTATCTGTGTAAAGAACCTACCTCTGACATCTCCCCTATACCTTTGTCCAATCACCTTAAAACTATGTCCCCTTGTGACAGCCATTTCCGCCCAGGGGAAAAGTCTCTCGCGATCCACTCTATCCATGCCTTTCATCACCCTGTACACCTCTACCAAGTCATCTCTCTTCCTTCTTCGCTCCAGTGAGAAAAGCCCTAGCTCCCTCAACCTTTCTTCATAAGACATGCCCTCTAGTCAAGGCAGCATCCTGGTAAATCTCCTCTGCACCCTCTCCACAGCATCCACATCCTTCCTATAATGAGGCGACCAGAACTGGACACAATATTCCAAGTGTGGTGTAACTAAAGTTTTATAAAGCCGCAGCAAAACCTTGCGGCTCTTAAACTCAATCCCCCTGTTAATGAAAGCCAACACACCATACGCCTTCTTAACAACCCTATCTACCCGGGTGGCAACTTTGAGGGATCTATGTACGTGGACCCCAATATCGCTCTGTTCCTCCACACTTCCAAGAATCCTGCCTTTAACACTATATTCAGCATTCAAATTCAACATTCCAAAATGAATCACTTTACATTTATCTAGGTTGAACTCCATCTGCCACTTCTCAGCCCAGCTCATCCTGTCAATGTCCTGTTGTAACCTGCAACAGCCCTCAACACTATCTACAACTTTCCCAACCTTCGTGTCATCGGCAAACTTACTAACCTACACTTCCACTTCCTCATCCAAGTCATTTATATTAATCACAAAGAGCAGAGGTCCCAGAACAGACCCCTGCAGGACACCAGTCACCAACCTTGAGGCGGAATACTTTCCATCCACTCGCTGTCTTCTTTCGGCCAGCCAATTCGGTATCCGGGCAGCTAAATTTCCCTGTATCCCATGCCCCCTAACTTTCTGAATGAGCCTACCATGGGGAACCTTATCAAATGCCTTACTGAAATCCATATACACCATATCCGCTGCCCGACCTTCATCAATGTGTCTCGTCACATCCTCAAAGAATTCAATGAGGTGTGTGAGGCATGACCTGCCCCTCACAAAGCCATGCTGGCTTTTTTTAAAAATCAAACTATGTTTTTCTAAATAATCATAAATCCTATCTCTCAGAATCCTTTCCAATATTTTGCTCACCACAGGCATAAGACTAATGGGTCTGTAATTCCCAGGGATTTCCATATTCACTTTCTTGAACAGGGGAACCAAATTTACCTCCCTCCAGTCATCCGGTACTACTCCAGTGGAGAGTGAGGACGAAAAGATCATTGCCACCGGCGCAGCAATCCCCTCTCTTGCTTCCCGTAGTAACCTTGGGTATATCCCGTCAGGCCGAGGAGACTTATCTATCCTGATGCTTTTCAAAATTTCCAGCACATCATCCTTCTTTATATCAATCTGTTCGAGGCTATTAACCTGGTTCACACTGTTCTCATGATAACCTGGTTCACACTGTTCTCATGAAACCTGGTTCACACTGTTCTCGTGATAACCTGGTTCACACTGTTCTCATGATAACCTGGTTCACACTGTTCTCATGAGCAACAAGATCCCTCTCTCTAGTGAATACTTAAGCAAAATATTCATTAGGGCCTCCCCCATCTCCTTAGACTCTAGGCACAAGTTCCCTCCACTACTCTCACTCTGATCATCCTCTTATTTCTCACATAAGTGTAGAATGCCTTGGGGTTTTCCCTAATCCTTCCCGCCAGGGCTTTTTCATGCTCTCCAGCTCTCTTAAGTCAATTTTTGAGTTCCTTCCTGGCTACTTTGTAACCCTTTAGAGCCATGCCAGATCCTTGCTTCCTCAACCTCACGTAAGCTTCCTTCTTCCTCTTGACTAGAAGCTCACTTCTCTTGTCATCCAAGGCTCCTTCACCTTACCATTCCTTCCTCATCTCAGTGGGATAAAGCTGTCCAGCACTCGCAGCAAATGCTCCATAAACAACCCCCACATTACTGTTGTGCATTTCCCCAAGAACAATTGTTCCCACTTTATGCTCCTCAGCTCCTGTCTAATCGCAGTATAATTTCCCCTCCCCCAATTAAATACCTTCCCATACTGTCTGTTCCTATCCCTCTCCATGACCATGGTAAAGGTCAAGGAGTTGTGGTCACTGTCAGAAATGCTCTCCCACCGAGACATCTGACACCTGGCCTGGTTCGTTGCTGAGCAACTAGTCCACTATGGCCTCCCCCCTAGTCGGCCTATCTACATATTGTGACAGGAAACCTTCCTGTACTCACATGACAAAATCTGCACCATTCAAACCATTTCAGTAAGGAGGTCCCAGTCAATATTAGGGAAGTTAAAGTCACCCATGACAACAACTCTGTTACTTCTGCACCTTTCCAAGATCTGCCACCCAACCTGCTCCTCTATCTCTCTGCTGCTATTGGGGGGTCTATAGAAAACTCCCAATAAAGTGACTGCTCCTTTCTTGTGTCTGACTTCCACCCATACTGACTCAGTAGACAAACCCTCCTCAACTACCTCCTTTTCTGTAGCTGTGATGCACTCCCTAATTAACAGTGCCACACCCCCTCCTCTTTGGATGTGGTGGAAGCAAATTCAATTGTGCCTTTCAAAAGGGAATTGGATAATTATCTGAAGAGAAAAAAAAATGCAGGCCAATGGTGAAAATGTAGGGGAATGGGCTGAGCTGAGTAGCTCTTACAGGGAGCCGGCAAGGACAGGATAGGCCAAATGGCCTTCTGTGCTGGAACCATGTATTGACCATTTAATTTTTATTTCAAAATCTCGGAAGAGCATTGCATGGAGAAATGCCATCAAAATAACATGGAAATTTGTGCACAAATTAATGTTGTCCCCAAAATCTTTGAATAATAATGTCGAGGTGTAAATTAAACTCTTAATATAATTTAATCTTTGCTTTGGAGAGTCTCATGTTAGAGAATTGCAGTTTTGTACCCATTACATTTCCATTCACAGATGCCACTCGAAAAGCATCTCCAATTTTAATCTGATCACTGACCTGTGCTCCTACCTGTAACAAAATGGCAAAAAATGCTTCAACATGCAATGACATTTTCCCATCATTCGCCCTGCGGCAGAAAATGGGTTTCACCCAGGTCCAACCATTATTTTGTTGTGTCCCTGACTTGGTCAGCATTTAAAATATCACACAAGTGTGATATTAAACTCTTCTACAGCTCCCTTCCATTGCTCACTAAGCTGACAGCTGGTGATCTATATTTATACATATATGTATATTTTTAAATTCTGTCTGCAAAGAATGTCTCAGCCTCTGACCCCATATCCAGCTCTGCCTTAGGTCTCACTGCTCAGTCTCAGATCACCCTGATTCTGCCTTTATAAATATTGATCGAGTTGTGACTATGCCTCGTAAATATATTATTCCGATTCTAAGTTCAGTTTCAGGCTCGACTGTTTCTCCCAAACTGGTTTAATTTCTTTTTTCAAACGTTCCCTGCATTTGCTTCCATTTTTGCCTGGCTCAGCCACACTGTTTAATATGAGGCTAACCTTCCTATACCCAGGCCGTAAAATTCGCGAACCTCTGAAAACCTGCTTAGGTTCATTGTGCATTGTGAACCCTGCTCCCATTGCTTTCGATACAGGCAGCCCGCAAACATTGTGCTCTCTAATTATATTCGCACGCATCCAGCACCAAATGCTAAATGGCTACAAAGCTCAGCAAGGGGTGCAAGATATTGAAAGATTGACATGAGTTACCCCTATTTAAAACAGGGACCACTTAAAACCAGCCTGGACCTTTTGAAATGCTGCAATGGAGGCCTTTGTGCCTCAGATGGAGAGCTAAAGGGATGTCGTCTATTCACAGGAGAGCAGAAGGCACTCCAGACATACTTTGTGAAGACAGGAGGCCCAGTCAACAGTGGTGATCGATCCCGGTAGACTAGCCTTGAGGAACTGAATGCAGTGTTACTGTAAGTATATATGTATATTCAAGGCAGTGTTAGACATATTTTTGATTGACAATGGCGTCAAGGTGGCCGGTCGGAAAGTGGAGTTAAGGTCACAATCAGATCAGCCATAATCTTATTCAATAGCGCGGCAGACTGAATAGACTGAATGGCAAACACTTGCTGCTCCTTCTTATATTCTTCATGTTCTTATACGTTCAATGACCTTACACAAGTAGTCAAGGTCAGTGCATGTACTTTCAAATGCCACATGCTATAATCTGCCCCACAGCCCCATCACTTATCAATCAAAAATCTTCATCGATCACGATTTACCCCTAACATTCATAGCTTCAGCTCACCCAGACACAATTACCATCACACCCATATCTCACAGTGTGTACACACTGCCAGCTATTCAACCACAACTGCCACATCACCCAGATTGAACAACACTTATTGATTCACTTTCCTCTCTCAAGATAAGGGGCAGAATTCTCCTATGTAGGGGCTAAGTGGCTGGGATGAGAATGTGGACTGTTTCCCACTACGGAGCCTGATGTAAACACACCAAATCCTCCAGCCCAGACCTCATTAATTATGCCACAGGGTGTTTTTCGCCATATTCCGTGATGGGGCAGGCCTGATGGTGCGTAGTCACCATCCTAGCCAGGTGCCATATTGAAAAGGCACCCAACATCACTGACCTACCATTGAAGAAAGAAGCTGGGTCTCTGGGAGCACTCTGAGACTTGAAGATGGACCCCTCCAGGACACCCTATCTGGTGGGACCACCTGTAGGTGCTCCCTAACCCACTGCTGTGGTTTTCCAAGATCCAGAGCTGTCGGCAGCCTCCATCCTGAACTCTGGAGGTGGTCCCAGGCATTGTTCCGGTGAGTCCTGAAATCTGCTCATGTTTTCCTGCTGCGCAACAGAGAATCGGGCATGGGTGGTCGGGCCTTCTTCTGTGTCCCACTCACAGGGCGCAAATGAGTTTCACACTGGCATCCAGCAGGTTTCCCGATCCACCATGGCTGGCAAAAGCGGATTATCCCACTATAAATTCATGATAGTGTAAAACCAATTTTTGTGCCACCTGCCGAATTCCGCCTTCTCATCTGCTGGTGGGGGCTTGGGAGAATTCTGTCCAAGGTGGCACCCAGCCAGAGACAGCTAACCAACAGGCATGTTTGAATATTCTGACCTCAATGGAGGAGATGGCAGTCATGATCATACAAGCAGCCATGACTGACGCCATTGCGGGGCTGAAACCACTGAGAATGACAGTCTGTTCCTACCTAATCCTCCTCCTCACATCCTACTTCCCTCTTCTCCCACAAATCTCTTCTGATTTACAAGCCGATGATGATATAACTATGGACCTCTTAATCTCCCCTCCTCCCTTAGCCAGAATTCTACCCATGTGACTTTCTCCTTCCAGCTGCCGAAGAACTCCATCATGGCTCGGCAGGAGTGTAAGAGCAACAGATAGAAGAGCAAAGATTACAGTGAGGAACAAGAAACTCATTTGCACTCACACTGGCAGCCACCAGCTCAGGGATTGATACTGTGTGAAATTTAGAGGATAGTTTAAAAGCGGAATGTGCAGCTGATAAGTATCCTGCAGCCAGGGGAGAGGGCAAGCTTAAGCACGACTGTCAGCTTGCCGGAAGGTGAGGTAGAACAGCCATTCTGCTGCAGCAGATGTTTCGTTGTGACAGCCTACAAGAGGCAGCTTCTGAGTAGGCACGATGAAATGTCTGAATGCCTGTAGTCAATATCAAGGAGCATGCATGAGCCCGGCAGCAGCTTCATCAAGGTTTTGCAAAGAGCTCGAAGCCCATCCTTCCAAGTGAGGATGTAGGAAACATCTCCATTAACAGACTTGCAGACCCAACTGGGATACAGCATCTGATGGCTGATGTCTCAGCTTCCATTACTGCACAAGCAAAAGCCACCGAGTGCTGGGGTGCTGAAAGCTAAACTTGGTGCCATGCAAGCGGGGACTGCCTTCCAGCAGCCATGCTGCAGTCAATATAATAGCACTGGAACTTCTCGGACAGGCAAAGGACGTAAAAGATAGACTGAAGTGTATAATACACAAGTGTAATTAGTTCTCATTACTATGCAATATGGCATGATTCGATGTATAAACTTGTTTGGAATGTTTATTTTGTGTGGGCTTTTATTTTTTTATTGTGGCCAAGAAGGGCTGTGATGTTCAGTAATGGAGAGAAGGGCTGTGATGTTCAGTAATGGAGAGAAGGTAAGATATTAAATTGTTCATAAATGGGGAATTGCGGTTGCTGATTTGATAGCATAGTTGGACGATTTGATCAGACAATCTGACCAAAAAGGAGCTATGTTAGTTTAATTTGTCCTCTTCCTGAGCAGGTCACCATATAGGAATCTGCCTTCACGATGGCCATGGATCTTTACAAGCGCTTTGTCAAAAACTGGGGGTTCTTCAGAGCTGCCCAGGAAGCATTGTTGAAGTAACCTGATGGTCTGCTCTATCACATTCTGTGTGACAGCATGGCTTGTGTTATTTGCATGCAGATCACATATGCATGGGTTGCACATAGGAATCCTCAGCCATGTCATCGCACCCTCTGGTTCCTCATGCTGGCTTAAATGCAGATGGCACAGAGAACTACCACAGACTGAAGACATCATGATCGCTGTTAGAATGCTGGGAATTAACCTGCATGATATGCTTCGATGGTCACACATCAGCTGGACATTAAAAGACTGAAATCCCTTTGGTTGCAGATAGAAGTGTAGCCATCTAAGATGGACATTGGGCTACAAAATGGAGAACTGCTAAGGCTGCAGGGAAATACAGTCTTAGTGAGGACAAGCAGCTTGCAGAAGACTGTTTTGCATTCTGCACGTACAGAAACCAGTTTCTGGCCAGGTGCAGAGTTTCAGCCAAAGGTGCAAATGGGAAACAGATCTGCATAGTAATGAGGTGATCCAGATCCAGACCCCGCACAATAGAAACATTTAAGTATCAATGGATACTTTTCCGTAGACGCCCAGACAGAATGGCGCCAAAGCAACCAACACAAAGAGCCGTAGGGACTGCCCCACCCATCGAGGAATGACCCTCAGATTGGGGAGTTTGAAAGATATCGATTGGGAGAGACCCAATCGATACTTGGCAGGTGAAAGAACCGCCCCAAGGGGACACGGACTTCTAGGACCTATAAGAGTAGGTCCCGCACATGGTTCGGTCTGCTTGCTCCGGCCCAGGTCTGTTGTTTTGCTCCGGCCCAGACCTGTTACATCGCATCCTGACTCCAGTTTCATCACCGGCCGTTGAGCCTCAGCCATCGAACTGTAAGTGCCAAAACAACGATCGCTACGTGATCCAGACCTTGCTGGATCTTGACAACTTTACGAATCGGAAAGTTGCAGACCAAGAACGGGACGAAGGCCTTGTTCCCTGACCTTGCCTGTTCCTGTCTAGATAAGTATTTAGTTGTTTAGTATTAGAAGTAAGTTAGTCTCTTTAGCGTATGCATGTGTATTTATTATATTTGTTATAATAAACACCAATCGTTTGGACTTACTAATCGGTGTTAAGACTTATTGCTTTGAACCTGACCTTGATATACTTGTGACGGTGTCTCAATACGACACCTGGCGACTCCGAGCATAATTACATATACAGAGCCATAGTAGTGTTAAGCACACGGCCTTTAAACGGAGGCGTGTTAATCACACTCCAGTAGAACGAGCAACATAAGGAAGTGTATTAAGATCACTTGGAATCCAGAGACTCAGTGATTTATTATATACATGGATGGATGACAAGCGGGAATAGTTACAAATAGCACCTTCTCCAACCTCGAGGTACCTGATGCATTCATGTTCACATCGGCCATTGATAATCATCTTCATCCCGCTCAGAGGACATTCTAAGTGAAGTGCAAATGTCTGCCACTGTTTCTGACTGAGGTTCAGATTTTAAAAAATGATTCCCAAACACCCTATGTACATATAGCTTCCTCCTGAGAGCCTGCTCCCACTTCTCCTCCTCATCCCTCTTCCTGCAGTTTGTCCAGCTCTGTGCCATCTCTGGCTATTCTCCCTTATTTGCTCAAGACCACGAGGATACAAAGTACTGCACCCATATCGGTGAGCAAGTAGTTTGTGCAGAAGTCTGAGAAAGGTCTGTCTACATGTCTCACACCTCTCCCCATAGACTTCAGCAACTTTAAACAACTCTGAAAATAGTCAAACCAACCCACAATCACAGCAAGAACCTGTAGAAATCAATCAGCAATGAACTGAAAGTAGTTGATAATTCCTTTAAATAGCACTGATGGTGGCAGGAGCGAGGTCCGTCCTGCTGCTAGGCAGTTGCTTACATTTGCAAGGTTAGGGGAGGCCATTAGCTAAAGCGTTAAGCTCCAAATTGGCAGCACCTGTGTCAAGTCAGCATTATACGCCCTCACTAAACTGGCATCCAGTGCAGCTAGCACCAGAAATATATGCATGTGCCACGGCACCTTTTAGAGGCAAAATGACATTTGTAATAGCAAATAGCAGATGTTACAGAGCAGAATTACTTCACCAACTCTGCCTTTAGCCTGAAAGAAAACTGTTAAACTTGTCTTACGACTTGAGCACCCCTATCCTGTCAACTGCTACTCACAAAGATTGCAGCTCAACTACTGCCACCGATTGAAGGAAAAATGGCACTTACAACAGCTACAGAGCTGAACTGCTGCCACGGCAATACCTATGGTCTGTAAAAAAAAAACCTGATGAGTTTGCCTTCAGCACCCAAACACGCCAGTGCAAAAGATAGAGTTGAAGTGTTTGTTACAATCTTCAGCCAGAAGTGCCCAGTGGATAATCCATCTCGGCCTCGAGATCCCCAGCGTCACAGATGCTAGTTTTCAGCCAGTTCAATTCACTCCAACTGTTATTAACGCCTGAGGGCACTGGTCACTGCAAAGGTTTTTGGCCCCTGACAATATTCCGGAAATAGTACTGAAGACTTGTGCTTCCAGAACTTGCCGCACCCTTAGCCAAGCTGTTCCAGTACAGCTGCAACACTGGCAGACACCCATCAATATGGAGAATTGCCCGGGTTTATCCAGTATACAAAACGCAGGACAAATCTAACCCGGTAAATTCCTGTCCAATAAGTCTATTCTCGATCATCAGTAAAGCGATGGAATGGGTCATTAACAAGGGAATGGGACTATTTGGCGCCGCCCTTCTGGCGCCGATCATTTGGCGCCGACCTTTTGGCGCTCATCGGTTTTGGCGCTGGCCTTTTGGGCGCTTATTTGTTTGGCGCCAATTCAGACTACTTCAGCAATTAATGATAACAATCTACAGCCTTGGTGCTACATAAGCCTGTTCTCTTTTCACATTTGAAAGCTAGAAATACAGTTTTGCTTTTAATTTCTCTTAGACCCCATACCAGAAATGGCTGAAAAATTCTAAGCAAGAGAGACAAACCAAAATTAACACCGATTGGATATTTATACGTGTTTGATAAATGTAGCAAAAGCGACCCATTGTTAATGTTTTGGAGATGCGAATTAAAAAACGAGTGTAAAGGTCGCATTCACACTAAAAACAATGAAGCAGTGAAGGAAGTGAACGGACATTCTCATGGTGCTTCAGCAGTGGGTGTGGAAGTTGCTACCATCAAAACAAGTTTGAAGCGTAAAGCTGAAGAAACTCTTGAAGTGCCGTCAACAATTATAAACGGATGTCTTGAAAATAGTTCTCAAACTGCACAAGCATCACTTCCAAACTCAGAGGCTATGAAAAAAATCGTAAGAAGAAAACAAAATCTAATAAAGTCTGCTCCTCCAAACCCTGCAAATTCAAGAGCGTTGGTGATCCCTGACGAGTAGAAATGCTGTGTGACGAGCAATGGTCAAAGTGAGAACTTTTTAATTGGCGATGGTGGTCAAGAAGATGAGAGAATTTTAATTTTTGGGAAACAGAGCTGGGTAGTTTTTTTACGTGATTCAGAAGTGTGGTATGGAGATGGGACATTTAAGATGTCATGTTTTTATCCATTATTATTATTATTATTAACTATGAAATGCATTAAACTTTTATACTCATTTTACTTGTTATTTGGTGTTAGAAATAAATGTCATGTTTTTATCTATTATTATTATTAACCTATCATTACATTCCTGGCAATATATTCAATACACAACAAAGGCGCCAAAACAGCTGGGCGCCAAAATAATGAGCGCCAAATCAATTTAGCGCCAAAATGGCGGTGTCAAATGATCGGTGCCAAAAGGGCGGCGCCAAAACGTACCCGACCCCATTAATAATAACCTGCTTGACACTCAGTTTGGGTTCCTCCAGGGTCACTCAGCTCCTGACTTCACAAGAGCCTTGGTTCATTCACGAACAAAAGAGGTGAGTTAAGAGTGACTCCACTTGATATCAAGGCCTCATTTGGCCATGTGTGGCATCAAAGAGTCCAAGCAAAACTGGAGTTAATGGGAAACAAGGGGAAAACTCTCCACCAGTTAGAGTCATACCTGGCACAATAGCAGAACGTTGTGATTGTTGGAGGTCAATCATCTCAGCTCCAGGACGTCACTGCAGGAGTTCTACAGGGTAGTGTCCTAGGCCCAGCCACCTTCAGCTAATTTATTAATGATCTTCCTTCCATCTTGAGGTCAGAACTAGGGATTTTCGGTGATGATTACACAATGTCCAGCACTATCCGTGACTCCTCAGATACTGAAGCAGTCCGTGTCCAAATGCAGCGAAAACTGGACAGTATCCAAGCTTGAACTGACTAGTGTCAAGTAACATTTACAGCGCCAAGTGCCAGGCAATTACCATCTCCAACAAGAATCTAGAAATCGCCCCATTAGGTTCAAAGGTGTTACCATTGCTGAATCCCCACTATCAACATTCTGGGGATTATCATTGATAGAAACTGATCTGGGCTAGCCATATAAGTACTGTGGCTACAACAGGAGCTCAGAGGCTAGGAATCCTGTGTTGAGTAACTTACTTCCTGATCTCCCAAAGGCTTTCAACCATTCTCAAGACACAAATCAGGAATGTGATGGAATACTCTCCACTTGCCTGGATGTGTGTGGCTCCAACAACACTGAAGAAGCTTGACACAATCCGAAAAAAAGCAGCTTGTTTGATTGGCACCCCAATAACATCTACTCTCTCCACCACTGACGCACAATAGCAGCAGTGTGTGTACCAAGTACAAGGTGCATTGCAGGACCTCACCAAGGCTCCTTAGACAGTGTGTTCCAAACCCACAATCGCTATCACCTAGAAGGACAAGGGCAGCAGATACCTGGGAAGCGACCACCTGGAGGTACCCCTCCAAGCCACTCGCCATATTGACTTGGAAATATATCGCCGACCCTTTACTGGGTCAAAGTTCCGTCGCTGGTTCAAAATCCTGGGACTCCCTCCCTAATGCTGTGGGTGTGCCTATATTACAGGGACTGCAGCAATTCAATAAGGAAGATCAGTACCACCTTCTGAAGGGCAATAAGGAATTGGTAATAAATCCTGGCCTGGCCAGCAAACTCCACATCCCATGAATGAATAGAAAAAACCCTATCCTGTTTGAATGCTACTCACAAAAGATGCTGCTCAACTTCTGGTCCCCAACTCCAACAATTTAGAAAAATAATGGTTTTGCTAGGCCTGTGGTCTTGCGCTGTTCCAACTCTGTCTTGTGGATGGTAATAAAAAAAGCTTGATAGGTGCGATTAAAACTTCACTAAAAGTTCAATTCATCATTACAATGATTTTGCTTAAGGGTTCCATCTATCAAGGTCCTAAGATCAGAGCGGCACAGTGGCACAGTGGTTAACATTGCTGCCTCACATCACCAGGACCTGAGTTCAATTCCAACCTTGGCTGATCCTTTGTGTGCAGTTTGCACATTCTCCCATGTGGGTTTCCTCTGGGTGCTCTAATTTCCTCCCACGGACCAAAGATGTGCAAGTTAGATGGATTGGCCATGATAGAACATACAATGCAGAAGGAGGCCATTCGGCCCAACGAGTCTGCACCGACCCACTTAAGCCCTCACTTCCACCCTATCCCCGTAACCCAATAACCCCTCTTAACCTTTTTGGTCACTAAGGCCAATTTATCATGGCTAATCCACCTAACCTGCACGTCGTTGGACTGTGGGAGGAAACCTGAGCACCTGAAGGAAAACCACGCCGACACTGGGAGAATGTGCAGACTTCACACAGTCGGTGACCCAGTGGGGTGTCGAACTTGGGACTCTGGCGCTGTGAAGCCACAGTGCTATCCGTATGTGCTACCTGCTGCCCCTGATAGATTGCCCGTTACTGTCCAAAGGTTAGGTGGGGTCACAGAGATAGGGTGGGGTTGTGGACCTCTAGTTAAGGTGCTCTTTTGGATGATTGGTGCAGAGCCATTGGGCCAAATGGCCTCCTTCTGCACTCTCGGGATCCTATGATTCTATGATCTGGAATTCCCTGCCTGAATCTCTCTTTCTTTACCGCTCTTCCCTTTAAGACTTTGCTTAAACCAACCCTTTTGCCCAAGCTTTTGGTCATCAGTCTTAATATCTTCTTTTGTGGTTCAGTATCAATTTCTGTTAAATAACACTCCTGTGAAGGGCCTTGGAATATTTTACTATGTTAAAGTTGCTATATAAATGCAAGTTGTGTTGCTATTGTTGTAGCTAATTGATGGAGAGAAATGTTACTAGTTACCAGATACTAATAGATGCATGGGTTTTCATTTTCCTAAATTCCCTAGATTCTCGAAAGGTTCCATCAGATTGGAAAATACTTAATATGCCCCCCCTATTCAAGAAAGGAGGGAGATAGAAAGCAGGAACCTAGAGGCCAGTTAGTTTACTATCTGCCACAGAGAACATGCAAGAATCTCATATTAAGCAGGTTATGGTAGATCACTTAGGAAATATCAATACAATCAGGCAGGGTCAACATGTCCGTGTGAAAGGGAAATCATGTTTACATAGAAACATAGAAAATAGGAGCAGGAAGTGGCCATTCGGCCCTTCCACCTGATCCACCATTAGTTATGATCATGTCTGATCATCCAACTCAATAGCTTAATCCCGCTTTCCTCCCATATCCTTTGATCCCCTTTTCCCTATGTGCTATATCTACATGACTAATTTATTGGAGAGCTTTCAGGAAGGAGCAAGCAACATGGATAGAGGGGAACCTGTGGCTGTACAGCACTTAAACTTTTCAAAAGGCATTGGACAAGGTTCTACATCAAAGGTTACTCTTCAAAATAAGAGCTCATTGTGTAGGGAGTAACATATTAGCCTAGAGTAAGGATTTGTTAGCTAGTAGAAACAGCGAGGAGGCATAAAGGGTAATTTTTGAGTTGACACAATGGAATGAGTGAAGTGCCAGTGTTCAGTGCAAGGGTCTCAGCTATTTATAATTTATGGGCAGGATTTTCCAGCCTTTTACGGTCTTGCCAAAAGTCAATGGCCTTTTGGCTGGGCTGCTGAAAATCCCGTGGCAGGTCCCGTCACAATGGGACCAGAAAATCTGGTCTATATCAATGACTTGGATGAAGGGACCAAATGTGTGGTTGCTCAATTTGACGATGACTCAAGGATAAATAGGAAAGTAAGTTGTGAGGAGGACATAAGGAGCCTTCAAACAGATATAGATAGGTTAAGTGAGTGGGCTAAAATTTGAAAGGTGGAGTATAATGTGAGAAAAAGTGAACTTGTTCATTTTGTATTTGCAAGAAGGGGGGAGTCCACAGTGAGTTGAGTGGAATAATAACGGTTTATTTTAGGAGCCCTCGATACATGGCATTCGGTGCTAACCACCCTAGTGAGTGGCAGCCGGTCCCTGACTTGCTGGCTTTGTATCGGAATTGCTCAATTCCTCCTGCCCTCTTAGCCGGGAAGTGCTTATTCCCCCAAGCATTCCGGGAATTCAAGATCCCTGATACCGTAAGTATCAAATGGATATAGGTTATGGTGTCCCTCTCCCTAAAGTCTAAAGGACCCTTCACTGGTTGTTGACATGGAGGAGGAGGAGAAACAGAAGGAGAGGGGCTCCAGCGGAACATCATATCCCCCGAGGCACTGGGTCCGACAGTGAATACCGTGCCAGGGAACGATGTGTTCTACTGGAGCGCCGCAGTAGGGCAGTGGCAGGAGGCGGTTGTGCAGCGGATTCCACCTCAGAGGCTGCTGAAAGCTGCGTGTATGTTTCGGAATCTGAAGAGGGCATGTCCTGTGGATGCGTAGCAATGCATGCATGCCGTGCCTCATGTCGTACTGTGGAAATGGATCCTCCTGGACAGGAACTGGACAAAGATGGGGTCTTCACAACCGAAGGTGATCCAAATGAAGCCGTAATTTCTGGCTGCTGAGCTGAACCCGATAGGAGATCGGACCAATCTGACAAAGAACAGTCCCCGAGTGCCAGCAGGCACCGATGGCAAAATTCCAGATGAATACAGTGTCCCCTGGAGAAAATTGTTGGGCGGAAGACATGGAGCAGGGCAATGTCCCTGCTGATGACATACCTTTGCCCCGATATCCGGCCCATGAGCAACTCCGCCGGAGCTACTCCGATTACTGCATGAAGCCTGGTTCAATAGGCAAACAAGAACAGAGCCATACTCGTATCCATGGAGCCCAAAGTCTGCTTGCAGAGGCCCTGCTGGAATGTCTGGACGGCCCGCTCAGCCAAGCCGTTAGATGCCGGGTGGTAAGGAACCGTCCTTACATGCCAAATTCCGTTGGCCTTAATGAATGCTGCAAATTCCTTACTTGCAAACAGAGCCCCGTTGTCTATAACGAGGACTTCGGGGACGCCATGCATGGAAAAAAGAGACGCAGTTTATTGACGGTAGCGTGAGATGTGATCGTTGTCATCCAGTGGACCTCAAACACTTTGAATGGGTATCCACCAACAGGAGAAACTTGGAACCCATGAATGGACCAGCAAAGTCAGCATGAACCTGGGCCCAGGGGCAGCCCGGCCATTCCCAAGAATGAAGGGGCTTGGCGGCAGGGAGGTTTTGTTATTCCTGGCAGACAGGGTATTCGATAGCTACCATCTCAATGTCAGAATCGAGCCCCAGCCACCAGCTCCTTGCTAACATCTTCACTGCAGACATCACTGGGTGCCCCTTATGCAGGTCCTTCAGTACAAGCTCCAGGCCTTTCGCTGAGATCACAACCCATGAGCCCCACAGGAGGACACCGTCCTCCTCACTGAGCTCAGACATCATTGAGGAGAAAGTGGTTCTCTGGGCAATTGTTGATGCTGGCCAGCAACCAAGACTAGACCTTGGCAAGGATGGGGTCCATTTGGGTCCATTCATGGATGCCCAATAGAGTGACCGGCAGGGAGTCAATGAAGTTCAATATGGCCATGATCTCGACCTCCTGAAGGGGAAACAAGGCTCCGGATGGTAAGAGCATGGGGCTCAGCGTGTCCTCATGTGCTATGTGAATCCCCGGCCGATGCTTAAAAGAGTACTCAAATGCGGCCAATGGTAGTGCCCAGTGCCGAATGTATGCCGATGCAATGAGTGGGATCGCTTTGTCCTCACGGAAGAAGCCCAGTAGAGGCTTGTGGTCCGTAATGATGTTAAGGTGGCAACCGTACACGTGCTGGTGGGATTTATTTACACCAAACACCACCGCTATACCTCTTTCTCGACCTGAGCCTACTTATGCTCGGCTGCGGTCAGTGTCCAGGATGTGAAAGCGATCGGCTGATCTCTACGATCCAGCATTCGATGGACCAGAACGGCCCTAATTCCATAAGATGATGTTTTGCAGGTAACGACTAAACATTTTCCTGCGTCGTAGTGCAAGGAAACAAGGAGATCTGTAGCACCTGTTGGAAGTTCAGGGGAGGCTTGTCCAAGAGCCTCTGGTTGCATCTCTTTTACTCCAATGCCGCGGACAAGGCTATTGTGCAGCATCTTGAATAACAAAGTCCCGTATTTGCAAACATTGGGTCATGAACCTGGTGACTGACTCACCCGGGACTTGCTCTGCCATGTTAAAGCGATGCCGTTGGACGATTATGGACTGCGGTGGGCAAAAACGCTGTCTGATAAACTCCATGAGCTGGCCAAAGGTGGGGGGGGGGGGGGGGGGGCGGTCCCGGCGCCGAAGAGTGGCGTGAACCACTCCAGCATCGGGCCGCCTGGAAGATGCGGAATCCTCTGAACCTTCAGTGGCTAGGCCGGCACCGGCAGGTTGGCGCCGCACCAACCGGCGTTGAAGTGGCTTGGCGCCACACCAACCGGCACTGAAGAGCCTCCACCGGCCGGTGCGAGTTGGCACATGTGCATGAGCGCCAGCGTGTGCTGGCATCATCCCAGCGCATGCGCAGTGGGGGTTCATCTCCGCACCGGCCGTGGCAGAGGTCCACAGCAGCTAGTGCGGAAGGAAAGAGTGCCCCTACGGCACAGGCCCGCCCGCGGACCGGTGGGCCCCGATCGCGGGCCAGGCCACCATGGGGGCACCCCCGGGGCCAGGTCCCTCTGCCCCCCCCGCCGAGGACCCCGGAGGCCACCCACAGAGCCAGGTCCAGCCGGTAAGTACGAGGTCTAATTTACGCTGGCGGGACCGGCCTAAAACGTGCGGCCGCTCGGCCCATCGCGGGCCAGAGTATCGCCGGGGGGGGGGGGGGGGCGCTGCCAGCGGCCTTCGACCGGCGTGGTGTGATTCCTGCCCCCGCCAAAACCCCAGCGCCGGAGAATTTTGCAGCCGGCGGGGGCGGCATTTACGCCGCCCCTGGGCAATTTTCCGGCCTGGCGGGGGTTCGGAGAATCCCACCCGTGGTGTCTGGCGCTGCTGGGTAAGTAAGGCTCTGGATAATCCCATAAGTATGGACCCTGCAAGTGGTTTGCAAGTTTACCGTTTAGCTCTGCAATTGTCAGTGCAAAGACAATAGCGCAAGCACTCTGTATACCAGCCCCAATCCAGGACCCCGACGTCATAGGTGTCCAGCTATTCGAACACTGATATGGTGACAAAACGTGGGCTCCGACCAGCAACACGAACGTCAGGAGGTGGCTGAACCTCAACATCAACATTTGACCAAATTGACTCCTCGTTGTCAGTTTTGTATCTGCAAGAAAAGGGAGTCCACACTAAGTTGAGTAGAGTAATAATGGTTTATTTCAGGAGCTCTGGATACACGACACTCGCCACTACCCGACGAGTGAGACTGGCCGGCTTTATTACAGAATCGCCCCCTTATGGGGGATGTGTGTTTTGCCCCAAGGTTTCTGGGATTCGAGATCTCCAATTCCATCGTATGGATATAGGTTATGAGCGTTCATTTTGGCAAGAAGAATAGAAAACCAGCGTAGTGTTTAAATGAAGAGAGGTTGCAGAACTCTGAGGTGCAAAGAGATCTAGTTGTCCTGGCAGATGAATCACAAAATGCTAGTATGAAGGTGTAGCAAATGATTAGGAAGGCCAATGGAAAGTTTGGCGTTTATTGCAAGGGGAATGGAATCAAAGGGTAAGGAACTTTTGCTAAAGTCGTACAGAATGTTGGTGAGACCACATCCCGAATGCTGTGTACAGTTTGAGTCTTCTTATTTAAGAAAGAATATAGGCTGGATTCTCCGAATGTCCCCATGCTGACGTGAGAATTGGGGCGAATTAAGACAGAAAAAATGGTGTAAAATGGCCACCGATCTGCCATTTGGCTGGGGGGCTAGCAGCCCAGCAGCATAGATCCCGGAGAATTGCCGGGCCCGTGGCCATGTATGCGCACGGTGTCAGCTTGCAGCGGCCACGTCATGCAACATGGCGCCGGCCACTCATGGACCCGGCCTGCTCCCCCTTTGGCCGGCTCACGCATCCCGGATCACTCCTCACCAGTACCCCCAGTCCATGACAAAGTCCCTCCTGTCCGCGGATCTGCCCTTCCCCGACTGTGGCGGCACTGAACTGAGTCCGCAGCCGAGTTCCCGATGGATGAGACCACAAGCGATCGACGTCTTCGAAACTTGGTCGGTCGGGGGCGCAGCATCAGGTGGTGGGCCTCAGGCAATGTCCTGAGGCCGTTGGTACGGCTGCTTTGGAGGGAGCGGAGCATCGCGAAAGCGACGCCGCCCCCCCATTTGGTCGTGAACGGGGATTCTCCAGCCAATCGCCGAACGCGATTTCAGCGTCGGTGACCGGAGAATTCCACCCACTAAGTACATTAGAAGCAGTTCAGAGAAGGTTCACTTGACTTATATTTGGGGTGGTGGGGGAGTTGGGTGTTTATCTTATGATGAAAGGTTGAACAGGCTGGATCTCTATCGACTGGAGGTTAGAAGATTTAAAATGATCTTTTCGAAACAGAAAATCCTGAGGATAGTTGACATGGTGGATGCTGATAAGAATGTTTCTCTTTGTGGTAAAATCCTGGCCCTGCTGTGGCACGACCCATCACGGGTGATCCAACAGGCCACCCAAAATTCCATTGACTTTAAGCGGGACCGGAAGATCCCAGAAACAGTCGGGGCTGGAAAATCCTAGTCTAGTACTGGGGGACAAAGCTTAAAAATAAAGGGTATCCCATTCAAGACTAAGTTTAGGAGAATAATTTTCTCTCAGAGAGTCATTAGCCTTTGCAATTCCTCCCGGAAGTTCAATTGAGGTAGGGTCATGAATATTTTTATGAAAGTGTTATATAGATACTTGGCTAATAAGGGACTCAAAGGATAGGGGGAGTGAGGAGTTGAGACCACAGTCACGTCAGTTATGATCTTATTGAGTGATGGAGCAGGCTCGAGGGGCCAAATGGCCTATTACGCCTCCAGATTTGTATATTTGTGTGTTTGTACACCTGAAAGAGCTTCCCTGCTGTTCTCTGAATAGTGGTATGGAGTCTATTACATCCACCTGGTACATCCAAAGAATTAATATTCTAAGTGCTGTAGCAGAGTCGACCAGCTCACATAGTTAAGAATCAACCATTTTTCTGAAGGACTGGAATCACATTTTGAACAGGTGAGATAACAATGACAAATTTCCTTCCCTGAAGGCCAGGTTGGTGAACCCATTTCATCTTTACAACAATGCAACGGCTTCCCTTATTTGTACTGGCTTTTTACTTCCATTTAAAAAAAATAAATGGTTCAAATTCTTAGAATCCATGGTGAGATTCAATCATAAAATCCATGGTTACCCTACAGTGCAGAAGGAGGCCATTCGGCCCATTGAGTCTGCACTGACCCACGGAAAAACACCCTATCTAGGCCCACCCTCCCGCCCTATCCCATAGCCCCGCCTAACCTGCAATCTCTTGACTTTAAGAGGCAATTTAGCATGGTCAATCCACCTAACCTGCACGTCTTTGGACTGCAGGATGAAACTGGAGTCCCCAGAGGAAATCCACACAGACACGGGGAGAAAGTGTAAACTCCACACAGACAGTCACCCGAGGTTGGAATCGAACCAGGATCCCTGGCGCTGTGAGGCAACAGTGCTAACCGTTGTGCCACCCCTCAGAATCATTTTCTTGCTCTTTTTCAAATTAGT
Source organism: Scyliorhinus canicula (assembly GCF_902713615.1). Lineage (NCBI taxonomy): Eukaryota > Metazoa > Chordata > Chondrichthyes > Carcharhiniformes > Scyliorhinidae > Scyliorhinus > Scyliorhinus canicula. The sequence goes on along the minus strand of NC_052149.1, from coordinate 220,691,629 downwards.
GTCATGGCTTTTACATCCATTCTTTCACAACATTCTTTAACTACTGCACAGGGGCATTGGGCTAGAATGTTTGATGAAATCCCTGGAATGGAACTAGATCCCACAACCGTCTGACTCAGGGGTCAGAATGCTACCACTGAGCCACGATAGAACTACTGCATTACTGTACCCCTTTATGAGATTTCAGCAACATTAATATATTTTAAAAAATAAATGTAGAGTACCCAATTATTTTTGTTTTCCAATTAAGGGGGAATTTAGCGTGGCTAATAAACTACCCTGCAAATCTTTGGGTTGTGTGGCTGAGACCCATGCAGACACAGGAATTTCCGCAACATTAATAATTATCAAGACACAGTCAGAGCCTTTGGGCGGGATTCTCCGACCCCCCGCCGGGTCAGAGAATCACCGGGGGGGGGGGGGGGGGGGGGGGGGGAGTTAATCCCGCCATCGGCGGCTGCCGAATTCTCTGGCGCCGGTGATTTGGTGGGGGCGGAAACCACGGCGGTCGGCCCCCCGGTGATTCTCCGACCCGCGATGGGCCGAGTGGCCGCCCGTTTTCGCCGGGTCACGCCGGCGTATGTTACGACAGGGACCTGGCTCCGCGGGCAGCCTCCGGGGTCCTCAGGTGCGTGTGGGGGGATCTGGACCCCGGAGGATTCCCGCATGGTGGCCTGGCCCACGATCGGAGCCCACCGATCTGCGGGCGGGCCTGTGCCGTGGGGGCACTCTATTCCTCTGCGTCAGCCGCTGTAACAGTTCGCGATGGCCGACGAGGAAATTAGCCCCCCTGCGCATGCGCTGAGGTGTCGCCAGCACACGCTGGCGCTCCCACGCATGTGCCAACTCACGCCGGCTGGCAGAGGCCCTTCGGCGCCGGTTGGCGTGGCGCCAAGCCCCTTCCGGGCCGGCCACACAGCGCAAACCACTCCGGCGCCGGCCTAGCCCCTGAAGGTGCGGAGGATTCCGCACTTTTGGGGCGGCCCGATGCCAGAGTGGTTCACGCCATTCCTTCGCGCCGGAGTTCCCCACCCCGCCAGGTAGGGGAGAATCCCGCCCTGGTGTGTACTCAGGAAGTGTGCCTTGAATATTTGATTAAATTTCAGTGATGTTTCAAGTCAATGTGTCTCCCTTTGCAACTCCCATCTAGTTTTATGTTTGAAATTGTGCAATATGATGTTTTTTCAGTATTTTTCAAACACAATTGGATCTATTAATATATTTACACACATAAGATAGTAAGTTACTTATCTAATAGGAATAATAATCTGTATCAGTGTCATTTAGTTAGGAATTTGCTGCAAAATATATTGTTTTAACATTGACTTAATTACAAAGCAAATTTGGCATGGTAAAATCCCAATGCATACATATCTTGGCATTCATCCTTTCTGAATGCATCTGTGAAAAATATCAACATCTTATGCACCCTTGAATTTGTTAAACTGTGTCTTTCTGGAGTTGGCAATTATTCAGTTTATCAACATCGATCTTTATTATTCTTTAGCATTTGAACAATTACAACTCTCTAAAGTGCCCAGAGCTATCCATACATTTCTTGTTTCTACTATAATAAGTCTCAGATAAAGAGTGATCCTTACTTCTTGACGTTCCATGCTTGCAATCATCTTATCAAGGAATCGCTGTTTCTTTAAGGCTTCCATATGGAATGCTGCCATGTTCAGATACCTAATGGCTCAAGTAGATCTAGTCATGAGCAAGGATGATCTGAAACTTTTAAGTTTGCATTGTTAGTCATTAACCAGCTGTTACCATAGTAACTGTAACCACAGCTTCATGTTTGCTTCTGTTCTGATTTATGGTATCTCTGACTAACTTCTTAATGAAATGACTCTCCAGTGTTTGTTTATTGATTCATAGGCCAGGGAGAATTATTATCACAGAATATCTACACCAGATCATAGAATCAAACAGCACAGAAGGAGGCTATTTGACCCACAGAGTCCATGCTGGCTCTTTCAAACAGCTATCCAATTTGTACCGTTCCCTTACACTTTCTCCATTGTCTTTCATTTTCTTCCTCTTCAAGAATTGTGTGCATACTACACCCCATCTCATCTCTGTTCCTGTACCTCATTTACAATTGTAACATTGATGGTTCATGGTATGCAGCATTTGGTACTTCAGGGTCCTGTAATCCTATGTCGTACTATATTCGTGTTGAGAAAAACCATAATCAATGACTTATGAAATAACAATAGGAAGACAATGTTAGTACGACCAGGGCCGGTTTTAAGCCTATTTGACCAATTTCATCAAATTGGGCCCCGCACCTTAAGGGGGCCCCGCGCCAGCGGCGACAGAGTTACCGTTTGAAGCCTTTTCTGTATTCTAAGAGGAACTATAGGGTAGTTTTTACTTTTGGGAAACGCACCGCATTACCGTCGACAAATCCTTCAGCCCAGCGCCGCCAAATCCTTCCGCCCGGGTAAGTAAGTTTCAAAATTTTAGTATATCAAGCATTTTATGTTTTTTTTGGTTAAAGACGAGCATACTACACGAAATATAAACATACATAAATTTTTACTTTTGTAGAGTAGGGGCCCCGCCATCACTTTACTAATTGGGCCCGCAATTCCTAGCACCGGCCCTGAGTACGACACGCCAGGTAAGTGCTCCTAAATGCCTTTGTGTGATAGCATCAGTGAGATTTGCATTTTATACTCATGCATTTCAATTTGTTTTCATTGGCAGGTTGAAGCCTCAAGCATCATCACGGTTGAAAAGATTAAGGGAGAGGATGGTGCAAATTGTGCAGCAAACAGGCCACAGAGCGCTAATGAAATAATGTGGGACATGAGTGAGCTTCTAAACATTATTTTGGCTAGGATTGGAATTAAAAACAAAGCCAATTAGTACATCTGAAATGATACCTAAATAAAAAGTATAAATTTAAATTGTAAGTAGCATGTATAGTAACAACACATGGGGGAATAATTGCTACAGGATGCAAAAGTTTTGAGTAGTAGATAGGGACTTGGCCAATCGCAAGTGCAGAATTGTCCCCAACTGAATGTATTTGCACTCAAGGAGCGAGGATTTAGACTGCAGAACTTTCTGAGCATGGGGGTTGTGATTCACAACCTGACCATGCCCATTCAGGTGAGAGTAGGCAGCACACAAATAGTGTTTCTTCTTCATTTACCTGATTGCAACAATGGGCTGGGGAGGCTTCGCAATTCGGGCTGATCTCACATGCTATAGTCAGCCTTCTGTTCTTAAAGGCAGTCTTTTTTCTTAAAGGGAAACTGCACTGAGGTACAGGGGGCTACTGCTGAATGCTACTGTTACAATTGCAAACAGGGAAAATGGAAGACCAGGGAAGAGAGTGGGTTGCAGAGTCATGGATGCAGTGTTGGAGGCTTTTGTGGTGAACCTAGACAGTATGTGAGATGCCATGGTTTCATGGGGGGGGGGGGGGGGGGTGCTCAACGACCCCCTCAGAAGGGATTAGGAGGTGACCAAGGAAATCAATTCCCAGAATCGAGACCAGAAGGCCTTGCAAGAACGCAGCAAGAGGTGCAATACTTCAGAAGGTCAATGAATGCATCCTCACGTGACATCTTCAACGCACATCACCAGCGCTCACACTGCTCAATGAACCACAGCAGCACACTCAGGTACTCAGGATTCACATCTAACATCAAAATACTCCACCTCACCTATCAATGTTGCCAGCCTCACATCTAACTCTCAGAGCTTCCACAGACCTCCAACCAGTCAGCTGCAGCAGGCTCATCAACCAAATGCAGTTCATTATAATCACTGACATTCTTCGCTCTCTCTTGCAGGTTAATGAGGCTTCCTAGTTAAATGGGCAGACCAGCCAAGAGTTCCAAATGCGTTTTAGTGTCTCAGGTTCCACAGTAAAGAACATTTCAGAAAGACCAGAGAAGTTCTGGAAGGGGTGGGGCAGCAGCAGGTTGGCCATAGTGGTACCTAGTCGCTGGACTAGTAATGCAGTAATCCAGAAACCCTCTGGGGATAGGGATTTGATTCTCATCGTGCAAGATGGTGAAATTTGAATTCAATACAAAAATCTGGAATTAAAAGTCGAATGTATCTTGTCGTAAAAAACCCATCTGGTTCACTAATGTCCTTTAGGGAAGGAAATCTTACCTGGTCTTGCCTACATGTGACTCCTGCTTCACAGAAATGCCATTAATTCAAGGATAATGAGGGACAGGCAATAAATGCTGATCGAGCTCACATCCCTTGAATTAATAAAAAGGGTCAGTCTTTGTGGTCCCATTTGGGATGACAATACAATGAAAGGAAATGTTTAGGGGATGAAGAAGCAGATCCAAAAGTGTCAATCTGCTGATTACTTCCCCAGATATGTACTAAAATAAAGAAGGATTCTAAGACTATAAGGAGGTCAATGTGTGGCTGTAGCATGATTTCAGGATGATTTACAGGCCTTTGACATCACTCTGAGGGAATCGGAGCTTGTCTGCTAAAACGGGGTGCATCTGAACAGGGGATGAACTAATGCACTAGAAAAATGGTGCAGGGCCAAGAAAGAGGGCAGGAAAAATAAAAGCAAGAGCACATAGTTGAGGCTAATTTACAAATTTAGCACAAGGATGCCATGTAGAATGAATAAAGGGAATAGAGGAAGAAAATCAACTGATAATTAAAGGACCAAGATGAATGAACAAGCTTTGCCAAAGAGTCATCAAGACTCAAAACGTTAACTCCCTTCTCTCTCCACAGATGCTGGCAGACCTGCTGAGATTGTCCTGTAGTTACTGTTTTTGTTTCAGATTCCAGCATCCGCAGTCATTTTTGTTTATCTGAACAAGTTGTTCACTTGGATGAGGAGAATTAATGGAAAGGAAACAACGTCTTATGTTCAAATGAAATACAAAGTGAAAACATCACAATCCTCAGTCGTGAATAAAAAAAAAAAAATTCACCCAGAGAATTAAAACTACCACAGGAACATAAAGGTTCCCTGCCATTAAGAGAAACCTTGGCTGAAACAAGGCAAAAAATGGACAACAAACATTTTGGTTGTGATATTTTGGAAAACATGTAAACATAGAAAATAAGAGCATAAAAAGGCCATTTGGGCCCTCAAGCCAACTCTCCATTCACTATGATCATGGCTAATCCTCTATCTCAATGACATTTTCCACTTTCACCATTTGTGTCTCAAAATCTATTTCCTTCTTTAAAATATTCAATAACTTGGCCTCCAGAGCCTTCTATGGTCGAAAAGGTTATAGGTTCACCACCCTCTGAGTGAAGGAATTTCTCATCTCAATCCTGAGAACCTTGTTCTAGACCCCCAGCCAGAGGAAACGTCATCCCTGCCTTCTTTCTGTCCAGCCCTGACAGAATTTTATAATTTTCAATTAGATTTCTACTCTTCAATGGCTGAGTAGATACAAAAAATAGTGGCAATACTATGGAAGGTGGAAAAGCATGTTATAGAGACAGCATGATCTTCAAGCTCATAACCTGATGTATGGTTCCTTCTCAAACAGGACTGCAATGAGAGGCTTATCATTTCAGAATGTTTTTGTTCCATGCAACTTATTTCTCCAAATCACAACCCATTTGTTTTCCTCCCCTTGTCCATTTTTTCCCCATGCCCTCCAACACATCAGCTGTTTCCATTTTCCTAGTGTTAGCTGTCTCTGTTTCATTGTGGATCCAATCCCTCTATATTTCCACCCCCACCAGGAAACTTTGAAGTCTTTACAATTCTTGCTTAAGCAGAGGTCCAACTAGTTTCCATCCAACACCAAAACAAAAATGCTGGAAAAACTCAGCACGTCAGGCAGCATCTGTGAAGAGAGGAAATGGAATTAATATTTCAAGGCCGTATTACTCTTCATCAGAGCTCTTCAAGATGCACTGTAAGAACTTTTCAAGGCTCCTGCGACAGCACCTTTCAAACCCATGACCATTACATCCAGAAGGACAAGGTCAGCAGATACATGGGAATGCTATCGTCTGGAAGTTCCCCTCCAAACCAGTCACCACCTTGACTTGGAAATATATTGCCATTCCTTCAGTGTTGCTAGGTCACCTGCTTGGAATTCCCGCCTAACAGCTCCCATTAGAACTCCCATTATAATTTTCATTCTTACCTCCCCGTCCTTGGCCCCCTACAGTTTCAAAATGGTTCAATGAAAGCCTAAGAAACAGCATCTCACCTTTCCATTGGATATTTTGCAACTTAACATCGAGTTCAACAATCATATCCACGGCAACCACTTTTTCAGACAGCAGGTGTGAGAAATGGTTCTGCTGTTGCCACTCACATTTGCTTTGTTCATTGTCCTACTATCATCATCATCTTTTTTAAAATAAAAATTTGGAGCATCCAATTCATTTTTTCCAATTAACGCGCAATTTAGCATGGCCAATCCACTTATCCTGCACATCTTTTTGGATTGTGGGGGCGAAACCCACGCAAACACGGGGAGAATGTGCAAACTCCACACGGACAGTGACCCAGAGCCGGGATCGAACCTGGGATCTCGGCGCCGTAAGGCAACCGTGCTAACCATCATCATCTTTTGCCTTTAACCATAGCAACTTTAATCTGTGGAAGTATTGTTCACCTGAGAGGTCAAAGAAGTTGAACCTCTGCCTTTGATTTTGTGAAGTCGGTAGTGTCTCCTGCGAATCCAGCCTCTCTTTTGTGCTTGTGCTGATCCCACCACAGCACATCATTACTTATAGGTGATGATGGTCTTCAACTTCCAATGCACTGTCAATCACATCCCAGGTGCCTCCCTTGCTAATTTGGCCAATCTGAAAACTTGAAAGGTTGAGAAAAGTTGCATCCACACAGGTTTGCCCAAGGGAACTGACAAACCAGTTGTAGTAAGTGATCTTTCAGATGGGACAATACGTTTAAGATCCCATCTGAACTACTGTTCATATTTGTCTGCTCCTTTGGTCAGTTTCCAAAATCCCAGCATTTATTACTCATCCCATTTAAGAGACAACCACATTGCTGTGGAACATGCAGGACAGTCGAGGTAAAGACAGCAGATTTCCTATCCCAAAAGTACATAAGTGAGCCAGATGCGTTTTTATGACAAGTCGACAACGATTCCATGGTCATCCAGGTGACCATGATTCCAGATTTTTATTGAATTAAAATTTCACCATCTGCCATGACTGGATTTGAACCCGGGTCCCCAGAATATTACCTTGGGTCTCTGGATTACTAGCCCAGTAACAATACCACTGGGCTACTGCCTGTACAAAAATAATTTCAGCTCAACCATGGCTGCCACTGGCCAATTTACTATCTACCTTGGTGGAATTTGAGCCAGAGCATTGCTCTAGGTTTGTGGCTTAACAGTTCAGTGACCTTACAAGTAGGCCTATTATATTGCATTCTTCTCTTCCCTATTCCGAGACGGAATTGAGTTAAGGCCATGCCGTGACCAAACAGACCAAGGCAGAGTCCTCAATTAAACCCAGATGGAGCCTATTGGGGCTGTAGAACAAATCATTATTTTTTTAATCCCCTTCCTCCCCCAACCTATCCACACTTGGGGATGAAAATTTCCCCATGAGCTCAGTTTCTCTCTCCACATTTGCTGCCTGACTTGCTGAGTATTTCCAGCAATTTCTGTTTTCACTGCTAGAGAAAAAGACTGATCTACATTGAAAGGTTTAGACAGCATCAAGGTGATTGGAGATGAATGAAAAGGGGTTGTTATATTTGAGGGATTCTACTACAAACACTTTGTTTTTAAAGGAAGGTCATTCTAGAGATATGGATGATATAGGACTGCCATAGCTTTACTGATTGTCCATCTGGTCAAAACATTAGTTAGACCGCAGCTAGAATACAATGCAAATTGCTGTTGTTTAAAGGCATACAGGATCTTGGGTTTTTTAAACATTCTAGAATTATCTGTGTACAGTTGCAGTCACTTCTTTACATGGAATCACTACAGTGCAGAAGGAGGCCATTCGGGCCATTGAGTCTGCACTGGCTCTTGGAAAGAGCTTAAACATGGAGAGTGTGATTGAATTGGAGGGTAACGAGAATTAGGAGAATGTTGCTTGGACTGCAGAAACGTGCTGAAAGATTGGTTTGGGTTGTTTACTTTGGAACAGGGAAGGCTAAGAAAAGATCACAGAAAAATATGGGAGACTAGGTCTGAATTCCATAGAATTTAGAAGGTGAAGATCAGCCACGATCGCACTGAATGTTAGAGCGGGCTCAAAAGCCCGTTCCTTACCAGCACCATAAGAGTAGTGGACTGAACACCAGCAATGCGAGGAGGCAGTGCCCAAATGCCATCCACATCAAAAATTAAAATGATAGCCAACACGCGCATCACACCTTGACTGGCAAAGGTGGCACGATGTCCTCATCAGGCAACCAACTTACTTTTATTAGCCTCTGGTTACCTTCTAGAATGAATCGTCCTTTAACCAAGTTAAGAGAATACACTGGCGACCCCTTTGACTCAGGCACAGCAATGGAACTGATGTGTTAATATGTTGGACATTGAGAGGATATGCAAACTGCTTCACCAGTGACGCCCTGCTTGCCTGCTGACAGCATTTGTGACATAACGAATTACCCACAGCAGGTGCAAGTATAAAAGCTATTGCAACCTTCTCTTGGGAGGTTGGGCACCTGCTTTTTGGGGGGGAGATTCACCATCATAACTTGCACGAATCTTTATACAATTAAATAAAAAGACACACGCATATTTCTCAGACATGTTATTGAGTCGGGCTCCAAGTTGCACCCACTCCCCCAGGTTTGGCTCACGCTCCTTACATGGAGACAGCCGCTCTCAGGCTGGCTGCCCGCCCCGCAGCCGCCCGTCAAAGCCGATGCCCGGGCAGACAGGCCGCCGGCGGGCGGGAGGTGGGGAGGCGGGCAGAGAGAGAGAGCGCGCGCGGCCCACCCCCTCCACGGGGTCTCCCCGAACAGCCCCTGCAGCCGTCGCCGGTCGATCGAACTTGCTGCCGTATCGGGCCCCGCCCCCTAGCCCGCTCCCCATTGGCCCAGCACGGCGGTAGGCCCCGCCCCGGAGGCGCAGGCCGCCCCGCCATTGACTGGGGCGCCTGTCAATCACGCCCATCCTTTCCGCCAGCAGGTTAGTGTGTGACAGAGCCGGCACTCTTGTCGGCGGTGCGGGTGTTTGGTTTGAAAGAGAGGAAAAAAAAATAACAAAAAAGGGCCAGCTCTCTCCCCTCCCCCGACTTGCTTCAGTGCGCGGATCGAGAAAGCCGAGGGCTCACCCTCCCTGCTCGCTCGAAAGCTTCAGCCTCGATCTTTCTTCCCTGCCTTTTCTCCTCTCCCCAACCGGATTCTTGCGGTGAGTGAGCGGCGGCTCCTGTCAGGCTCGGGGACCGGGGGGGGAGGCCGCCGCCGCCATTTTACAGACAGCCCGCGGCGGCAGCGCGGCCATTGGCGGGGGGCCGGCGGGAGGCCTTGCCGCAGGGACACAGGCTGGGGGATTAGGGGGAGGCAGGCAGGGGGCCGACCTTTGTCTGCCTCGGTCTAACTGTAATGACGCAGGGCCCCGGGGTCGAGCCTCGAGTCGCCCGCACACTCTCCCCTCAGCCCCGACCAACGACAGAGAGCGGCCGCCGCTTCTCCCAGTCTGACTGCCGCACGGCACGTGGTTGCACCCGGGGCCCAGATTCACCCCCCCCCCACCACCCCTTCAACACCCCCCCCCCTATCCCTACAACCCCCCATCCCTACAACCCCCCTACCCCTTCAACCCCCCCATTCACTCCCCCCCCCCCGATCCACTCCCCCCCCCCCGATCCACTCCCCCCCCCCCCGATCCACTCCCCCCCCCCCCGATTCACTCTCTCCCCCCCCGATTCACTCTCTCCCCCCCGATTCACTCTCTCCCCCCCCCGATTCACTCTCTCCCCCCCCGATTCACTCTTCCCCCCCCCCCCCATTCACTCTTCCCCCCCCGATTCACTCCCCCCCATTCACTCCCCCCCCCCCGATTCACTCCCCCCCCCATTCACTCCCCCCCCCCCGATTCACTCCCCCCCCCCCGATTCACTCCCCCCCCCCCGATTCACTCCCCCCCGATCCACTCCCCCCCCCGATCCACTCCCCCCCCCCCGATCCACTCCCCCCCCCCCGATTCACTCTCTCCCCCCCCCGATTCACTCTCTCCCCCCCGATTCACTCTCTCCCCCCCCCGATTCACTCTCTCCCCCCCCCCATTCATTCTCCCCCCCCCCCCATTCACTCTTCCCCCCCCCCCATTCACTCCCCCCCCATTCACTCCCCCCCCCCCCCCCATTCACTCCCCCCCCCCCCATTCACTCCCCCCCCCCCCCATTCACTCCCCCCCCCCCCATTCACTCACCCCCCCCCGATTCACTCCCCCCCCATTCACTCACCCCCCCCGATTCACTCCCCCCCCGATTCACTCCCCCCCCCCCCCGATTCACTCCCCCCCCCCGATTCACTCCCCCCCCCCCCCCCGATTCACTCCCCCCCCGATTCACTCCCCCCCCGATTCACTCCCCCCCATTCACTCCCCCCCCCCATTCACTCCCCCCCATTCACTACCCCCCCCCCCCGATTCACTCCCCCCCCCCGATTCACTCACCCCCCCCCCCGATTCACTCCCCCCCCCCCCCGATTCACCCCCCCCCCCCCGATTCACTCCCCCCCCCGATTCACTCCCCCCCCCCACCCCCCCAATTCACTCCCCCCCCCACCCCCCCAATTCACTCCCCCCCCCCCCCCCCCCATTCACTCCACTCCCCTCCCACCCCCACTCACCCCAACCCCGATTCTTTACCCCCCAACCCCGATTCTTCAGCCCCCCAACCCCGATTCTTCAGCCCCCCAACCCCGATTCTTCAGCCCCCCAACCCCGATTCTTCAGCCCCCCCAACCCCGATTCTTCAGCCCCCCCAACCCCGATTCTTCAGCCCCCCCAACCCCGATTCTTCAGCCCCCCACCCCCATTCTTCAGCCCCCCCCAACCCCGATTCTTCAGCCCCCCCCAACCCCGATTCTTCAGCCCCCCCCAACCCCGATTCTTCAGCCCCCCCCAACCCCGATTCTTCAGCCCCCCCCCCCCACCCCGATTCTTCAGCCCCCCCCAACCCCGATTCTTCAGCCCCCCCAACCCCGATTCTTCACCCCCCAACCCCGATTCTTCACCCCCCCAACCCCGATTCTTCACCCCCCCAACCCCGATTCTTCACCCCCCCCCCAACCCCGATTCTTCACCCCCCCAACCCCGATTCTTCACCCCCAACCCCGATTCGCCTCCCCCCCACGTGTTCGCCTGGGCCCTGCTTGACTTGCCGCACCGGGCCTGGTATTGCCGCCTCGCACTCCGAATTGGATAATCTTATCAATCGTCTACATGTGGCAGGGCGGAGAGGGTGGTCAGGCATTGTCTGGCAATTTTCTCCCATCCTTTTCTGATTCCATTGATGATCACCCATGATTATTTCAGGAGAGTTTTTGACGTACGAGTTGAATTAATCCTGCAGATCAGTTGAAAAGCCGGTGAACAATGCCTGCTACTTCCTGATCAGCGTTTTCAACAATGTCTTATCATTGTTACTCCTTTGCAAAAGTGGTCATAATCTCTTGGACATCTTCATTGGGTGGCTGATTCAAACCGGGAAGCCCTTAATGTAAATATAGGGCTTTATTTGTAAATTCATTACTTGATTATGTGAGTTGCATAATTTCAATGTTTAACTATTGGCATTGCAAGCAAACATTGGAAATAGATTCTCCACAATTCCTATAGTATTAGAGAATTGTCTGGGCTGAAATTAGAAACTCAGAAGACCTGTTCCTGTCTGTCATGGCAATTTAGGGAGTGGGGGAAACAAAAGGGAAACAGCATGCTGCAGGGCTTTGAACTCTGGTTATCGGTGTTTCTGACCACGTTTATTTCTCACTATTGAAAGATTGTATTAGAAAGTTGCAACAATTATCGGTGATTTAGCAATGCTAATTTGACTGTTTTTTGAGTGATATTTGTCTGCGTAATGATTCTCCCAAGTCAGTTCACACAGTGTATGAGTATTCTGATGAGTGATTCTTTGTTTTGCGGGAAAATTCAACAGTGATTTTGAGATGACATGTCATGAAAATAATAACACTATTAAAAGAGGCAAACCTAAAAATGTGCAAGCAAACCATGGTGGGAAAACTGTACTTGGAATCATAGAATTCCTACAGTGCACAAAGGAGCTCCCTACCCTATCACCGTAACCCCACCTCACCTTTTGGACACAAAGGGATAATTTAGCATGTCCAATCCACCTAACCTACACATATTTGGACAGCGGGAAGAAACCTGCACATACATGGGGAGAAGCTGTTATCTTTAGTCCCAGTCTTTCTTGAAATTGGGCAGGTTGAGTGAGCTCCAGTTAACTTCTGCCTGCATACTGTATTGTCCAATTCATCTGGCACAGTGTTTGTTATAATATAACATACAATCCTAATAGGCTCACCATGGTGTTAATTACTCCAGTGACCTGAAGGCAAGACTGATTGAATTAAAAGCAAATTACTGCGGATGCTGGAATCTGAAACCAAAAGAGAAAATGCTGGAAAATCTCAGCAGGTCTGGCAGCATCTGTAGGGAGAGAAAAGAGCTAACGTTTCGAGTCCGAAGACTTTGTCAAAGCTAACGGTAGCATTGTGGATAGCACAGTCGCTTCACAGCTCCAGGGTCCCAGGTTCAATTCCGGCTTTGGTCACTATCTGTGTGGAGTCTGCACATCCTCCCCGTGTGTGCATGGGTTTCCTCCGGGTGCTCCGGTTTCCTCCCACGGTCCAAAGATTTAGAACAGTACAGCACAGAACAGGCCCTTCGGCCCTCGATGTTGTGCCGAGCAATGATCACCCTACTTAAACCCACGTAACCCGTAACCCAACAATCCCCCCATTAACCTTACACTACGGGCAATTTAGCATGGCCAATCCACCTAACCCGCACATCTTTGGACTGTGGGAGGAAACCGGAGCACCCGGAGGAAACCCACGCACACACAGGGAGGACGTGCAGACTCCACACAGACAGTGACCCAGCCGGGAATCCAACCTGGGACCCTGGAGCTGTGAAGCATTGATGCTAACCACCATGCTACCGTGAGGCCCTAATGTGCAGGTTAGGTGGATTGGCCATGATAAATTGCCCTTAGTGTCCAAAATTGCCCTTAGTGTTGGGTGGGGTTACTGGGTTATGGATAGGGTGGAGGTGTTAACCTTGGGTAGGGTGCTCTTTCCAGGAGCCAGTGCAGACTCGATGGGCCGAATGGCCTCCTTCTGCACTGTAAATTCTATGTAAACAGACAGAGAAAGTGGGAAATATTTATACTGTGGAGTGAGATTGAATTAGATGTGTCAACTTGTCAGTAAAGTGTCTTTCGGTGAAGTAAAGGTGCATTATGTGATAAGCATAACAAAGATGTATTTTCATTGTTTTTATACCACCTAACCTATTATCCTGTACTTGCACTAACATTTTGGTGTAGAGGAGATGTGATCACAGCACGTGCTGGTTCAACTGTATAATTTCGCAGATATGATTAATGCAAAAATTGTTAGGCAAAAAGTTGATTTCTAAATCTGGAAGAGAAAGTGTGGTTTTGAATTTCAAAGCTGTTGCATAGAATTGCATAGAATTTTCCAAATGATGGAAGCAGACTCTTCAACTCAGCCGGAAAGTACCAACCCCTTTGTCTAACCTTTCAATATATATAACTATATTCTGTTCTCCATTGTTTTGGCTGACTTTCCCTGGAAGGCATCTGTTATTTACTTAATGTGGTGAACCATTTTCTAGGAAAATAAGTTCATTCTAAATTTCCTATTGCATTTGTTAGTGACTATCTTCTATTTGTTGTCTCTAGTTTGAGTCGTTAGTTCATGTGGCATTGAGGGCTATAATTGATATTGCCCACAAAGTTGTATTGTGGATTGCTCTCAATTGCACAGGGAGGTACATTCCCCATTATCATCTTCAATCTCAGATGAGCACGCTGTTGAACTGTGTTGACAGTTTTCTATTTTCTGCTTTATCCTAAGATGGCTTTTGGTGAAATTGCCAATTTCCTAAGCTTTGTGTTGTGTATCTGTCTCCAGGAAGCTGGGTTTAAACTGCCCAATCTTAATCCATCTAGTACTTGATTCGGTTCATATACTCTGGAATCTAATACAGGTCAAGTACTGTGGCATCACAGCTCCTGGGTCCCAGGTGCGATTCCCCATTGGGTCACTGTCTGTGTGGCGTCTGCACACTCTCCCCGTGTCTGTGTGGGTTTCTTCCGGTGCTCTGGTTTCCTCCCACAGTCCAAAGATGTGCAGGGGTTAGGTGAATTGGCCATGATAAGGTTAGGAGGGGTTATTGGATTACGGGGATAGGGTGGAAGTGAGGGCTTAAGTGGGTCGGTGCAGACTCGATGTGCCGAATGGCCTCCTGCACTCTATGTTCCAGAGTAGTGAGCACCCCATCCCTGGCCTCAAATGTGTTGACTTTTTATGAGGTCTCAGTAAGGGATCATTGAACTGGACTACGTGGGTCACACTCCCAGCTTGTACCTTGTGGTCAAGTGCAGAAGAAAACTCCCTTCACTATATCAAGTCCCAAATAAGAGTGCTAGTTGCATTAGGTTTACAGTGCTTTCCTTGTTTGAGTTATATTTTTGAAGTATTACCAAATTAGCAGCTTTAGGTTTTGGTTTGATCCCTTTGAATTAATATTAGTTGAGCAGGTTGGTTTATATAATCCTATGAAGGTATCGCTGATTATTTTCTAAATTATTTTTATAGCAATTCTCAGTTGACCAAAGAGATGGTGATGGAGAAGCCAAGTCCCCTGCTTGTAGGGCGGGAATTTGTGAGGCAGTATTACACACTGCTGAACCAGGCCCCTGACTATTTACACAGGTAAGTTGGCATTTTTCTTTTTGCAAATACCTTTATTTCTGTGCTGTATGAAAACAAGGGTACATTTGTGACGGTCAACTAATTCCTGGGAAGCGGGTTGCCGATCATTTAAGTGTGGAAGTTATAGCAAGAGAGAAGAAGTGAAAGTGGGCTGACGTTTTCGGGCTGAATCTTATTTGATCTGTTTCTACTAGCTCAGAGTGCCAGTTACTATAACTAATACTTGTTCATTTTGACCATGCCAATTGCATTCTGAAACTTACATTTGAATTACAGTATGTTTTAGTACCTGCATTTCAGCTCAGTACCCTCTCCAGGCTGATAACATATTTTACGGATCTGTCGAGTCCTTTGCAGAATTAATTGGAACATTAAGGAAAATACTGGTTCAGAAGATAAGTTAATAAAATGATATTTGTTATTGATTTGATTTTCAATTGCTATATGTGTAACTGGCAGTCTAACATAAAAACATTAATATGAATTTTTAGTACAACATGCTCTGTTACATGATTCGTATGAACATGTGAATTAGGAGCCGAAGTTAGCCATTCGGCCCCTCGTGTCTGCTCCGCCATTTAATAAGATCATGGCTGATTTGTTTGTGTTTCAATTTCCAACATTTCCCACATTCCCTCTCATCTACCCTCTTTGATTCCCTTCCTGACAAAAATCCTTCTACCTCCACCTTAAATATATTCAATAACCCCACCGTCACCTCCTTCTGAGGCAGTGTTCCAAAGTCACTCAACCCTCTAAGAGAAGAACATTTCTCATAGTATTTACAGTGCAGAAGGAGGCCATTCGGCCCATCGAGTCTGCACCGGCTCTTGAAAAGAGCACCCTACCCAAGCCCAAACCTCCACCATATCCCCGTAACCCAGTAACCCCACCCAACACGAAGGGCAATTTTGGACACTAGGACAATTTAGACAATCACTGCCCGAAAAAAGCAACTCATTCTTCCTGAAATATTGTCCCTTGAACCATGGATTTTATGGAAATTTATGCTCTTCTGAGATGGAGGCTGATCTGTCAGTTGCAGGTTGCAGTTGTTTCCTTATACACTAGCACTGTTGTTGCTTTGAGTAGGATGTTCTTGACACCTTGTGTTTTTGGTGTCTCTGCAGTTCTATAAATAATGTTTTGTAATTTTTCAATTTTAAATTTAAATAACATTGTTAATTCATCAATGCATTGGGATTCTGAATTAGTTCTAAAATGTATTCCTGCCAGTCATGTGACATCTTACCTGCAGGCAGTGTAATCCATTACAGATGGGCATTACTGGTGAGTGAATCAGACAGCAAAGAAGAACACCATTCAGCCCATATGTCTCAGTCAGCTCTTTGAATTGGAGCTGTCCAATCTGTCTCAGTCTATTGCTATTTTGCATAGCCCTATAATTATTTTCCTTTTCAAGTGTATGTAATATCCAATTCCCTTTAGAAAGTTACTATTGAATCTGCTTCCACTACCGTTTCAGACACTTTAATTGCAGATCGTCAAAACTCGAAAGCAACCAATTGCACCTGTTATTTGTCTTCATTTGGGCTGTGATAAATTTACCATTTACTGTTTTTATTTGACATTGACTGCATTAAGAAATTCTTTCATGTTAATGTGTCAATGATATTTTGTGAATTGGTATTAACCAGAGTTTTCTTCGTGATGGATGTTGAAGCTTCCAATCAATGAGACAAAAATTCTGTTTTATCACCTGATAGTTTTGAGTATGTTGACAACTTAAGGGATCAAGTATTTTTGTTAAAAACTTGAGGGGTCGAGGTTTTTTTTTGCGTAGCACTGAAAATCTTCCCTACTGTCCTGATTTGTTAAATGTCTTTCGGACTGCATATGTTTTAAAAAATTTAAAATCAAAAAACAAAATATTAATTCATGAGTCGCATTTCTTGCAATTGACTGTTTTTCAACATTGTTGTAATATATATTATTTCATAGCAGAAATAAATTATCTGTTCATGGTGATGGTTACTGTCTCTCTTGCATACAATGATAAGGATGTTCCACTAAGCACATGTCTTGCGTTTAGGTTTTATGGAAAGAATTCTTCATATGTTCATGGTGGTTTGACTTCAAATGGAGATCCAGCAGAGGCAGTGTATGGACAAGCGGTAAGGTTCTTACTTGTACACATGCAGATGTATAAAGTTGCGCATATTAGCACCCAATGAGTCCACTTGTATGTGAGGTTTGCAGTTGCTTGTTGTAGTTCCAACCAGAGTGCTCTGGGCACAGTTTACTATTATGGGGAAATTTGAACTCTGGTACCGAAACCAGACTCTTGTCATTGTTGCACTTCGGGGACTCAGTGCTATAAATGCCTTGGCAGACTCTGCAATCTTCAGATTTACTTTGAGATTCTGTTACTGGATTACTTCAGTATGTAGACGTATATAGCTGAAGCTTTAATATTCCATTACCTAATAATCCTAGTGCTAATGAGACCTTGTTCCAATTGTCTTGCCATTTTGGTATTTGCACTTTTTCTAGCAATAAGATTTTTTTGATCCAATCATTCTGTGTGAAATCCTATACTAATTTACCGGTCAATATGTTTTGTTAGTCAAATCTCCCACCATATCTTGTTATTTACCTTCAGAAGTAGAAATGGAATCAGTAATAAAACTACCTATTGAGCTCCTTGAGACTGACATTAACAAGCGATTGTGTTAAGGCCATATGTAGATTCTAATTCTGTATCTGTTCATAATTAAAATGGATGAGCATGTTCATGGTTGCACATTAAAATGCACATTAAGTTATTTATCTAGCAGAGTTAGCACTCAAACTATGAAGCACAGATTTAGAAGTGACTTCGTGCAATTCACTTCTGCTGAAGAGAATTTGTGTAGAAACGTTCCTCGAGAACAAAATTATACATGGCTATGACATATTTTGCTCCCCTCTCTCCTTTGTGGAATAACTAGCTAGTGGTCACTTTTTAAGTTGAATAAAAATATAATCCCAGAATGCGACATTAAAAAACATAAATGAGAGGAGTAGGCTACTTAACCCTTCCAGCGTGCTCCTCCATTCAATAACATTCTGGCTTGTCTATCTCAGCTATACCTTCCTGTATTGTGGCCACATCATTGGTTTCCTTAGAATCTTTACATCTATTAACGTCTGATTTGAATATTCTCAGTGTCGACAGTTATCTGCAGTAGAGAATACAAAATCCAGAATGTTTTGAGTGAAGAAATTTCCCCTCCTCTCAGCACAAAATGGCAAACTTTAATCTGTGACTGATCCTATTCTACAGACTGACCCTGATTTGAGACTCCCCAAGTAGGGGAGACATGCTCCCCACATCTAGTCTGTCAAGCACCTTAAGAAGTTAATGTCTCACTGAGATCACCTTTTAGTATTCTAAACATTACAAAATATAGGCCTAGTCAACTCAATCTTTGCTCGCATGATGATCCCAATTTGGCAGGAATGAGTTCAGCGAAAGGAGACCAAAACTACTCCGTACTTGAGGTTTGGTCTTACCATGACCCTATGTAAATTCAGTGAGACTATTTTCTCTTGTGCTTCAATCCTTTTGCAATAAAAGGCAATTTCCCAATTCTCTGTTGTACCAACATGTTACCCTTCTGTGATCGTATCGTGAACAAGAGCATCCCAACCTCTTTGAATATCAACATTTGCCAGTTTCTCATAGTCAAAACAAAATCTGCTTTTCCTATTTTCCTCTCAAAAATTGATAACTTTTCATACTTTCCCAAGTTTTTATATTTCATCTGCCACATTATTGCTTGCTCACTTAACCTAAATACTTTTATTGCAACTCCCACGCATGTTCCCTCTTAATTTTGTATCGTCGGCAAACTGTCCCCTCATCTAAGTAATTGATGCAGAATATAAATAGCTGAGACTCGAGCACTGATTCTTATACTCCACTAGTTAAAGCCTGCTAGCCCAAAAACAACACATTATTTCTTCTCTCTTTTTATTGTTCATGGGTCTTAGGCTTTTGCTGGCTAGGCCAGCATTTATTGCACATTTGTAATTGCCCTAAAGGTAATGGTGAGTTACCTTCTTGAACCGCTCAGTTCATGTTGTAGGAGCATTTTGCTGTACTGTTATAAAGGAAGTTCCAGGATTTTGACCCAGCAACAGTGAAGGAATGGCAATGTAGTTCTGGGTTGGGATGGCGTGTTTCTTGGAAAGGAACGTGCAGGTGATGATATTCCAATGCATCTGCTGCCCTTGTCCTTTGAGGTAATAAGGGTTGTTGGTTTGGTAGGTGCTATCAAAGGAGCCTTGGTGAGTTGCATCTTGTAATGGTACGTACTGCTGTCACTTCATCGGTAATGGAGGGAGTGAATGTTGAAGGTGGTAGATGGGGTGCCAATCAAGCAGCAGCTTTGGCTTGGATGGCAACGAGCTACTCGAGTGTTGTTGGAGATGCACTCATTGGCAAGTGGAGAGTACCATCACACTCATGACTTGCGCCTTGTAGATGGTGAACAGGCATTGAGGAGTCAGCTGAGTGACTTGCAACAGAATTCCTGGCCTTTGACCTGATCTTGTGTGCACAGTATTTGGCTGGTCTAGTTCAGTTTCTGGCCAATGGTAGCTCCACGGTGTTTTTGGTGGGGGATTCAGCAATGGTAATGCCATTTTCTCTAGTTGGAGATGGTCATTGCCCCGCACGTGTGTGGTATGAATGTTATGAATGACTGCTTCAATATTTGAAACGTCGCAAATGGTGTTGAACATTGTGCGATCATCCCACTTCTGATATTACGATGGAGCGAAGGTATTGGGTAAAGATGGTTGGGCCTAGGGCACTGCCCTGCAGAACCTAAACTAGGAGCAGTGAGCAGATTATTGCTGAGTAAGACCCGCTTGATATGTCGTTGGTTACTTTAATGAGTTTGTTGATGATTGAGAGTAGATTGATACGGCGACACTTGGCTGGGTTGGATTTGTCCTGCTTTTTGTGG
Source organism: Scyliorhinus canicula (assembly GCF_902713615.1). Taxonomy (NCBI): domain Eukaryota; kingdom Metazoa; phylum Chordata; class Chondrichthyes; order Carcharhiniformes; family Scyliorhinidae; genus Scyliorhinus; species Scyliorhinus canicula. Next base: position 220,671,724 of record NC_052149.1, on the reverse strand, counting down.
ACAGTACGTACCTGGGCAATTTTCCATATTTCCAGGTAGTGGCCAGTGCTGTAGCTGTAGTCCGGCTAGGTATGCGGCTAGTTATGGAACACAAGTCTTCAGTACTGTTGCTAGAATTTCGTTGGAACCCTTAGCTGTTGAAGTATCCAATGACTTCAGCTGTTTCTTGAAGTCATGTGGTGTGAATCAAATTGGCTGAAAATTGTGTTCTCTGATGCTGGGGAACTCCATAGGAGGCCAAGATATGTTTCTGGCAGAATATGCTCCAACCTCCTCTTACGACGATTATTATAAATGCTCCAGCCTTATCTTTTGAACTGCACTGCTGGGCTCTCCCATTTGGGATGGGGGTATATGTGGAGACTCAACCTCTTGTCCATTTTCATTCATGACTGGGTGTGGCAGGACTACAACACTTTGACTTCACCCACTGGTGGAATCGTTTAGCTCCATTTATCGCATGCTGCCTCCGTTGGTTAGAATGCAGGTAATCCTGGGTTATTGCTTCTCCAGGTTAACGCTTCATTTTAGGTATGCATCATGATGGTCCTACCATGCCCTCTTGCATGCTTCATTGTACTGGCGTTGATTTCCTGGCTTAATGGCAATGGAAGGGTGAGGGGTATGTCAGGCTGTGATATTGTAGATTCTGGTTGAATACAATGCTGCTGATGGCCCACAATAGCTCATGCCCAGTTTTGAGTTTCTAGCTCTTTGAAATCTTTCCCATCTGGTATGATGGCAATGCCACATAGCACAATGAAGGGTATCCTCAATGTGAAGGGACTTTGTTTCCACAAGGACTCTGAGGTTGTCACTTCTAATATTGTACTGGACAGATGCATCTGTGGCAGGTAGACTGGTGAGGATGTGTTCCAGTAGATGATCTTCTCTTTTTATCACCTGACACAGTCAAACAAATATGCCCTTTAGGACTCTGCCTGCTCGATCATAGTGGTACTACTGAGCCACTCTTGATGATGGACATTGTAGTCCCCCACCTGGATTACATTGTGTGCCTGTAGCACTCTGCGTTGCGGGAAAGGATTTCCCAGGCATCTATATGTTGCATTTCTTGATGTGAACCATCAGGGTATCTTTGAAGCACTTCCTTTGTCTTCCATTTGTTCGGGAGCCCTCAAGGATATTGCAGAGTCATCAAGGCTGGGTGTGCCGTTGTTGTTTCTGGTGCCTAGGTCAATGTTGGGTGGTCTTGTCAGGTTACACTGCTTTTCGACTTTGTAGTGGGTTGATATAACCGAGTGGCATGCTGGTCCATATCGGTGGGCATTTAAGAATCAGCCACATGGGAGAGGGAGAGCAGGTAAGGGCAGCAGATTTCCTTCTCTAAAAGACAGGAGTGAACCAAATGGCTTTTTATGACAATTGATGAGTTTTCATGATCACCATTACTGAGACTAGCTTTTAATTCCAGATTTACTAATTGAATTTAATGTTCATCATCTTTGAACCCAAGCCCCCAGGACATTAGCCTGGGTCTTTGGCTTACTAACCAAGTGACATTCCCATAAGGCCATCATCTCCCCACAAACATTTTCTGTCTGTTAACTAATGCTCAAATCGATTCGCATATGTCATGTCCCGGGTATTGAAAACTGGGGTGGTAATGAGTTCTGCGTTGGAAATCTTTGGGATTTTGGAGGACCCGGGAGTCCAGGAAGAGAGAGACGCCGACGTTCTGGCCTTTGCTTCCCTGGTAGCCCGGCGAAGAATACTGTTAGCATGGAGGGTCTCAAAGCCCCCGAGGGCTGAAGTATGGCTATCGGACATGGCAAGCTTTTGTGGCCTAGAGAAAGTCAAGTTCGCCTTGAGAGGTTCGCTATCAGGGTTCGCCCGAAGGTGGCGGCCATTTATTGACTTCTTCGCAGAGGAGTAAGCGTCAGGGTAGAGTAGAGTAGGGGGATGTTGAGGCAGGTCCTTGTGTGAACAGAGCCGTAGTTCGCACTATGTTTAATTTGTGTCTAGACATTTTTGTACTGTACAACGTCACTTTTTCTATATGCCTAAAATACCTCAATAAAATTGTTGGTTAAAAAAAACTAATCCTCAAATTTGTGCTAATATATTGCCCTCAATCCCATGAGCCCTAACCTCTTGTATGACACCACATTGAGTGCTTTATGAAAGTTCAGATATAGTACATTCACTGGTTCTCCCCGTTATTCTAGCCTATAGTTACATCCCCAAGAACAGATTTATTATTTCCATTTCCTGTTGATCGTGACCAATCCTATTTTCTAGGAATCTAGGAAATTCTGGAAGATCAAAACCAATGTATCCACTTTTTCTGTAGCCACCGCCTTTTAAAATTGTAGGATTATTACGATCACAGACTTGAACCCCAACAGTGCCTTGCATACTAGACAGAAACCCCATATTTTAATTTAATTTTGTAAGACTGAGGAAAGGATACCCTGTTCCAGGAGTGATTTCACACAAAATAGGGATGTGGTATATTAAAACAAACTTAGTACTGATCGCAATATTAAGATATCTTTAACATCACACGAGAAAATCGCTTACAATGACCCCATGCACAATGTTAATCAATGTAGTGACACAATAACCCTTAACTGATATTTTTATTCCCACTCAATCACAAAACCATCTCAGTTCTCAATACACTTTTAAATATAGTTAGCAGACCCAGGCATACGAGATTAAGATATGTTCTTTTAAGATGTTTTAAGAGATGGACCTGAATCCTGTTCAAACAATGCTGACATCCTCTGAAACTGTCTTCATCGTTTGACTTCTGGAACCACTGCAAATTCCTATCTGTTTAATTCACTGTTGAAACTGCCTATCCTGTTCACAGGCCAATCAGTTTCTGATTTGTCCTGAGACAGATCTTTAACTGAACTACATTGAGAGCAGATGCTTGACTTCTGCTCACGTCCAAATCTAAAACTCAATGAAACTGCTTTTCTGCAAAATGACTGGCGCTCTCGCTCCTACCATTAATTACATAATTTCATCAAGCTGAAACACAATGGGCGGGATTCTCTGATCCTGAGGCGAAGTGTTGACGCTGCCGGAAACGCCGTCGCATTTTACGACGGCGTCAACAGGCCCCCAGGATCAGCGATCCTGCGCCATACAGTCGGCCAGCACCGCACTGGGGTGACTCTCTTAGCTCCAGCTGCCGATACCGGCGTCAAACAGGCACCGCGGGTCTGCGCACGCACGCTACGGCCGACGGGAATTCATGCATGTGCGATTTGCCCGCTGCGAACTCGAGCATGCATGTTAGTTTCCTTCTCTGCGCCGGCCCCGATGCCACATGGCGGAAGCTACAGGGGCCCAGCGCAGAGGAACATAGGCCCCCGCCAGGAGAGGCCGGTCCTCCAATCGGTAGGCCCAGATTGTGGGGCCAGGCCACGGTGGAGTGCTCCCCCCCCCCCCAAAACCAGGCCGCCCCCATAGGGTGAATGCCGAGGTCCCGCCGGGTAGGACCACACGTGAAAGGTGCCGGAGGGACTCGGCCTATCGCAGCAGCCACTCGTGTCAGTGTCACCGGAGAATTGGCAGAGCGTGAATACCCCCCCCCCCCCCCCCCCCCCCCCCCCGATTCTCCGACCCGGCCCGAGGTCAGAGAATCCTGCCCAAGGTAGCTAATTAACTATTCCACAGAGAACCGTCTGAGTACGAGCAAAAACATAATAATCTTTATTAGTGTCACGAGTAGGCTTACATTGACACTGAAATGAAGTTACTGCGAAAATCCCCGAGTCGCCACACTCCAGTGCCTGTTCGGGTACACTGAGGGAGAATTCAGAATGTCCAATTCACCTAACAAGCATGTTTTTCGGGACTTGTAGGAGGAGTGCCCGGGGGAAACCCATGCAAATATGGTGAGACCGTGCAGATTCCGCACAGTGTGACCCAAGCCGGAAATCGAACTTGGGAACCTGGTGCTGTGAAACAACAGTGTTAGCCACTGTGCTATCGTGTCACACTTACTTAGCCCAATCTTTTACGGTGCCTGGCTCTCCAGAAGCCCTTTAAACCAGGAATTTTAAAAACACCATTGGAGCAGTCATACATGCACTAACCTAGACTTTTAACTATTACTGCACCAAATATATATAATACAATCTATCTGAAATTCATATATTTATCACAGGATGTTGCTCATGGAATCCAGAGAATTTGTTGGCTTTTAATTCCATTAATTTCTCCAGTATTGTTTCCCTGCTAAAATTTCTTAAGTTCCGCATTTTCACAAGCTGGCTGGTTCCCTGCCACTTCTGGAATACTTTTGACTTCTTTCGTAAAAACAGATACAAAATATTTATTTCAATGTGTGTATATGTTTGATATCATTAGTCCCCTGCCTGTTTGTGTATTTTTGCAGTCCCCTGCTGTATGTTGCTTTTCAAGGATGAATAGTCCTGTGTTTTCATAATGCAGAATTCTGACACTTGGATAAGCCTCGCTACTCTTCTCTTCACCTCTTGAGGGATTAAATTTTTCACTGATCGTCAATGAATATTGTTTTCAAGCTGTGGACTGATGAACAGAGGGGTTCAGCATGAGGGGCTTAGACTGGAGTTCTGATTTGCCACCAAAGCTCAACATTTTATGGCCTCCTGCACTGTAGGGATTGGATGATTTCAAGGTTTGACATGAGGCCAGCAACATGAAATGTGCAGTTTTGTTTCTATAACTTACCAACTCTTAAAACAGCACCTCATTGAAACCAAGTGAAAAAGCAAAATAATGTTAAGCTGCTAATTAAAAGGGTGGTGGGTTGGTGCAGTGGTTAACAGTGCTGCCTCACAGCACCAGAGACCCAGGTTCAATTCCGGCCTTGGGTGACTGCCTGCGTGGGTTTCCTCCTGGTGCCCTGGTTTCTTCCCACAGTTCAAAGATGTGCAGGTTAGGTGGGGCTACGGGGGTATGGGCCGAGGTAGCATATTCTTTTGGAGGGTTGGTGCAAACACAATGAACCAAATTGCCTCATCCTGCACTGTAGGGATTCTATGATATTCCTACGAAACAGAAAATGCTGTAAAAATGGGCGGCACAGTTGTTAGTACTGCTGCCGTACAACGCCAGGCACCTGGATTCGAATGTGGCCTTGGGTAACTCTTGAGTTTGTACATTCGGCCGTGTCTGCATGGGTTTCCTCCAGGTGCTCCACTTTCGTTCCACAGTCTAAAGATGTGCAGGTAGGGTGGATTGGCCATGATCAATGTATTGGGTTACAGGAATAGAGTGAGAGTGTGGGCTGAGGTTGTGTGTTCGTTCAGAGGTCGGTTCAGACTCAATGGGGCTAAATGGCCACCTCCTTCACTGTAGGGATTCCATGAAAAATACAGCAGGTCAGTAAGTATCTGGAAAGAACAGACAAATTACAGTTCATATGTGGCTGGCCCTTCCCCTTTTGCTAGCAAATTCATATGAGCATTTAGTTTTGATGTGGAATTGTAAAAATATGGAAGACAATCTGTGCATTGTTGCTCGTTTTGAGTGAGTGTGCTTAACACTCACTTGGCTCTGTTTCACGTTCTAAGCTCTGGAGTCGCCAGGTGCCGTAAAGACACCGTCACAAGTATCAAGGTCAAGTTCAAAGCAATAAAGCTGTACACCAATTAGTAAGTCCAAAACAATTAGAGTTTATTATAACACAATTATAATAACAATCATGCACATGCTAAAGATTAAACTTACTTCTACCACTAGACAACTAATACTTAGCTAAGAAGGAACTGCGAGGTCATGGAACTAGGCCTTTGTTCTGGTCTGGTCTGCAGGCTTCGGATCTCTATCAGTCGGCAAGGGTGTCAGTAATGCAGGTTTCAGGTAGCGGTCGTTGTTTTAGGCACTTGCGGATTGGTGGCTGCTGCTCGACGGCTGATGTAGAAGACGGGTCTGGAGGCTGGAGTCGGAGACAGGAGACTGAACCATGTGCCTCTCTTTTATAGGTCCCAGGGGGTCCGTGCCCCTTGGGGCGGGCTCCCTCACCTGCTGGGGATCGATTGGGCCTCTTCCCAATCGATATGTTTTGAACCCCCCAATCCTAGGGCCGTTCCTTGATCGCTGGGGCGGTTCTTAGGACTTATTGTCCTGGCTTCTCTGGCTCCATCGTGTCTGGGCTGCTATTAAAAGTATCGCTTGATACTTAATTGTATCCATTGTACCTGGGACTGCCCGGTATCACCTCATTACTATGTTAACGGCTTTCCCATTTACAGCGCTGCCTGATCTCTGCAGCTGTCAGGAAACCGGTTTCTGCAATTGCCTCAATGCTTAATGGCTCTGCAAGCTGTTTGCTCTTTAACATGTCTGTTTTCCCTGCACTCTTTGCAGTCTTCCATTTTGTGTTCGTTAGTGGCCATCTTAGATGGCTACAGCATGTAGACCTTTTGAAATGTAAAGCTTAAATTTAAGGATTGCCTGGGTTATTTCCATATGTTCAGTATTCATGTTGAAAGCAATAACTGAAAACATGCTTTTTTTCAAGTAGTGGTGGGTTTTGCAGTTTCAGGATTTCATAATGTGAATACGTGAACTTGCTTTTTTCCTTTGTAGGAGATCCACAAGAAAGTTATGTCTCTACAGTTCCGTGACTGCCACACAAAGATCAAACATGTAGATGCTCATGCCACATTGAATGATGGAGTGGTAGTTCAGGTTATGGGTGAACTGTCAAACAACAGACAACCCATGAGACGCTTCATGCAAACTTTTGTTCTAGCTCCTGAGGTAAGAGAACTGGTTCCGTAAATACTGCAATACATTTACCATGCTCCTTTTGTAAGACCATGTAGTGACTTTCTGAAACCTATTACTTATTTTTTTAATGTGCTTTTTTATTATATTTCTATAAACAGAAAAGAATCAAATCATGCTTGGAATTGAAAGATTTTGAACCTGGGAAATGTATTCATACGGTCATAAGAAATAGGAACAGGGGTAGGCCATTTAGCCCCTCGACCATACTCGGCTTTTCAATAAGATCATGGCTGTGTTGAGTTCCACGTTCCCTTCTACCCCCGCTAACGTATGATCACTTGCCGAACAAGAATCTATCGACTTCTGCTGTAAAATTATTCAATGACCCAGCTTCCATTGGCTCCTAAGGCAGAGTTCCAAGGTTGCACAACATAGAACATACAGTGCAGAAGGAGGCCATTCGGCCCATCGAGTCTGTACCGACCCACTTAAGCCCTCACTTCCACCCTATCCCCCTAACCCAATAATTCCTATCCTTTTATGGACACTAAGGGCAATTTAGCATGTCCAATCCACCTGACCTGCACGTCTTTGGACTGTGGGAGGAAACCGGAGCATCCGGAGGAAATCCACGCAGACCCGGGGAGAACGTGCAGACTCCGCACAGTGATCCAGCAGGGAATCGAACCTGGGACCCTGGTGCTGTGAAGCCACAGTGCTAACCACTATGCTACCATGCTGCACAACCCTCAGAGAAAAAAAATCCTCATCTCTGTCCTGTGCAAGCGCTTGCTAATTTTTAAACAGTGCCCCTCTAGTTCTGGCCTCACCCACAAGAGAACAGTTATAGAACAGAACAGTACAGCACAGAATAGGCCCTTCGGCCCTCAATGTTGTGCCGAGCAATGATCACCCCACTCAAACCCACGTATCCACCCCATACCCTTAACCCAACAACCTCCCCCATTAACCTTATTCTTTAGGACACTAAGGGCAATTTATCATGGCCAATCCACCTAACCCGCACATCTTTGGACTGTGGGAGGAAACCGGAGCACCCGGAGGAAACTCACACACACACGGGGAGGACGTGCAGACTCCACACAGACAGTGACCCAGCCGGGAATCCAACCTGGGACCCTGGAGCTGTGAAGCATTTATGCTAACCACCATGCTACCGTGCTGCCCATCCTTTGTGATGTGCAGAGGACGCATCCTTTCAATGTCCATCTTGTCAATACTATTCGGGATCATATAAAGTTAATCAAGTTACCCCTCTCCTAAACTCAAGTGAAAACAAGTTCAGCCATTCCAACCTATTAAGTCAATCTGCTAATTTTCAGATATCAATCTAGTAAATCCTCTGAACCACCTCCAATGGATTTGGGGAGACCCAAAACCGCACACAGTATTTGAGATGCAGTCTCATCAATATCCTGCATAACTGAAGAATAACATCCTTACTTTTATGTTGAGTTTCTTTGGTAGTAAAGGGTAGCATTTCATTAGCCTTCTTGATTGCATGCCTCACCTACATACTAACCTTTTGTGACTCATGCATGAAAACATCCAAATCCCTCTGCATTCTGCAATTGTTCTCCCTCAAATGATTCTAAATTTGTCAAACAGTTTCCATAAAACTGTGAACAGTGTACACTACTACTTTGAGAAGGTTGGTTTGATTATCTTCGCGCTTTTGTATCTCCTGTGCTGTCTGGTCGGTGCAGCATTTTGTTCTTGCTAATGATTCTTAAAACTTGTTTTCCTGATTGCTAAACTGCTGAAAATGTACTTGATGGCACAGTGTCTGAGAACAGGATAACTGCTTGTGTGATTGTTGTGGGTCAAAAGTGTGCTTAGACTCTCTATTATGGTTCATGTACCTATGGTAATTGATGATTTGGTGAGGTAGTTAAGGGTATGTATGGGACCCTGTACCATCAAGGAATCTTATCTTTTTAGAATGGAGGTGGTGGGGCAGGCGGGGGGTAGAATCTGTAGTACAACATCACCTGAAAATTAAACCCGGGATTCTAACATTGGGCATTGTGAAGTCCACAGTATAAACTTTTGTAAGGGGGAGAAAATGATTAATGTTCTTTGTAATTGTCTTTTTGTGCTCCATCTTTGTTTCTCCATTTAGGGTTCTGTTGCAAACAAGTTTTATGTCCACAATGATATTTTTCGCTATCAAGATGAGGTTTTTGGGGATTCAGATACTGAGCCACCAGAAGGTGAGCAAATATATCTCAATAATTTCCCAAGTTAACAACTAACAAATCCAGCCATACTGTTCATTCAATAATTGTCAGTTTCACCTTTATTGTCCTTGTATGTTTATTTAAGCAAATATTTTTTGGCTGTCTGCAATGCTGTTGTGTATCATAATAAACATACATCAACTGTTGGATATTTGGAATGACCGTGGAAAGGCTTTTCAGAGTTTCTTTAATGTGTTACGGCACCCTGGGCTAGGGCGCGGTCATTTCCAGCCCCCCTTGACCTGGAGTCACAATATAAGTGTCAATAATTCTTATAAGGTTTTTGAGATTTTTGGCTTGAGACTGTTCCAATGACTTACAGGCACCAGATTTGTTAGTAAAACACAAGAACTATTTCTAACAAGAAAAGGGTTAAAGCATGCAATACATAAACTGGACAAATGGCCTGCTGATCTATTACTTTCCCCATTGATCGTATCACCCTCTACCCAAACATACACAAGACAGATGCACACAGAGGAAGGGAAAGGGGTAAAATTATGAGGATTAAAATATGGAGGATTCTTGTTGCTGATGTTGAAGTCTTTGTAGTCTGCTATCTTCCTCAGACTGGGAGTGTTGAAAACCACCAGTTGGATTGGATTTTCTGGCATGTGCATACAGTCAGAACTCTCAATTATCAGCCTCACTAAGGTAAGATTAGAGTTATCCAATTATCAGATTTTTAAAAGGAGGTTTTCAAATAACCCAGCCTGCCCGATGCTGGTCTGGATCATCCTGAAGGTTTAACTGGCTGTGGAGAGTGAGAGAAAGACCTTTTCTTCAGGACCTTAGAGAGGTCATCAGGAGAGTGAGAGATCAGAACTGTGGCTCTCCAAGCCTCTTATCAAAAGTGACCTTCACTCTACAAAATGGAGCCTGCTCATAAGAACATAAGAACTAGGAGCAGGAGTAGGCCATCTGGCCCCTCGAGCCTGCTCCGCCATTCAATTAGATCATGGCTGATCTTTTGTGGACTCAGCTCCATTTTCCGGCCCGAACACCATAACCCTTAATCCCTTTATTCTTTAAAAAACTATCTATCTTTACCTTAAAAACATGTAATGAAGGAGCCTCAACTGCTTCACTGGGCAAGGAATTCCATAGATTCACAACCCTTTGGGTGAAGAAGTTCCTCCTAAACTCAGTCCTAAATCTACTTCCCCTTATTTTGAGGCTATGCCCCCTAGTTCTGCTGTCACCCGCCAGTGGAAACAACCTGCCCGCATCTATCCTATCTATTCCCTTCATAATTTTAAATGTTTCTATAAGATCCCCCCTCATCCTTCTAAATTCCAACGAGTACAGTCCCAGTCTACTCAACCTCTCCTCATAATCCAACCCCTTCAGCTCTGGGATTAACCTAGTGAATCTCCTCTGCACACCCTCCAGCGCCAGTACGTCCTTTCTCAAGTAAGGAGACCAAAACTGAACACAATACTCCAGGTGTGGCCGCACTAACACCTTATACAATTGCAACATAACCTCCCTAGTCTTAAACTCCATCCTTCTAGCAATGAAGGACAAAATTCCATTTGCCTTCTTAATCACCTGTTGCACTTGTAAACCAACCTTCTGTGACTCATGCACTAGCACACCCAAGTCTCTCTGAACAGCGGCATGCTTTAATATTTTATCGTTTAAATAATAATCCCGTTTGCTGTTATTCCTACCAAAATGGATAACCTCACATTTGTCAACATTGTATTCCATCTGCCAGACCCGAGCCCATTCACTTAACCTATCCAAATCCCTCTGCAGACTTCCAGTATCCTCTGCACTTTTTGCTTTACCACTTATCTTAGTGTCATCTGCAAACTTGGACACATTGCCCTTGGTCCCCAACTCCAAATCATCAATGTAAATTGTGAACAATTGTGGGCCCAACACGGATCCCTGAGGGACACCACTAGCTACTGATTGCCAACCAGAGAAACACCCATTTATCCCAACTCTTTGCTTTCTATTAATTAACCAATCCTCTAACCATGCTACTACTTTACCCTTAATGCCATGCATCTTTATCTTATGCAGCAAGCTTTTGTGTGGCACCTTGTCAAAGGCTTTCTGGAAATCCAGATATACCACATCCATCGGCTCCCCGTTATCTACTGCACTGGTAATGTCCTCAAAAAATTCCACTAAATTAGTTAGGCATGACCTGCCTTTTACGAACCCATGCTGCGTCTGCCCAATGGGACAATTTCTATCCAGATGCCTCGCAATTTCTTCCTTGATGATAGATTCCAGCATATTCCCTATTACCGAAGTTAAACTCACTGGCCTATAATTTCCTGCTTTCTGCCTACCTCCTTTTTTAAACAGTGGCGTCACGTTTGCTAATTTCCAATCCACCGGGACCACCCCAGAGTCTAGTGAATTTCGGTAAATTATCACTAGTGCATCTGCAATTTCCCTAGCCATCTCTTTTAGCACTCTGGGATGCATTCCATCAGGGCCAGGAGACTTGTCTACCTTTAGCCCCATTAGCTTGCCCATCACTCCCTCCTTAGTGATAACAATCCTCTCAAGGTCCTCACCTGTCATAGCCTCATTTCTATCAGTCGCTGGCATGTTATTTGTGTCTTCCACTGTGAAGACCGACCCAAAAAACCTGTTCAGTTCCTCAGCCATTTCCTCATTTCCCATTATTAAAACTCCCTTCTCATCCTCTAAAGGACCAATATTTACCTTAGCCACTCTTTTTGTCTTATATATTTGTAAAAACTTTTACTGTCTGTTTTTATATTCTGAGCAAGTTTACTCTCATACTCTATCTTACTCTTCTTTATAGCTTTTTTAGTAGCTTTCTGTTGCCCCCTAAAGATTTCCCAGTCCTCTAATCTCCCAGCAATCTTTGCCGCTTTATATGCTTTTTCCTTCAATTTGATACTCTCCCTTATTTCCTTAGATATCCACGGTCGATTTTCCCTCTTGCTTCCGTCCTTCCTTTTTGTTGGTATAAACCTTTGCTGAGCACTGTGAAAAATCGCTTGGAAGGTTCTCCACTGTTCCTCAACTGTTCCACCATAAAGTCTTAGCTCCCAGTCTACCGTAGCTAGTTCTTCTCTCATCCCCTTGTAATCTCCTTTGTTTAAACACAAAACACTAGTATTTGATTTTACTTTCTCACCCTCCATCTGTATTTTAAATTCCACCATATTGTGATCGCTCCTTCCGAGAGGATCCCTAACTATGAGATCATGAATCAATCCTGTCTCATTACACAGGACAAGATCTAGGACTGCTTGTTCCCTCGTAGGTTCCATTACATACTCATCCAGATACAAAAGTTATAACAGCCAAGATAACAAAAACTAAGGGAATACACAAGGAAAATCAGATTTAAATAGGAGGATCCTAACAAATGGGAAGGCTTTAGAGTGCAGGCTACATATCCATAGCCTGTTCCAACAAGCCTGCTTCTTAAAAACTTAACTATTGGTACTTCTAATAGACATTTTCATTCTGCAAATCTAACTTATCATTCAGGTGATTTGCAGACCATTTTGTCCAGTACTCTATTGTAGAGTTGCAGCAAACCTGTTCCTCACTAACCTGTGCTGGCTCATTCAGTGCTCAAATATTAAATGTTCATGTCGGGCCATAGTTCCGTTGTATTAAATCTGATGAGAAATGTTTCAGGAAAAACAAGCTGCTTCCATATATGGAATGTTACATATCATTTTCAAGTGATGTGCAAAGATGTTTATTTTTGTCTTGGAGAAAATGTTGCTCATGGTGAATTGGGTATCCTTTTCTGTGAGTAGATATATCAATATATATGTTAGAAAAAGTGCAAGTAGGTCCTAAATTTCAAATCAACAAACGTGATTCTAATAGTTCTTTGGACAGTCTACACTTGGAGTGGGTCGTTGATGTAAATGTGACTTGGTTCCTGTATGTATTGGTGGTATTGAAGGTTACTATCCAAAGAATGCTGTGTTAAAGGCACATTGTTGTGTCCCTTCTGTCGAGGTGTACTTTACTCAGATACACCAGTTTCATTCCTGAGCTAATTGCTCTCTTTTGCTGGAAGGTCAAGAAGTTTGAACCTGGGCAGCACGGTGGCGCAGTGGGTTAGCCCCGATGCCACACGGCGCCGAGGTCCCAGGTTCGATCCCGGCTCTGGGTCACTGTCCGTGTATAGTTTGCACATTCTCCCCGTGTTTGCATGTGTTTCACCCCCACAAGATGTGAAGGTTAGGTGGATTGGCCACGCCAAATTGTCTTTAATTGGAAAAAAAAATGAATTGGGTACTCTTTTAAAAAAGACGTTTGAACCTGCCCATCAGTTACCAACAATTTTGTTTTGGTCATTTTGACATGGTCTCAAAACTAACTCAACTGTTTGATGAAATTAACCAGCTCATGTTGAAGTGGCATGGTTTCTTGTACTGAAAATAATGCAAAACAAAATTCAAATATTCTGCACCATATGTGTATAGGGGCTGATTTAGCTCACTCGGCTAAATCGCTGGCTTTTAAAGCAGGCCAGCAGCACGGTTCGATTCCCGTACCAGCCTCCCCGGACAGGCGCCGGAATGTGGCGACTAGGGGCTTTTCACAGTAACTTGAAGCCTACTCGTGACAATAAGCGATTTTCATTTTTCATGTGTGCGCACGCACCTAGCCACTGCTGCCTGCAATCAATCTGCCCTGTCCCCACTCATAGTTAATTCATTGGTGGCTTGTACCTTTTTCATTGTGATTTGTGAAAAATAGGTAAATAAGAGTTTTTGTTTTGTCAAATTTGTTCTGCCACTGAAATGTCATATTTCTAGGGCGGCATGGTGGCTCAGTGGTTAGCAGTGCTGCCTACGGCGCTGAGGACCCGGGTTTGATCCCGGTCCCAGATCACTGTCCATCTGGAGTTTGCACATTCTCCCTGTGTCTGCGTGGGTTTCACCCCCACAACCCAAACAGATGTGCAGGTTAGGTGTATTGGCCACACTAAATTGCTCCTTAATTGGAAAAAAACTCTAAATTATTTTTTTAAAAGGAAAGAAATGTCATATTTTCATGGATTTCAAATGTTTCTCCAGTAAAAATGAAAATCGCTTATTGTCACAAGTAGGCTTCAAATGAAGTTACTGTGAAAAGCCCTTAGTCGCCACATTCTGGCGTCTGTTCGGGGAGGCTGGTACTCGGTAACACTGAGTTTGAGAAGTTTAATAAATTGGCTGAAAAAGCTGGGTTGCTTGATGCACAAGAGGATTTGCCTGGTTTGCAGTAGCCTTCCATAAACATGGGTAGTGGGTTTGTAATTTCAGGACATTATATAGTTGCCACCTTTTGCTTATTGTCTGAAATTTTATTTCACTCACACCTGCATCTATTTTGAAGTTGTGCTATCTTGAGAGCTTTAGCATCGGCCAAATCTATAGCTGGCTTTTGCATTCCTTTCTCTGTCTCGTGAATAAGATACCAATAATTGACTTGATTTTGCAGCAATTCCTTTTTCAACTACTTTGGGCCATTTTGCATGTTTACAGCTATTCTCTCACCAAAGAATTGGCCCTAAATAGTTAACGACATTGACGAAAACTTTCTCTGATCTGAAAATGAGATCATTGAGGAAATGTTACAATGATCATCATTCACTGCATTGCAGTGTTTCATGCACCAATAGACAATATTTCTAATGGCAGTTAAACAGCAGCATAAAACAGTTACGTACGGCAGCAGTTAGGCACGACCTAGATTCTTTTATCAAAGCATATGGTGCTGCACCTTATTCCTCTGCCTCTGCTGTTTCACCCCCTCCATTTAACCCACCAGGCCAAATTTCCTTAAGATTTCCATCTGCCCTAGCTCTGATCTCACTTTCTCTAGCTTCTCTACTACTTTTCTTCATACCGTTGCTGAGCTCATCATGCCTACAAGACTCGGCTGCCGCTCCCTCAACCCTATTCGCATTAAATTGTTGACCACCCATCCTGTCTCTGTTAATATTGTTAATGGTTCTCTCTTCTCACTAACTGTGATCCTCCTTCAAATCTGCAGCCATCACTCCTCCCCTCAGAACACCAACCTTTGACCACATCTCCAACTTCCCATATCCCTCAAAGATCCTTGACCATGCTGTAATCTAAATCAGTGCCCGCTTTTCTGAAAACTAGGCTTGAATCCCTCCAATCATGTTTACTCCCTTGCTGTTGTATTAAAATGTCAGCATAAGAAAATATATCCTATGTGACTGACTCGTAAATAGCTCCTCCCTGACATTTTCATCATTGACCAAATCGTCCACCAATGCTCTGCTGTCGCCAGCTGGGTGAGACTATACTCACCTGGTCCTGTTTTTATCTATCAAATCATGGCTCACATCCTGGAGCTTCTCTCCCTTTTTGTCAACTTCCCTCATCTCTTTTTTACAGTCATATTTTGTTTTTTAATACTTCTGTAGAGTCCCCTGGCGTGCATTTCACTGCATTAAAAGCACTATATAATTGCAAGCAGTTCTTTAAGGGACAGATGTGGGCATTGTGCAAACTCTATGGACATGTTGTCTCTGGGCATTAGGATGAGGGTTTGTGTGGTGAAACTAGAATTACATATTGGTTTATTTATTGCAGAGTCTGAGGAAGAAGTCGAGGAACCTGAAGAGCGTCAGCCGTCACCAGAAGCTGCCCAAGATGACAGTGGGGTTTACTACGATGCAACTGTGAGGTAGAGGAATGTTCGTTGCCTTAGCTTGTCTTTTTTTAAAAGTTGTTTAGAGGCGTTGAGTATTTGTGTTTGGGACATTGGATTACATGGGATATACGGCACAGGAACAGGCTATTTGGCCCAATCAGTCTATGCCAGTATTTCTGCTCCATTCAAACCTCCTCCCATCTTTTATTCATTTATCATTGTAACTATCTACTCTCTTCATATGCTTATCGGGTTTCAAATGCATCTATATTATTTGCTTCAACCACTTACTTGGCATGGCAGCCGCTCGGCCCAAGACCATGAGAAAGTCAAAGCCCAGTCCATTATGCGAACCTGCCTCCCATCCATTGACTCTACATATCCCGCTGCCGTGGGAAAGTGGGCAGCATAATTAAAGACCCCTCCCACCTGTGTTATTCTCTAATCCAACCTCTTCCATCGGGAAGAAGATAGAAAAATCTGAGAACATGCACTAACAGATTCAAAAACAGCCTCTTCCCTGCTGTTCCCAAACTCCTGAATGACCCTCTTATGGACTGAACCGATCTCTCTACGAATCTTCTACTGTTGTAGCACTATACTCCATATGTTTCACCTGGTGTCTATGTATTTATAATATGTCCTATGTTTTTCATGTATGGAACGATCTTTTAAAAAAAAATAATTTAGAGTACCCAATGTTTTACCCCCAATTAAGGGGCGATTTGGCGTGTCCAATCCACCTACCCTGCACATTTTTGGGTTGTGGGAGTGAGACCCACTCAGAAACTGGGAGAATGTGCAAACTCCACACAGACAGTGACCCGGGGTCGGGATCAAACCCGGGTCCTCAGTGGTTTTCCGCCTCTACTATCCTCTACTATCCTCACAGGAAGTGGATTCAAGACTCCCACCACCCTCTGGGTCCAAAAACCTTTCCTCGAATCCCCATTAAACCTCCTGCCCCTCAACTTAAAATTATGCCCCCTTGTTATTAACCCTTCAACTAAAAGGAACAGCTGCTTCCTATATACCCTTTCCATGCCCCTCGACCTCATACACCTCAATCCGCTCCCACCTCAGCCTTAAGTAGGGTGCTAGCTATTTCCAAGGGCCAGTACAGACACGTTGGGCCGAATGGTCTCCTGCACTGTAAATTCTAATATCTCCACTTTAAAGAAATCAACCCATGCATATCCAGCCGCTCTTCATAGCTGAAATGCTTTATCCCAGGAAACATCCCGGTGAATCTCCTCTGCATCCTCTCCAGTACAATTACATCCTTCACCTATAGTGAAGCGACCAAATCTACACACACTACTCCAGCTGTGACCAAACCAAAGTTTGAACAGCTCCAACATAATATTCCTGCACTTATAATCTATGCCACGGCTGATAAATGCTAGTGTCCCATGTGTCTAAACTATGCTATTGTCACTTCCGGTGGCGGCGATGTCCAAGTGAGCCGCACATTCGGCGGGCTCTCACTCCGGCGGGGCTTTAGGGGCTGATTTCTCGTGATAGCGGGGCCACGGAGCAGTAGGAAGGCGGCCGTGAAAGTACTGAAGAGCGGGCGGGGGCACATGGAACCACGGGAGTCCAGGAGGCAGAAGAAAAGAGAGAAAAAGGGACAAAGACAAGGAGCTGAGGAAACTGACCTGGAACTTAAGATGGCGGACACACGGACCTTGGACTCAGCAATCCAGCAGGCGCTGGATAACATGCTCCAGGTAATGAAAACTAGTTTTGAAGCGTTGAAGCGGGACAGCTTGGACCCACTCCAGAAGGCAGTGGATCAGCTGAACCATAGGCTGGATGCGCAAGGTGTTAAAGTTAAGGAGCTGGGAGAGGCGGTGGAGGAGCAGGCGGATGCGCCGATGGTCGCGGCGCTAGAAGTTGACGGGCTGAAGGAGCGGCAAAGAAGACTGCCAGACAGAGTGGAGGAGCTGGAGAATAGAGCCTGCAGGAACAATCTTGAGGATGGTCGACTTCCCGGAGGGGGCTGCGGGAGCTGATGCCACAGCGTTTGTAGCAGACTTGTTGATGCAGCTGATGGGGGCTGAAGCCTTTCCGCGACCGCCGGAGCTGGAGGGGGCATACAGAGTGCAGGCGAGGCAGGGGCGGCCGATGGTGATTGGGTTCCACAGGTTCGTGGTCAAGGAGCGGGTGCTGCGGTGGGCAAAGAGCGCCAGGAGCAGCACGTGGAACAACAGTGTCCTCCGTATTTACCAGGACCTAAGCCAGGAGATGGCTCGGTGGCGAGCAGCCTTTAAACAAGTCAAGGAGGTGCTGTTCAAGAAGCATGTGAAGTTTGGTCTGCTGTTCCCGGCTCGTCTATGGGTCACGCACCAGCGTCAACACCACTACTTCTCCGAGCCTGAAGAAGCGATGGACTTTGCGAGGGATCAGGGCCCGAGAACTACTGTATGAAGGTACGCTGAACGGGCCTGGACTGCTGTTCAATGGTTTGCTGGGTCAAAGGTGCCAAGCGGAACATTTGGGACTCTTTCCTTTGTTTTGGACACTTTTTTTTTCTTATGTTTTTGTCGTCTTCCTCTTTTTTCTGTTTTTTCCTTTTCGGGCGGATTTTTACTTTTTGTGCGGCTCGCGGGGGACACTGGAGCCGGCACGGTAACTAAGGGGGGGCGGTCAGCTAGGGGGGCTAGGATGTGGGTTGGGGGGGGGGTTTTGTTTTATTGATGTTCATGCCTTCCTGTGCTAGGGAGTTTGCTCCAGTGGGTTGGAGAGGGGGATGGGGTGCCGGGAAGTGGGGATGAGGACGGGGAAACAATGGGAATAAGACAGGTGGGCGCTGGAGTGATGAGTCACCATGCTAGCAGATTGGCTAGTCAAGGGAGTCGGGTAGGGGGAGATCATAGCCAGTGGATGGCAGGGGTGGGGGTATCGGGGGATGTTGCTAGGTGGTGAGGGGGGGGGGGTTGTTCTGCTGACGTGGGAGGGATTTGAAATAGGCACTGGAAAGGAGGTCGAGGGTGGAGGCAGCCAAGAGGCGGTCCAAGAATGGCGCGAGAAAGGCCATGGCTGACCGGGTTTTGCGGGGGGGGGGGTTGTTCCCCCCAACCAGGCTGATCACCTGGAATTTCAGGGGACTGAATGGGCCGGTTAAGAGGGCGCGGGTGTTCGTGCATCTGAGGGCGGACGTAATTATGTTGCAGGAGACACATTTGAAAGTGTCTGACCAGACTAGGCTAAGGAATGGCTGGATTAGCCAGGTCTTCGACTTGGACTCGAAGTTCAGGGGGTGGCAATCATGATCAACAACGGGTGCAATTTGAGGCGGAGGGCAGACAGGGGGGGCAGATACCTGATGGTATGGGGCAGACTGGAGGGGAGAAGTGTGGTGCTGGTGAATATATATGCCCCTAACTGGGACGACGTGGACTTCATTAAAAGAGTGCTGGGGAAGATCCCGGAGCTGGACTCTCGTAGGCTAATAATGGGGGGGACTTTAACATGGTCCTTGATCCGGCTTTGGATCGATCGTGTTCCAGAACGACTAGACTCCCAGCAATTGCAAGGGAGCTGAAAGGGTTTATGGAGCAAATGGGGGCGGTGGACCCCTGGAGAGCCAGACAGCCGACAGGAAGGGGCTACCCGTTTTACTTGCACGTCCATAAAGTATATTCTAGGATAGACTTCTTTGTACTAAGCAGGGATTGTATAGGGGAGGTAAAGAACATGGAATATTCGATAATCACTATCTCGGACCATGCCCTGCACTGGATAGACCTGCAGATCGGGGGGGGGGCGAACTACCAACGCCCGCAATGGAAGCTAGACGTGGGACTGCTGTCGGAGGAGGGGATCTGTGAGAGGCTTCGGAGGTGTATGCAAAATTACTTGTAGGTGAATAATATGGGGGAGGTCTCAGCGGTGACCCTGTGGGAGGCGCTAAAGGCAGTAGTGCGGGGGGGAGCTGATCTCAATTGGGGCCCACAGAGCCAAGGCAGACAGGGCAGAGATGGATAGATTGGTCAGGGAAATGGGTCGGATAAATGAGGAGCACGCGGAGTCCCTGAGGGAGGTTTTACTCAGGGAGAGGCAGAGACTACAGGCGGAACTGGGGCGCTATCCACGAGTAGGGCCGTGGAACAGCTTAGAAAGGCGAGGGGCATGGTGTATGAGCATGGGGAAAAGGCTAGCAGACTGTTAGCGCAGAAACTCAGGAAGAGGGAGGCGGCCAGAGAAATAAGTCGAGTGATGGATGGGGATGGATGCAGAGTGGAGGACACGGCAGGATTGAATAAGGTATTCCTGGACTTCTATCTCAAGCTGTATACTTCGGAGCCGCCGGAAGAACCGGAGGAGATCAAAAGGTTTCTGGACGGGTTAACATTCTCAACAGTAGGTTGAGTGGATGAGCTGGGGGCCCCGATTAGAGTGGAGGAGGTATTGGGGGGCCTAAAGGCCATGCAGGCGGGGAAAGCCCCCGGGCCGGATGGATACCCAGTAGAGTTTTATAGGAAGTTCTCTGAGTTGGTGGGCCAATCTCCCTGATTAATGTTGATGCCAAGCTCCTGGTAAAGGTACTGGTGGTTAGAATTGAGGACTGCGTACCGGAGGTGATTGAGGAGGACCAAACTGGGTTCGTGAAAGGTAGGCAGCTGTCGGCCAACTTGAGAAGATTACTTAATGTGACAATGATGCCCCCGGCGGGCAGGGAGGTGGAGGTAGTGGTAGCGATGGACGCCGAGAAGGCCTTTGACCGGGTGGAGTGGGACTATCTATGGGAGGTGCTCGGACGGTTTGGGTTCGGGGAGGGACTGGTGAATTGGATCAAATTATTATATCAGGCCCCAAAGGCCAGCGTCAGGACAAACCGAGAAGTGTCAGAGTACTTTAGGCTGTATCGTGGGACCAGACAGGGCTGCCCGCTCTCCCCGCTGCTGTTTGCACTGGCCATAGAGCCGCTGGCGATTGCGCTGAGAGCCGCAGAGGGATGGAAGGGGATGGTGAGGGGCAGGGTAGAACATAGGGTCTCTCTTTATGCGGACGACCTGCTCCTGTACGTGTCGGACCCAGTGGCCGGGATGTGAAGTGTACTGGGAATGTTGAGGAAGTTCGGCCAGTTCTCAGGATACAAATTAAATATGGCCGAGTGAAATGTTTGTTGTACAGGCAAGGGGCCAGGAGAACAGATTAAGAGGGCTACCATTTAGATTGGTTGCAGACTGTAAAGATGACAATCCTCCCTAGATTCCTGTTTATTTTTCAGTGCCTCACGATCTTTATCCCTCAGTCCTTCAAAGGGGTTAACAGGATGATCATGAGCTTTGTCTGGGCGGGAAAATCCCCGCGGGTGAAGAAGGCGATGCTGGAGATGAACCGCAGTGAGGGAGGGCTGGCTTTGCCGAGTCTGACTAATTATTACTGGGCGGCCAACATCGCTATGATAAGGAAGTGGATGGTGGGTACGGGGTCTATCTGGGAGCGGGTGGAGGCGGCTTCGTGCAGGGGCTCCAGCTTGGCAGTCCTGGTCACGGCTCCTCTACAGCTGCTGCCGGCCAGGTACTCCACCAGCCTGGTAGTGGTGGCGACCCTGTGGATATGGTGCCAGTGGAGGAGGCATGTAGGGGAGATGGGGACGTCGGTCTGGGCGCCAATCTGCGACAACCATCGGTTTGCCCCCGGGAGTATGGATGGGGGGTTTCGAGCATGGCGGCGGGCGGGGTGGGGAGGGTGGGCGATATGAAGGGAGTGTTGCGAGTTTGAGGAGCTTGGAGGAGAAATTTGGTCTGGGAAGGGGAAATGATTTTAGGTACCTACAGTTGCGGGACTTTGTCCGCAGGGTCCCATCCTTCCCACGCCTCCCGCCAATGGGGATCCAAGACAGAATAGTCTCTAGGGGGGAAGAAGGGGAGGGTAGAGTCTCTGATATCTATACGGTGCTCTTGTCGGAGGAAGGGTCCCAGACGGAGGAGCTGAAACTCAATGGGAGGAGGAGCTAGGCGGGGAAATGGGGGACGGGCTGTGGGCAGAAGCCCTGAGTAGGGTAAATTCGACCGCGACATGTGCCAGGCTCGGCCTGATTCAATTTAAGGTCGTTCACCGGGCCCACATGACGGTGGCTCGGATGAGCAAATTCTTTGGGGTAGAGGACAAATGCGCTAGGTGCGCAGGAGGACCAGCGAACCACGCACACATGTTTTGGGCCTGCCCGATGCTTAGGGGATACTGGGAGGGATTTGCGGGGATCATGTCCTGGGTGCTAAAAACAAGGGTGGCGATGGGTCCAGGGGTGACAATATTTGGGGTTTCGGAAGACCCGGGAGTCCAGGGTGAGAAAGAGGCCGATGTTTTGGCCTTTGCTTCCCGATAGCCCGGCAACTAATACTATTGGCGTGGAGGGACTCAAAGCCCCCGAAGACTGAGTTGTGGCATGGAAAAAATTAAGTTCGCCTTGAGGGGATCTGTACAGGGGTTCGCCCAAAGGTGGCAACCATTCATTGACTTCTTTGCGGGAGAGTCAGCGTCAGCAGAGGGATGGGATGGGGCGGGGGGGTAGAGTAGAGTAGGAGGGATAAATTGGCGGGTAGCACCAGTGGGAGAGGAGCGGGCTTGTGCAGTAGGTTACGACTGAAGTATTGAATGTACGTGGATGTTTATACATTTTTGCCTTTTTTGCTTTCTTTTCTGTTGATGTCTGTAAGGGCAGCACGGTAGCATGGTGGTTAGCATAAATGCTTCACAGCTCCAGGGTCCCAGGTTCGGTTCCCGGCTGGGTCACTGTCTGTGCGGAGTCTGCACGTCCTCCCCGTGTGTGCGTGAGTTTCCTCCGGGTGCTCCGGTTTCCTCCCACAGTCCAAAGATGTGCTGGTTCGGTGGATTGGCCATGCTAAATTGCCCGTAGTGTCCTAAAAAGTAAGGTATGGGGGGGGTTGTTGGGTTACGGGTATAGGGTGGATACGTGGGTTTGAGTAGGGTGATCATTGCTCGGCACAATATCGAGGGCCGAAGAGCCTGTTCTGTGCTGTACTGTTCTATGTTCTATGTAACTGTTTACAATGCCAAAATCTACCTCAATAAAATTGTTTGTTTTAAAAAAAACTGCGACATCCGGTGGCGGCAATGCGGAGCTAAGCTGCATGTTCGGCAGCTCCCGCTTTCGTAGGACTTGTGGGCTCTTTTAAGGGCCCAAAACGGCGCTGATTCGACGATTCCCGGTGTGTAAAGGGGTCTGGAGCAATACCCCCCGGGATTTATGGTGCGGACCCGGAGTGGGGCGAGGAAAAAAACGGCGGCGGCTCCCCTGGAAAAGCGGGGGAAGGTGAACAAAATGGCGGCCGGTGGAGCCCCCGAGGAGTGGAGGCAGTGGGCGGAGGAGCAGCAGGCGGCCCTTTTGCGCTACTTTACGGAGCTGAAAGTGGAGTTGCTGGACTCTCTGAAGGTTATGACAAGTAAGCTGCTGGAGACCCAGACAACCTAGGGTGCAGCGATCCTTGAGTTGCAGCAGCAGGCATCTGAGCGTGAGGTTGAGGTCTCGGCCCTCGTGGGGAAGGTAGAGATGCACGAGGCGCTCCACAAAAAGTGGCAAGACTGTTTTGAAGAGATGGAGTTTCGGTCAAGGAGGAAAAACTTACGGATCCTGGGCCTCGCGGAGGGGCTGGAGGGGTCGGACCTGCCGGCTTATGTGGCCGTGATGCTGAACTCGCTGGTGGGGGCAGGATCTTTCCATCTGCCCCTGGAGCTGGAGGGGGCCCACAGAGTACTGGCCAGGAGGCCTAAGGCGAATGAACCCCCGCGGGCGGTGCTGGTGCAGTTTCATCGGTTCAGTGACTGGGAGTGTGCTGCGATGGGCCAACAAGGTGAGGAGCAGCAAGTGGGAGAATTTGGTAGTGCGCATCTACCAGGACTGGAGTGCGGAGGTGGCCAAGCGGAGAGCCAGGTTCAACCGGAAGAAAGGCAGTGCTCCACAGCAGGCAGGTGAAATTCGGCATGCTGCGGCCTGCGCGCTTGTGGGTCACCCACAAGGACCAGCATCACTATTTTGAGTCCCTGGAGGAGGCGTGGCCCTTTCTGCAGGCTGGAAAGTTGGACTCGAACTAGGGATTGGGGACTGTGGGGGTTGTATCACTGTTGATGCTGTTGCTGGCTATTTTTTTTTCTGCTTTTGGATGGTGCTGGTTATGGTTTTGTGTTTTAAGGAGGGTGTTGGGGTCTGTGGTTGTTTTTTTTTGTTTATACGGGGTTGGTGGATGGGTTGGGACTGCTACTTGGGAGCTGCGTTGAGGGGGTGGGGTGGGGCAGTGGGAAAGTGCGGGCTTTCCTCTGGTTTCCCGTGCTGCGGGACGAGGGGGGTGGAGCTGGAGGCAAAGGGCGTGGATATCAGTTCCGTTTTCCAGCGCTGGAGCGGTGCCAAGGAGCTGCTGCCGGGTGGGGGGACCCCATATCGGATGGGTTCGGAGTTAGGGCGGGAGCTGCCGGGGTCAGCAGAAGTCAGCTAGCTCACGGGAGTACAATGGAGAGAGCGTCGCGGCTAGCCTGGGGGGGCTGCTGGATTGGCCAGGGAGGAGCTGGTGCGGGTCGGGGTGAGGCTCTATCGCCATGGGAAACGGGCCGAGTGGGGTGTTGCTGGCCAAGGGCGAGCAGTCGATGGGCTATGGCTAGTTGGCGGGGGAGGGGGGCGGGGTGCCCCCTGATCCGGCTGATCACGTGGAACGTGAGGGGGTTGAATGGGCCGGTTAAGCGGGCCCGGGTGTTTTCGCATCTGAAGGGGCTGAAGGCGGATGTGGCCATGCTTCAGGAGACTCATCTGAAGGTGGCGGACCAGGTTTGTCGTGGAAGGGTTGGGTGGGGCAAGTTTTCCATTCAGGGCTTGACGCGAAGAACCGGGGGTGGCGATTCTGGTGGGGAAGAGGGTGGCGTTTGAGGTGTCTGAGGTGGTGGCTGATAGTGGCGGCAGATATGTGATGGTGAGCGGCAGGCTGCAGGGGGAGAGGGTGATGTTGGTAAATGTATATGCCCCAAATTGGGATGATGCTGGTTTCATGAGACGTATGTTGGGCCGCATTCCTGGCCTGGAGGTGGGGGGGCCTGATCATTGGGGGGGGGGGGGACTTCAATACAGTGCTGGATCCCCCACTGGATCGTTCTAGTTCTAGGACATGCAGGAGGCCGGCGGCGGCCAAGGTGTTGAGGGGTTTATGGACCAGATGGGAGGGGTGGCTCCCTGGAGGTTTGGGAGGCCGAGGGCTCGGGAGTACTTTTTTTTTTCTCCCACGTGCACAGGGTTTATTCCCGTATTGATTTTTTTGCCCTGAGTAGGGGGCTGGTCCCGAGGGTGGAGGATGCCAAATATTCGGCTATAGCGATTTCGGACCATGCTCCGCATTGGGTGGATCTGGAGATGGGGGAGGTGCGGGACCAGCGCCCGCTTTGGCGTCTGGACGTGGGGTTGTTGGCTGATGAGGAGGTGTGCAGGAGGGTCCGGGGATGCATTGAGAGGTACCTCGAGAGGTCCGGGTGGGGAGGTCCGGGTGGAGATGGTGTGGGAGGCTCTGAAGGCAGTGATTAGGGGGGAGCTGATCTCCATCCGAGCCCATAGGGAGAGGAGGGAGAGACTGGTGGGGGAGCTGCTGAGTATAGATAGGAGGTATGCGGAGGCCCCGGAGGAGGGATTGTTGGGGGAGCGGCGTAGCCTGCAGGCCAAGTTTGATTTATTGACCACCAGAAAGGCGGAGACACAGTGGAGGAAGGCGCAGGGAGCGGTCTACGAATATGGAGAGATGGCGAGCAGGATGCTGGCGCATCAGCTCCGCAAGCGGGACGCGGCTAGGGAGATTGGTGGAGTGAAGGATAGGGGTGGGAATGTGGTGCGGAAGGGGGTAGAGGTCAATGGGGTCTTCAGGGACTTCTACAGGGAACTGTACCGGTTGGAGCCGCCCGGGGGGGGAGCTTTTTGAACAGGCTGCAATTTCCAAGGGTGCAGGTGGAGGGACTGGGGTGCCGATCGAGTTGGAGGAGCTGGTCAGAGGGATTGGCCACATGCAGTCGGGGAAGGCGCCGGGACCGGATGGGTTCCCGGTTGAATTTTATAAAAAATATGCGGACCTGTTGGGCCCCCTGCTGGTTCGGACCTTTAACGAGGCATGGGAGGGTGGAGTTTTGCCCCCGACGATGTCACGGACGCTGATTTCCCTGATCCTGAAGCGAGAGAAGGACCCCTTGCAGTGTGGATCATATAGACCAATTTCACTGTTGAACGCGGACACCAAGTTGCTGGCGAAGATCTTGGCCACTAGAATAGAGGACTGCGTGCCGGGGGTGATACATGAAGATCAGACGGGTTTTGTGAAGGGGAGGTAGCTGAACACTAACGTGCGAAGGCTGCTAAATGTGATAATGATGCCGGCGGCAGAAGGAGGCGGAAATTGTGGTGGCATTAGATGCGGAGAAGGCCTTTGATAGGGTTGATGGGGGTACTTGTGGGAGGTGTTAGAGAGGTTCGGGTTTGGGGAGGGGTTTATTAAATGGGTGAGGTTGCTGTACGAGGCCCCGATGGCGAGTGTAGCGACAAATGGGAGGAGGTCCGAGTACTTCAGTCTCTACCGTGGGACGAGGCAGGGGTACCCCCTGTCCCCCTTGCTTTTTGTGTTGGCAATTGAGCCTCTGGCCATGGCGCTAAGGGAGTCGAGGAGGTGGAGGGGTGCGGGGTGGGGAGGAGCACCGAGTGTCATTTTATGCAGATGACTTGTTGCTGTATGTAGCAGACCCGGTGGGGGGAATGCCGGAGGTGATGGAGATTCTTGCTGAGTTTGGGAGTTTCTCGGGCTACAAGTTGAACCTGGGCAAGAGCGAGCTGTTTGTTGTACACCCGGGAGATCAGGAGGAGGGGATTGGTAGGCTCCCGCTAAATCGGGCAGTGAGGAGTTTTAGGTACCTGGGGGTTCAGGTGGCTAGGAGTTGGGGGACTTTGCATAAGCTTAATTTTGCTAGGTTGGTGGAGCAGATGGAGGATGTGTTTAAAAGGTGGGACATGCTGTCGTTGGCGGGTAGAGTACAGTCCGTTAAAATGACGGTGCTCCCGAGGTTTTTGTTTTTGTTCCAGTGCCTCCCCATTTTTATTCCGAGGGCCTTTTTTAGGAGGGTGAACAGCAGCATCACGGGATTTGTTTGGGCGCACGGGACTGCGAGGGTGAGGAGGGTCTTTTTGGAGCGGGGCAGGGATAGAGGGGGGCTGGCGCTGCCCAGCCTCTCTGGGTATTATTGGGCGGCTAATGTCTCGATGGTACGCAAGTGGGTAATGGATGGGGAGGGGGCAGCATGGAAACGGATGGAGATGGCGTCCTGTGGAGGCACGAGCCTGAAGGCACTGGTAACGGCACCGTTGCCGCTCCCTCCAACGAGGTACACTACGAGCCCGGTGGTGGCGGCTATCCTCAAGATTTGGGGGCAGTGGAGGCGACACAGGGGGGAAGTGGGGGGCTCGGTGAAGGCCCCGCTGCAGGGGAACCACCGGTTTGTCCCAGGGAACATTGATGGCGGGTTCCTGGAGTGGCACAGGGCGGGCATAAGGAAGTTGAGCGACCAGTTCATTGACGGGAGATTTGCGAGCCTGGGTGAGCTGGAGGAGAAGTTTGAGCTCCCCCGGGGAATATGTTCAGGTACCTTCAGGTCAAGGCGTTTGCTAGGCGGCAGGTGGAGGGGTTCCCTTTGCTGCCCCCGCGGAGGGTAAGGGATAGGGTGCTTTCGGGGGTGTGGGTCGGGGATGGGAAGGTGTCTGACATCTACCAGGTGATGCAGGAGGTGGAGGAGGCGTCGGTAGAGGAGCTGAAGGCTAAGTGGGAAGTGGAGCTGGGGGAGCAGATTGAGGAGGGGATATGGGCGAACGCCCAGGAGAGGGTGAACTCCTCTTCATGTGCGAGGCTTAGCCTCATCCAGTTCAAGGTACTGCACAGGGCTCATATGTCCGGGACGAGGATGAGCAGGTTTTTTGGGGGTGAGGACAGGTGCATTAGGTGTTCGGGGAGCCCAGCGAACCATGCCCATATGTTCTGGGCATGCCCGGCACTGGGGGAATTCTGGCGGGGGTGGCGAGGACGGTGTCCAGGGTGGTAGGGTCCAGGGTCAAGCCAGGCTGGGGACTCGCGATATTTGGGGTTGGGGTGGAGCCGGGTGCAGGAGGCGAAAGAGGCCGGTGTTTTGGCCTTTGCGTCTCTAGTAGCCCGGCGGAGGATCTTGTTGCAATGGAAAGATGCGAGACCCCCAAGCGTGGAGACCTGGATCAATGACATGGCGGGATTCATTAAGCTGGAGAAGGTCAAATTCGCCCTGAGGGGGTCGGTACAAGGGTTCTTTAGGCGGTGGCAGCCTTTCCTCGACTTCCTGGCTCAACGATAGGGAACTAGGTCAGCAGCAACAACCGGGGGGGGGGGGGGGGGGGGGGGGGGGGTCATTGTTTATGTTAATTAAATTTATTTTGTTGTTCATTGGGTTTGCGGGGGGTCCGTTATATGCGTTGTTATGGGTCCGGGGGGGTGCTTATTATTGTTCTGTTATACATTTTTCAAAAATTTCAATAAAAATTATTTTAAAAATAAAAAAGAAAAGAAAAACTATCCTGCTGGCATTCAGGGATCTGTGGGTAAGCACCCCAAGATCCCTCAGTTTCTCTGAACTTCCTAGTATCCTGCCATTCATTGAGTACATTGTTGTCTTGTTACTTTAAAAATGATTCACCCCATATATTTCAGGATTAAATTCCATCAACTACTGATCTGCCCACCTGACCAACCCCCTAATAGACTATTCTGTGGTTGTGGAGTCCCGCTAGAAATAAAGGCTAGTATTTGCTTTTTTTGAAAATAAATTTGGAGGACCCAATTAATTTTTTCCAATTAAGGAGCAATTTTAGCGTGGCCAATCCACCTGCCCAGCACATCTTTGGGTTGTGGGGCGAAACCCGCACAAACACTGGGAGAATACAAACTCCACATGGACAGTGACCCAGAACCGGGATCGAACCTGGGACCGTGGCGCCGTGAGGCAGCAGTGCTAACCACTGTGCCACCGTGCTGCCCTGTATTTGCGTTTTTTTAATGGTCTTGGTAAAGTGGAATAAGTTTTAGTGATTGATATATTTGTACTCCATGGTCTGTTTGTTCCTCTACCCCACCTAGACCTGCACCTTCCAAGTAATGATTGACCTCCCTACCCTTTCTCCAAAATGTATAACGGTGAAATGAAAATGAAATGAAATGAAAATCGCTTGTTGTCACAAGTCGGCTTCAATGAAGTTACTGTGAAAAGCCCCTAGTCGCCACATTCCGGCGCCTGTTCGGGGAGGCTGGTACGGGAATTGAACTGTGCTGCTGGCCTGTCTTGGTCAGCTTTAAAAGCCAGTGATTTAGCCCAGTGTGCTAAACCAGCCCCCGAGGAGTAGGTAGGAGCAGGAATAGGTAATTCAGCCCCTCTAATCTGTACTGCCATGCAATATAATCACGGCTGACCTGACTATGGCTTAAATGTCACTTTCCTGCCTACCCAGATACCCGTAGCATCTTGATTAACAAGGTAGTCTATCTACGCCTGCCTTAAAAATATTCAACTACCCCATTTTTCCTTTGTGATTCACTAGTTACATTTTGCTAACCAGAAATGATTGAATTATTCTGATTTGCACTTCGTCATCCTCTGTATTGACTGCCACCCAAACCCCAATTTGGTATAGTGTACAAGTTTGGAAATTGTGTTTTTGTTTCCAAAGTCATTGATGTAAGTTGTGAACAGCAGTGGTCCCAGTACTGATTCTTGTGGAACACAGCTTCCCACCTCTGCCATTCTGAATCACTTACCTTTTATTCCCACTCTGTTTTCTTATCTTGAAACCAGCTAACAATCCATTCTACCACTTGTCTCTGACTGCACATTCTGCGGCCTTGCTCATTAGTCTGTTACGGGGCACCATATTGAAGGCCTTTAGAAAATCGAATTAGAGCTGCTGCTTCCATTGTCTACTCTGTCACCTCAAAAATCAGTAAGGTTAGTCGAGCAAGATTCTCCCTTTTGAAATCACTACTGACTATTCTTTAAGTTTTCATTTCTTGACACGGAGGCACATTGCTACCTCACAGCTTCAGGGACCCGGGTTCAATTCTGGCCTCGGGTGACTGCGGAGTTTGCACTTTCTGCGTGGGTTTCCTCCGGGTGCTTCAGTTTCCTCCCACAAGTCCTGAAAGACATGCTTGTTCGGAGAATTGGACATTCTGAATTCTCCCTCTTGTGTCCCCGAACAGGCACCTGAGTGGCGACGAGGGGATTTTCACAGTTACTTCTTTACAGTGTTAATGTAAGCCTACTTGTGACAATACTAAAGATTATTATATTATTCCCTTGGTAAATACTGAAGCAAAATACTTATTTAATATATCTGACATGTTTTCAATGTTACCCGTAATTTAATCTGTCTATCCCTTCATGGCTCTATTGCCATCACAGTCTTCCTTTTTCATGATTGTTAAGTTCCTTGAAAACTTAGTTGCAGAGTTCCTCTTTGCCTTCCTGATTGTGTTAGAAATAGTTACTGTCCATTATCAAATCTTAGTGTATAGCTGGGACAACACTGTTCCCAGGGGCATGGATGTATGAATGGACAGATTAAAATCACGCTTGTATTTAAAGTCTGTCATGGTTGTTCTTAAAATTAAAGTTGTACAGATTTATTAGCTTTTTGGAACTCCACCTGGCTCTCTGAAGTCATGGCAATTGAATGCCATTTTGGTGAGGGACACGAACAATATTTTTGCACTGTAGTCGAGAATTAAGATATTTTTGTTGATTACAATGTCATCTTAGATTTTGCAGTCATGCCAATTAGATGGTGCTGCAGTTGCTTGGCGGCAGGATTTGAAAGATACCAGTGGTTCTTGGACATTAATCTCTTATCCCCCGGCTCGAGGGGCCGAGTGGCCTGCTTATATTCCTAATTTACAATTTCCCAGTCAGTCCAAAGATGTGCAGGTTAGGTTACGGGGATAGGCTGGATGAGTGGACCTAGGTAGAGCCCTCTTTTGGAGAGTTGGTGCAGACCCAAATGGCTGAATGGCGTCCTGCACTGTTGGCTGAGAAATTATTAACTTAATTCTTTGTGCTTCCCCACCCCTCGTGTGCTCATTTTTTTAAATTGAAAGGTGGTATGAAGGTTTTGGGCAAAACAAGTATCTTGTTAATGAAACCAAGCTGCCTGTGTAATGTCTGTCTATCAGGCACATTATGACTAATGTTACCAGATTAATGGTGCAGATATTTAATTTGGAATGCTGGACAATAGTTATTTAACTGCTTAATTACATCAGGATGCATTGGTGTGTCTTGACTTTGTGCACTGTCGAATTGCAGCAATGGGTTAGAGGAACCCTTAGAAGAACACATTGTTCCATCAGAACCAGAACCGGAGCCACCTGTGGAGGAAGTAAAGTCTGAGCCTGTATTGGAGGAGGAAGTTGCTGAGGACCCTGTGGTAAAATCTCCATCGCCTCCACCTGCTGATCCAGCACCAGTTGTAACTGAGGATTCCAGGGTATGAGCAAATTTTGCAGGAGAAGAGAGTTTCTCCAGTTTCACAGGCCATTTATTACTTATATTCTTAATTTCATTTCTATTAAACATATTCCATTAATAATTGTAGGATCACGTTTTGAAAACAATTTACAAAATAGCATAATTTCATTTATATTAAATAAAAACAATCCAACCCCCGTTTAATGTTTCCTGGGTTGAAGGGGATTGTCCTTTGAGGAAGGAATGTGTAGACTAGGCCTGCTTTCCTGAGAGTTTCGAACAATAAGACAATCTAATTGAAATAAACAATTATTCAGTGGCTTGTCAGGATAGGTGCTGGGAAAATGTTTCCTTAAGCTTGGTAATGTAGAACATGTGGTTACGATCTCTGAATAAGGGGTGGGGGCTGTTTTTAGGATTGAGATAAATATTTTTATCACTTAAATGGTTGTGAATCTCTGGCATTCTCTAGCCTGGAGAGATGTGGAGGCTGATACAAGAGAAAGACCTGTAGATTTTTATGTATTACGGGGTATAAGTTTGCTGTGAAGTTGAGAGAGATGATCAGTCATGACCATGTTAAATGGTGGGGCAAGCTTGGAGGACCACATGGCCCACTCAAGCTCCTATTTCTTTGTCATTATGAGATGTGCGGGTTAGGTGGATTGGCCGTATTAAATTACCCCTTAATGCCCAAAAGGTTAGTGGGGTTGCGGGGATAAATTGGAGGCTTGGGCTTGAGTAGGGTGTTCTTTCCAAGGGCTGTTCCAGACTTGATGGGTCGAATGGCCTCCTGCTGCACTGTAAATTCTATGATCTACTTTCATGCGGTTTATTGCTAAGTCCACTTTTTCTTCAGAACATAATTACTGAAACTTGGGCCCATCCTGGTTCTTGATCTGTGAATTATTGTTTAACATGACAGCATTAATTGCATGCCAATACATTGAGTCTGATTTCAAACCTATTCAAAATCTCCACCTTCATGGAGTTAAAACCAGGCCCAATGGCCCAGAACATGTGATCTCTGGGGCAGCTGTGCTGCTGAGGTACACCAGAAGATGTGCTGAGGAACCCCTCCCCTCCCCTTCCCCCCCCCCCCCCCCCTCCCCTCCCCCCCCCCCCCCCTCCCCTCCACCCTCCCCCCCTCCCCCCCCCTACCCCCCCCCTCCCCTCCCCTCCCCCTCCCCCCCTCCCCCTCCCCTCCCCCTCCCCTCCCCCCCCCCCCCCCACCTCCCCTCCCCTTTCCCCCCACCCCTCCTCCCCCCCCCTCCCCCCCCCTCCCCCTCCTCCCCCCCTCCCCCTCCTACCCCCCTCCTCCCCCCCTCCCCTCCCCTCCCCCTCCCCCCCCCTATCACCCCCTCCCCCCCTGCCCCCCTCCCCCCCCTCCCCCTCTCCTCCCCCCCCTCCTCCCCCTCTCCATCCCCCCTCCCCCCCCCCCCCATCCCCCCCTCCTCACCCCCCCTCCCCCTCCCCCTCCCCCCTCCTCCCCCCCCCCCCCTCATTGGTGACTTCAGGTGGTTCTCATTGTCTTCGCTGAGTAGTTACCCAAGAAAAGTTAGAAGGATTAAAACTACTACAAACTCCTAAAATACTTACCTCCCTGTCTTCTTGAGATCAGTGGCTGAGATCTTTAAAACCTATCTGGTTTTACAGCAACTTGGGCTGTAAAAAAAAAAGACGTGGCTTCACTTCCCTTGACGCTGCTGCCATGTATTGAAGAGTTCCAGGAGCTGGTACACTGCACATTTTCACCAGGCTTGAGTCAGAAGGTCAGGTGAAAAATGTGCAGCTCCAGACTAAGTGAAAAAGCAGTCAGACTTGCTATTCCTTAGATATTTTGACCCTTTGTTATATCTGAGTGTTGAACGTTGCTGTGATTTGATGCAGTTTATATTTTAATTACTTGGGTTGTGACTTTACGCAGGACATTCAGATATATTGCATAGTATTGCTGTGTGCATAGTTGGTAATTTGTTTACTATGATAACGCTTTCTGGGTTTCTGACT
Source organism: Scyliorhinus canicula (assembly GCF_902713615.1). Classification (NCBI taxonomy): domain Eukaryota; kingdom Metazoa; phylum Chordata; class Chondrichthyes; order Carcharhiniformes; family Scyliorhinidae; genus Scyliorhinus; species Scyliorhinus canicula. The sequence continues at coordinate 220,638,593 of NC_052149.1, read as the reverse complement.
ATCACAACTGCTTTCTCTCCAGACGTTCTCTTGGGCTTCAGTAACAAGTAAGAATCTGCCCCCTAGTGGCATTGTCCCCACTACTGGAATTCCACCTCATGTTGTCAAAGCCCCAACACCACAGGTAATGGTTAACCTGTTAATGCTGGCACTAAAGTTCTGTTCCTTAAAACAAATCTATTACAGTTTTCTTGTACCACTCATCCCTGATTACTGCTTACTGGCGTACGGTTCAGTGGGTGCAAGTTAGCATTTCATACTTCACCAAAACTGCTATTGGTCACCTGTAGGCCCCATCCTGTCTTCAGTTAATGTATACATGTCCAGTTGCAACAAGACTTGCTGGATCGCAAGGATATATTTTTCACCTCCTTATTGCGCAGCCACTGGAGCTGATTCTTGTGTATCACAAGTCCAAGCACTTTGCATAGGTATAAGGAGCTGGATTCTCCGCCACGCTACTTTTCAGCCTCGACCTGCTGGCGGGATTCTCCGTTAACGCCGGCTGGTCAATGGGGTTTCCGATTGTGGGGTAGCCCCACGCCTTCGGGAAACCGCGGGCGCTGGCAAAATGGAGAATCCCGCCTAAGTTCTAGCCTGAAACCAATTTAGGGGCTCATTTAGCACACTGGGCTAAATCGCTGGCTTTTAAAGCAGACCAAGGCAGGCCAGCAGCACGGTTCAATTCCCGCACCAGCCTCCACGAACAGGCACCGGAATGTGGCGACTAGGGGCTTTTCACAGTAACTTCATTTAAAGCCTACTTGTGACAATAAGCGATTTTCATTCATTTCATTTATTATGTGTGATTCGCAGATAACTCAAAGAACTTGAGGCCTAATGGAATATTTTAAAAAAATAAATTTAGAGTACCCAATTCCTTTTTTCCAATTAAGGAGCAATTTAGCATGGCCAATCCACCTACCCTGCACATCTTTGGCTGTGGTGGCGAAGCCCATGCAAACACTGGGAGAATGTGCAAACTCCCATGTGAAGGGGCTGGTTTAGCCCAGTGCTAAATAGCTGGCTTTTAAAGCAGGCCAAGCAGCGCGGGTTCAATTCCTGTACCAGCCTCCCCGAACAGGCGACGGAATGTGGTGACTAGGGGCTTTTCACAGTAACTTAATTGAAGCCTACTTGTGACAATAAGCGATTTTCATTTCAACAGTGACCCAGAGCCGGGCTCGAACCTGGGACCTTCGTGCCTTAAGGCAGCAGTGCTAACCACTGCACCACTGTGCTGCCCTTAATGGGGTCCTTATATTTAATTTTTTTTCCTCCCGATATTGGGTGGGGGTGAGGGAAGAGATGTTAAGCTTCCTGTGAAAGTCGGTGTTTTTCTGTATTTTTTGTATTCATTATTTAAACCTGCCTGAAGCAGTACCACACTTGTGTGCATTTTGCTGGGTATGCCTTTCTGACTGGGATATGCTTGAATTTATGCTGGTGGGGTCTTTTTGAAAATTTGCAACTTTCTAGATTTTTTCATAGTGAATGGAACTCCTGTAGTTCCACATGTATATTGCTGTTTTATGGTTGAATTAATATCAAACACTGTATCCTCAGAATGTGAGAGCTCAAATTCATTGCATTTTTGCTGATTTTTATCTGAATCGTTTTAAGATTTTTTAAAGAACTAATAGTATGCAAAGTGTTATTTGTGGTTTTTTTTATATAGCCTCGACCGGAGACAAAACCAGAAATACAGATTCCACCCCCAAGACCTAGCAATCAGCGAATTAGGGAACGGCAGGGTGTGCCACCTCGGGGCCCCAGGCCAGGTAAAATGCTGTTATGTAAGAAGTTAGTGATCGGAGTATAATTTTTATTTGGAATCAGCTGGATATCTCACGCCTATGGTAAAACTATGAGCCCATTGAAGTTTCCAATTTGAACTGATTAATATATACTGAACTTCTGGCAGGTATTTGGAAAACACACGAGTGAGAAACCTGCTTAAATAGTCCCTGCCGGTCTATAATAATAATCTTTATTTGTGTAAAAAGTAGGTTTGCATTAGTACTGCAATGAAGTTACTGTGAAAATCCCCTAGTCGCCACACTATGGTGCCTGTTTGGATACACCGAGGGAGAATTCAGAATGTCCAATTCACCGAACAAACACGTCTTTCGGAAACCAGAGCACCTGGAGGAAACCCACGCAGACATGGGGAGAAAGTGCAGACTCTGCACAGACAGTGACCCAAGCTGGGAATCGAACCTGGGACCCTGGCGCTGTGAAGCAACAGTGTTAACCACTGTGCTTCACACAAGATATGTTGCACGTGTGGCAATTTCACAACGCTCAGTGGAATGAATAAGAACTGACCCAGCAGCTCAAGACTTGTCCATTGTCATGAGAAGAAGCTATGAAGGGTCATCTATAGCAGCAGAATTATATATTGCTACAATCTTTTGCATGATTAAGACCAAAAAAAATTAAATCCATTTTACACCAAATGATTAAGTTTGTAATTTATATGCTACATTTCATTTAATACTGAATTTAGTTGAACAAAAACTCATTGTTTACCACAAGGCATTGCAGCAATCCTTAAGGCCAAACTTGCACATGCTTCCATTTTAATATCCTTTATCGGACTAAACTGGAGACTCAGTGCTGCTTTAGTGCCATAGCTCTTTTTTATGTCCTTCTGATCCTAAACATCAATATTTTTCGGTTTAACTTAATGCCTTAATTCACAATGGAGATTGGCAGTGAAAGAAAGGTCTTTAAGGAGGTTATGCTTAACCTAGCTTAAAAAAACAACAGTTGAAGCTGGATGAAGGTAGGTATAGAATAGAATCCCCACAATACAGAAGGAGGCCGTCATTTGGGCCATCGAGTCTACACCGACCCTCTGAAAGCACACCCCACCTAGGCTCACACCCTGCGTCATCCCCGTAACCACACCTGGTCTGGAGAGAAGAACTGTAATGTGCATTATTTGGAACCAGGGTTAATCTTTATTTGCCACGAGTAGTTTCAGGTTATCCCTTAATTAAGTTGCACATATTCCACCTTGACTGCAGGCATAAGGTCTCTTGTCTTTATCTGTAATAATATACAAATTCACATTTCTATTAAAAACCTCATGAGCCAGTATATCCCTCACCTTGTCCATCACAATCCAATTAGATCAGGGGTGGGCAAACTTTTCCGTGCAAGGGCCACATTCAGAAATTCACAATTTACAAAGGGCCGCATAGTATATTAAGTAAAATAATTACTTCACCCGGTTATGATTCTGGGCGCCTCATATAGAACATAGAACAGTACAGCACAGAACAGGCCCTTCGACCCTCGACGTTGTGCCGAGCAATGATCACCCCAGTCAAATCAACGTATCCACCCTATACCAGTAAGTAACCCAACAGCCCCCCCCCCCCCCCCATTAACCTTAAAAAAAAAAAATTTTTTTTTTTTTTTTTTAATGACTTGGTGGGCCGCAGAAATACTTTTGGCGGGCCGCATGCGGCCCGCGGGCCGTAGTTTGCCCACCCCTGAATTAGATGATCAAATTTGCCTCAATGAGTCATGCAGAGGAACATGTCAGGACAGTTATCAGATATTTCTCAGGATGACATGCCAACTCTGTGAAGTGTCAATAAATGATTTACATAGATGTTAAAACAACAGGCTGAAAGCCAGATAAGTGATCATACAATCAATGGGTTAGGCCAAAGTTTTACTGTGAATTTTGTGGTCCACCATTGAACTTAATGGAAGGAGGCCGTACTCTTCAATGATGGTGGAGTTGAGTGAATGAGCAATAATGCTAAAGTGTTTCCATCAGTCTTCAGGCAGATTTGTGCAGTGGATGACCCTCTGCTCTTCTCCTGGGACCTCAAATCAGAAATGCCAATCTTCAGCCAATTCAAATTACATTGCCTGACTTCAAGATATGGCTGAGCGACTGGTCACAATAAAGGGCACTGACAATATCCTAGCTACGTTGCTGAAGATTTGCGCTGCAAAATCCATGGCTAAACTGATCCAATTTGAAATCTATCCCATTTAGTGCAGTGGTAGTCCCACGCAACACATCAGAGACTTCTCAGTATGGGCCTTTCACAGTAACTTCATTGCAGTGTTAATGTACGCCTACTTGTGCCAATAAAGATTATTATATTATTAGAGGACTTCATCGTCACACGGACTGTGCGTAGTCATGCTTACAATACTGTCATGGACAGATGCATCTGTAGCAAGTAGATTGGTGAGGACAAGGTCAGTTAGGTTTTTCCCTCTTGGTTGTCTCACCACCTGTTGCAGACACAGCCCAGCTGCTCTGCCCTTCAAGGTTCAGTCAGTGTTGGTGCCACCTAGCCAGACTTGGTGATGGACGTTAAAGTTCCCCACCAAGACAGCATTCTGTGCTCTTTGCCACCCTCAATGTTTTTTGCAACCAGTGTTCAACACGGAGGTGAACTCATTCATCAAACGAAGGTGAACTGTAGGTAATAATCTGCAGACTGTTTCCTTGCCCATTATTGAGCCTATGCCATGAGATGTAATGGGGTCCAGAGTCAATATTGTTGAGGCCTTCCAGGGCACATCCTACCTGACTGTATACCACTGTGCTGCCACACTGCGTCTTCCCTGCCAGTGGGCAGGATGTATCCAAGGATAGTAATCATAGAATTTACAGTGGAAAAGGAAGCCCATCGAGTCTGCACCGGCCATTGAAAAGAGCACCCTACCCAAGCTCACACTTCCACCCTATTCCAGTAACCCCACTCCACCCTTTTTTGGACACAAAGGGCAATTTCGCATGGCCAATCCACCTAACCTGCACATCTTTGGACTGTGGAGGAAACCGGAGCATACGGAGGAAACCCACGCAGACACAGGTCAAACCTGCAGACACCGCACAGACAGTGACCCGAGTCGGAAATCGAACATGGGACTCTGGAGCTGTGAAGCAACTGTGCTAACCACTGTGCTACCATGCTGCCCTATAATGACAGTGCCTGGGACATAGTTATACTCACTGAATCAAATCTTCCAGACAGTGTCAGGCTGTTTTCTGACAAGTCCATGGGGGATAGCTCTGCTAATTCTGCACAATCCTCCACATGTCCGCCATAGTAGTTTCTGGTGCATAGTTCAATGCTGTGAGGTCCTTCTATGGTTTGTTATAACTGTAACCTGTTGGACATTTTAAGAGTCATCTACATTACTGCGGGCCTAATGTAACATGCAGGCCTGGCCAGGTATGGGCAGAAGATTCCCTCCACTTCAGGACATAAACAGATCGGATGGGATTTACAATGGTTATGGTCACCATTGCAGGGACTACCGATTTCAAATTTATTAATGAATTTTCCAAATAAAATGTGAAAAAAGCAACATGTGCAGCACCTTTTAATTTATTGTGTTTGTGCTACCTGGCCGCAAAATGGTAACCAAAACATGTTAATCTTTGGTTAATCATTAATATATAAAAAAATAAGGTGTAAAGTACAGACTGGATTCCAAATGGATGCAGCTAGTTAAACTTTGAAGTAACAGTAAAGGCAGCGGCACAATGGTTAGCACTGCTGCCTACGACGCTGAGGACCCGGGTTCGAGCCTGGACCCGGGTCACTGACCGTGTGACAGTTGCACATTCGCCCCGTGTCTGTGAGTTTCACCCCTTCCCCCAACCCGAAGATGTGCAGGTCAGGTGGATTGGTTACGCTAAATTGCCCCTTAATTTGAAAAAAAAATGAGTACTCTAAAATTTTAAAAAGAAAAGAAAGAACAGTAAAGGAAAAGAATCAGAACTAACGGTTAAATATGAATATACGCAGGTAACAACAATTAATGATGTCATAGCACTTATCAATGACAGCAATGGATTTAAACAAGAATATGCATAATAATAGCACTCTATAACACTTCTTCCTCCCTTAAATTTCAATCCCCAGAGATACAATGAAACTAATGCCTTAATTATATGTCAGTCTTTCAGGAGCTTTGTGACTACCCAGTATCACTGGTGACTCTGCCAACTCTGGTGATGTGTGATTTAGTTCAACTGAACTTGTGCGCTCAGGTGTAGGTTGAATATCTGCATGAATGTTCCTCTCCTGAAGCTGAAACCACTGGACATCCTGGTACAACAGGAATCACTTGTTGAATTTCCACACCTGCATTTCCTTGGAACTTTTGCTGTTTGAATCATGGCGTAGATGAATATCATCTTAGTGCGACTAACTCTTTCATTGTTCAATTTCACAACCAAAGACAACCTCGGTTAAGAATAACTCCAGGTAGCCAACGATGGTTATTGCCTGAATTGCTGATATAATCACAATCATTCAGGTTAAAACATCTCTCCTTAGCATGATAATCATGTCTCTCCTTCTGCTTTTCTTGTCTCCTTCCCACTTTTCAGTACCTTTTCTCTTTGCGGCAACAAAGAAATATAGCAATGCTGTTCTAGAAAACGGTCACGTATACTTTCCAGGAATTTGTCGTCCTCTGCATTAGTGTCAATTATGTAGATTGAAATTCCATATGACTACTTTGTTACCCTTATTACGTTTACCTCTATTTCCCTGATTTTATGTATTACCCTTTGTACCAACATTGCAACCACTATTTGGCCTATAACAAATTTGAAGTTTGCTGACCCTTGCTGTTCTTATCTCCACCCAAATAGATTTTATATCTTTATCTTCTTATCTAACATCCTTGCACTAATGTACTGATCCTATCCGGCACGGTAGCACAGAGATTAGCACTGTTGCTTCACAGCGCCAGGGTCCCAGGAGTCTGCACGTTCTCCGTGTCTGCGTGGGTTTCCTCCCACAAGCCCCGAAAGATGAGCTGATAGGTAATTTAGACATTCTGAATTATCCCTCTGAAGCCGAAAAGGCGCTGGAATGTGGCGACTGGGGACTTTTCACAGTAACTTCATTGCAGTGTTAATGTAAGCCTACTTGTGACAATAATAAAGATTATTATTTTGCTATGACATCTGGATGTAGCAGATCCAGATGAGACTTCAGTCTTTTACCCATCAATAATTCAATCCCATAGAATTCCTACAGTGCAGAAGGAGACCATTTGGCCCATCGAGTCTGCACCGACCCTCTGAATGAGCACCCCACCTGGACCCAGCCAGCCCACCTAACCTGCACATCTTTGGACTGGGAGGAAACCGGAGCACCCGCAGGAAACCCACGCAGACATGGGGCGAAAGTACAAACTCTACACAGACAGTCACCCAAGGCCAGATTTGAACGCTAGACCCTGGTGCTGTGAGGCAGCAGTGCTAGCCACCGTGCCGCCCTTTAGTTGTCAGCAGTGCTAGCCACCGTGCCGCCCTTTAGTTGTTTGTGGTGTGATACGATATTGAAATAAACCTGGAAAGCTTGGTCCCTGAATTATCACCTGCCATCTTCTTCAAACATCCCTTCAATATCTGAACAGCACCCTCAGTTCAATTTCATTACCAAAGACCTCGATTTGGAATCTGAATTAACCATTTAAATATGGATGAAAAGATCCAGAATGCATATGGCATATTCCATTCCTTAGCATAATCTCTTGGAACAAATTTCTTGTAATTGTTGTTCTATTATCAGAAATGAGAGAATCGAGTAACTCTTGAGAACTCTTATATGCTCTCTATCATACTGGAAGCTGTAATGTTGCTCATGTATACTTCTAGCCACTTAGAATGTGCATCCACATGCAAAAAACATGTGACCCATGAAAGGACCTGCAAAATCCATAAGAATGCTCGACCAAGGACGATCAGGCCACTCCCAGAGATGTAATGGCGCTAGTAGTGCCATCTTCGGATTAGATTGACATGCAGAACAGGGCTTCACTGTTCTCTAAATCCTGGTCCATATTGGGCCACCAAACATACGACCTGGTTAAAGCTTTCATTTGAGAGGCACCTGGATGAGCCTCATGAATTTCATAATTACTTGCGAAGAACCAAGGGTGGAGCAACTACTCTCAATCCCCACAGTATGCAACCTTCCTGCACACTTGTCTTTGCGCCTCACATAAGGCTTCAACTCACCATCTTCTATGATTGATGGTCATTCTTGCATCAGAAATTTTTTAACTTGTGACAGAATAGGATCTCTCCGTCCACTGCTTAATTTGTTTAGCACTCACTGGAGATTGGGCAAGTCTCTCTAGTAAGAAAATCATCTCGGAAGGGCATAATACCTTGGTTGGCAAATCTGGTAACGGGAGCACATTTTCCCCATGTCTGCGTGGGTCTCACCCTCACAACCCAAAGATGTGCAAGGTAGGTGGATTTGCCATGCTAAATCGCCCTATCATTGGAAAAAATAAATTGGGCACTTTAAATTTATAATTTTAAAAATTCTGGTAAAGGGAGATGACTTAATACGTCCATGTTAGCATTGTCCTTCCCTGCCCTGTACGCAATGCTCTACTGATACACTGATAAATAAGTGCCCAGCGCTGCTTGCTGAGGCCATGGGAGCAATACATTTTGACTTGCTGAAAAGGTTCATCAATGGCTTGCATACGGTGAGCAAACAACCATAGAGGTACTGATGGAATCTTGTTAAAGCAAAAATGATACCTAGACCTATGTCCAACTGTGAAGACCCTTTTTCAGCCTTTGTCAATATTCTAGATGCAAAACTGATGGGGTTTTCGACCCGTCCTCCCATAGGATGAGGCATTGTACGATAGAGTAAGTTCCCTGTCTGGACCAAAATGGACTAGCAGATTTTTTGATTGCTGCAGAGCTGTCACGTCTTTGAAACCCGCCTTCTGTGCAGACTCCCATTTCTATTTGTTTTCTTTGTGCAGAAGTAGGTACAGTGGAGCCAACACCGGTGACAGGTTTTGCAAAATCTTTTTTTTTTAATTTTAGTGTACCAATTCATTTTTTTCAATTTAAAGGGCAATTTAGCATGGCCAATCCACGTAACCTGCACATCTTTGGGTTGTGGGGGCGAAACCCACGCAAACACGGAGAGAATATGCAAACTCCACATGGACAATGAACCAGAGCCAGGATTGAACCATTGCGCCACTGTGCTGCCTGGCAAAATCTTTCCATAATAGTGACCTGAGCTCGGCCATATTCCTGGGTTCTGCAGCTTCCTTAATTACTCGAACTTTCCTTTCCACAGATCAGCTTTTTGCAGTGAATCTATGGCCTAGATACTCCACACGGTGCCTGAAAAATGCACTCTGCTTCAGACAGTCTCACCCCTGAAAACCTTTTCAAAACACGATCCAGGTTGCCAAGGTGCTCTTCCTCAGTCATATCTGAAATTAAAATGTCATCTTAAGTAGACTACAAAATGAGGAATGCCTTGTAACAGGTTGTCCATCATTCTTTGGAAAATTCCTGGGCTGGGTTATGCCAAAAACCAAATGATTATACTTGAACAACTCTTTATTCGTGTTGATGGTCATATGCTGCTACAAATCTTCCTCTCGCAAGAGTTGTTCCTAGGCCTGGCTCATGTCCAGTTTTGAAAAAGTTTTGTTTCCTGCAAGGATCGAAAACCTCAACAGCGGGTAAGCATCCAGCTTGGAAACCTAATTATTGGTAGTTTCTAATCCCCACATATGCGCACAGTATCATCACTTTTAAGAACAGGAACAATTGGAGCTGCCCAATGTGAAAACTGAATAAGCTGAATGATTCCTAGCCTTTGTAGCCGCTCCAACTTGTACCCAGTTTGTCCTTGAAAACCTCAGGATGTTTCTGAATGATGTCTTCTGTCACTTTTGTGTGCTTTATCTCACCCCAGTTCAACTGAACTTTCCTGAGCAAGTCACACCCTAGTAGACTAAGCCCATGCCCTTTTACTACCACGAACTGCTCTTGCTTCTTGGCTGTTTTATTCAGTGTCTACCAGGGGCCAGTTTAGCTCAGTTGGCTGGACAGCTGGTTTGTGATGCAAAGCGAGGCCAACAGCATGGTTTCAATTCCCGTATTGGTTGAGTTTATTATTGAAGCCCCGCCTTCTCAACTTGGCCCCTTGCATGAGATGTGGTGATCCTCAAGTTAAATCACCACCAGTCAGTTCTGTTCCTTAAAAGGCGAAAGCAGCCCATGGTCATCTGGGACTATGGCGACTTTATTTACCTCTAACGCTCCAAGCAATGCTATCGTCTCGCTGGTATTTGTCCGAAGGTTGATTCCTGCCTGAGTACGGGCTGGTGGTACCTGCTTGGAGCCCCAAATCTTCCTGAAGGTCTCCTCACTGATTACCGATACAGAGACCTGTGTCCACCTCCATCTTCATTTTCTGTCCATGAACCTCCACTGTAGCATAAATAGGCGATGCACACCCTCACTCAGCATGTTGTAATTGTGCTCCTCTGCCTGGTCTGAGCTTTCAAAGTGATATGCCGTTCACTGAGGCTTCCTTGCATTTGAAGTCCCTGCTCACTTAGATTTCTTTCAGCACCTTGGCACTTCTTCGCTAAATGCCCCTGCTTGTTGCACTGGTATGTATCAAGCATCTATAAACTTATAATGATTTACACAGTGTGACTCTCCACTCCTGAAACATTCTACTGTCTTTACCTTTGTATTTAGAGCTTCTTTATTTACTTGATGTAGTGCACCTGGCCTTCTGAATATCTTTTGCATTATTTGCAGCCATTTCCATGCTCTGAGAAACTTCTAAAACTGTTGTAAAAGTAAGTACCACCTCTAGCAAACATCGCTGAATGTTATCATCATTAATGCCACAGACTAGTCTGTCCCAAATCATATCTTCCAAAACTGCCCCAAACTTGCAATGTTCAGGGAGCTGGTGCAATTCAACAACAACGTTTTCCACAGACTGCCCTGTCCTCCCTAAATGACTGGAATTTGAAACGTTGAATTACTGAGGGCTTAGGATTGTGGTGATTCTGAACGAGTGTAACTCAATCGACGAATGAAATGTCGTGTGTCCCCCTGCCCCACCGGCTTCCATGCTGTAGTTAAATTTCTCACTAACTTTTAAGTGTTTGCCCCACACACACTCAGGAGAATTGGGTGCTTCCTTGCCTCATCCTTTTTTTTCATCTGCGATCTCATTGGCAAAGAAAGTGTTCCAACAGTTTCACATATTCAGTCCAGTTCTTGTTCTCTTCCACAAACATAGCCATGGTGCTGCTAACTTGTCTTCCGTATGTAAACTTAGCAAAACTTTGTGTTGAACGTGCTGGAAGGCAGAATTTTTTTATTCTTGTTGCAAAAAAGATGTGGTAACTTGACCAGAAAAAGGCAGCTGAAACTTGGTAATCTTAAAGTTAATCTTCTTTAATATATAAAAATAAAGTTTAAAATACAGCATGGGGTGGACCCTAAAATGGGAGCAACTAGTTAAAATAACAGTAACAGATAAGAATAAGAACTAACGGCAGTGAAATACGAATATTACCAGTTTACAATAACATTTAATCATTTCAGAGAACTTGCTGATGACATCACCAATGGATTTAAATAAGATGCATAACACTATAACAGTGTGCAGAGTGCTTTAAGTGATGAGGAAATAGATATGGGAATAAAATATATGCTGAACTATGAGTTGGAAGAGCCGATCAAGAAGTTAGGTGATATTAGAATGTTTCCGAAAGGGGTTTCTTTTTATTGCTGTAAGAGAAATGGGTCCTGGATAGTCTTAAGAAAGCAATCTTGAGGAAGGTATCGTCAATGTGGCTGAACAGTGAAAGTAGTACGTACCAAATTTTCCGCATTGGTTACAGTACTTTGCTTTGTGTGTTATGTAGTGCTCCTCTAACTTTTAAATCTTAATTTAATAAATTGAGGTTTATCACTTTGTGTCTAAATTCCGAGCAAGTAGATGTGTCATCAGTTTCTACTTTAACTAATGGTGAGGGAAATACAGGTAGTTAGAAAGTTGCAATCTTCAAGAAATTTATAGAATTCACAGGAGCCGTAAGACCATATTGAACATGTTAAACACCACTGTTTGATAAATTGCTGTCGTCGCTGGTGTTCAAGGACATGCTGGAGGATCTTGAAAGTAGGTTTTTTTGTTTCAGGTCGCAGTGAAAATGAACCTGGGGATACAGAAACACGGAGGACAATTCGATACCCTGACAGTCATCAGTTATTTGTTGGGAACTTACCTCATGATATTGATGAGACAGAATTGAAAGAATTTTTCACAGGTTTGTTGAATTTTAAAAATTATTGTTGAGTAAGTGTGTTAGGAAGCAGGGCTTGTTTTTAAAAGCCTCCTCTCTTTAATGTGGATTTTTTCTGTAGCTTACGATTCAGCATTGTATTTGCAACATTAAGATTAGATTGCAGACTCCAAACACAGCCTGCTAATTTATTTTTTGTTTACTTCCTTTAACGGCACTGATTGTTGCTAAGCTATACTAACCCAAAGCCTTCCAATCGCATGCAAATTGGCCATTCTTCAAAATTGAACCTAATCATTGCCAAAGGCTACTCATGTGAGACTGTTGTAATTGACTCTGATCCTGTCCTTATCTGGATCTCCAGGTACAGAAGTATGCAGGGCAAGTATCACACTGCAGGTGTTGTACTAGCTGCGAGCAGTTAAATAAGGTCTGACTTGAAGACAATACCTGCATCCTTCTGATCCATGTGGCTGCTGTAGTCCAGTGTTATTTTTGGCTGGTCACAGGTTGCATCTCTGAGGCCACTAAGGAAACCATTTTATAGAATCCCAACAATGTAGAAGGAGGCCATTTGACCTATCGGGTCTGAGCTGACCCTCCATAAGAGCACCCATCTAGGCGCACTTCCCTGCCCTATCCCCATAACGCCACCTAACCTGCACATCTTTGGAATGCGGGAGGAAACCTGAGCACCCGGAGGAAACGCACACAGACACGGAGAAAGTGCAAACTCCGTACAGTCACCCAAGGTCGAGATTGAACCCGAGTCCCTGGCACTGTGATGCAGCAGTGCTAACCGCTGTGCCACTGCATTCTGTTGCCATGCCTCTGGCACCTATTGGTTCCCGAAACAATGTTTGCCTGCAATCTTGAGCAATGCTTACATGGGTTAAAATGTATGCCATTTATTTTCTGAGCCGATTGACAGGAATATTCCAAGTCCATTGTACTATAATCTGGTCAGTGTTGGTTTATAATTGCCGACTACTTCTAGCAATAAAATGTTCATTGATACTAATAGTGAATCTCGGGCTTAGGATTTTGGTACTTAGTTATGAGTCTTAAAATATAAAGGCTAAAGGGGGAATGGTTTTATATTTATTTCCATTGTTTTAACTGCACATCAATTCGAATTTAAACTGGGTTGTTTTTCTATCTAAATGAACATAGCAGCAACATTTCTTCAGTGATTCTTTGCACTGCAAATTCGTCTGAGTGAATACTACCAAGTTGTTTGTTGAATGCCTCCTCAATTCTTGAATTGTTTGGCATGAGCATTCATCTTGTTAATGTGCAGAATAATAAGCTCTCCAGCCAGTTTCAAGCTGAGATCTGTACCCTCAAGGTTATAAACATCTTTTTGGCAAAAACTGGGGCTGGAAAGTTTGTCATTGTATAACGAATCCACACCATACAATGCAAGGCATCAATTGGTTGGAAATGTATCTGTGGAACTCTGGCATGTACAATAAAGCTGAAAGCTATAGGTATTACAATGTGGCAATTTTTTTCTTTGCAGGGTATGGCAATGTGGTGGAACTCCGTATTAACACCAAGAGTAGTGGTGGAAAACTGCCCAACTTTGGATTTGTGGTTTTTGATGATCCAGAACCAGTTCAGAAGATCCTGAGTAGCAAGGTAATGTGTGATAGGTAATGTGTAAGCTGTTCGTCCATTTCTTTACTGTTTGTTATATTTGAGTTTTAAATGGTTGGGGTATTTCCTTCCACCATCTTCCTACCTATGCTCATTTTTAAAATTATCTTTTCTATTTATCATTCATCATTAAATTTGCAGTACAGTTGTGGGAAACCTATTCCATTATAACTTTATATTTTCAAATCACAAATGTACACATCATTTTGCTTAATAACAACCAGGAGAGAGTCTGGTCTTGGTGATTTGCACAAAGTTAATCAGAAAGTGCATGGCTCTGAAACCCTTATTTATACTCCTGTGCTGCTCTAAAATTGTGTTGAAGATTATCATTATTTCACACTTGTGTCAGAGTTTTTGGGCTGATTTTTTTCTTGTCCTAATTCATGGCTAAGTAGATGGCATTGTTTTTATGAAGGAGACTGGGAAGCATTTGGACAAAACTACTTTTCTGTCTCTCTTCCCTTCCCTATAGCCCATTAAATTCCGAGGAGAGCTCCGACTGAATGTGGAGGAGAAGAAAACCCGGCCTATTCGTGACGGTGAACGTAGGGGCGATGACCGCCGAGAAAATAGACCAAGAGGACCTGGTGGACCCCGTGGTGGTCTTGGTGGTGGCATGATGCGTGATCGGGAGGGCAGGGGTGGCCTGTCCAGAGGAGGGCTAACACAGAAACCTGGACCAGGAGCTGGAAGAGGAGGTGGACAAGGAGAGCCTCGGTTCTCGGGGCCACGTCACTGAAAGCACCCTCACTGGCTATTGGTGTGAGCTGATGGTACAGATGTTCTCTCTCATGCTCTTGTGATTCAGCTTTGTTTTTGGAATGTGATTTCGACCTGTACAGATTATCATTTTTTTTCAGTACAGAACATGGCCTTTTTTTTGTTCTCGACTTGTGTAGCAGTCGTCGTCCCACAAAACATTCTGTCTGAAATTTTTATTTGTTTTAAGAAAAATGGATTTTAAAACCAGAATCTCTTTATTGAAGACAGATTCTGACTCCAGTGGATTGGGGTGACTAACAACTATGAACTGGATTTTAATACCTGCTGCCTCCCAGGAACGTGTTGGCCCTTTTGACTGAAATTTGGTGCAGAATTTTTAAATTGGAAACCAGGTTGCTTTTTGTTTTGCACAGACATCCATCTTCGGAAAAACTTGTAGCACTCTGCTATTTTTAAAGCACTCTACTTGGCACAGTGTTTTCCTAGTCAACAAAGGGAACACAGTGCTATCTGTATTTGGAATGGAACCGATGTGATCACTAAATGGTTGGTAATAAGCTGCAGTGCTGTAAACTGGCGAAAGTTATCAATTCCTGTGCAGAGCTGCTGTGCTATTAAGATCAAGAGTGGACTAATACAATAGATGTAAGTCTTCAACTTTTTTCTCTTTTTTGTTTTCATCATTGGAAGAATCTCTTTTACAGTGGGACTTTTAAAAACATTCAACTCTGGCATACTTGACATCAAGACACGTTTCCTCCGGAATTGTGAATTTTTTTTTAAAACTGTAAATTGCAGAAAAACTTTTCTGGTTTAGTTTGTATTGTAAAGCGTATGGTTGTGCCTTCTATTTATCTCTCATTCCAATCTTGGCAAAGTTGTACAAATAAATGTAGATTGCTTTATTCAATATGCACGGCTTTGTGGTATTTGTTCTGGGAAGGTGTCCATTTGGGTCGGGTGTTTGGTTGGCTGACGAGTAAAATTCTAGTGAAAATATTAAAAGCTGGGAGGTCTTGAGCTGGCCTGCATTGATTCTTAATTCAGTTCAATACTTTTTATACTGTGCAGACCAAAGTTTCTTAAAACCTTAACTCTTGAATGGTTTATTTAAAACTCAGCTGTTTCAAAAGAATCCTGGTTTACAAATGCTTTCTGTTAATACCCTGGAATGGCAAACGCAGGTCATGAACATGAATCCCGAGTCATGTAGCTGCATTTGGCTCTTGGCTATATTGGCAGTTTTACATAACAATAGTCCTGTAACAAACAGCAATAATTGCTGATGAGCAGCTTGTATGGGTCTTAGTAGTTCTTCCATTGCTTTTGTAGGAGCTTACTCCACACATGCATTGTATGTTGTTTCTGTTTCAATTGCTTGCAAAGCAATGTTTGTTCCGTTCTTTGAATAAAATGGATTTTATACCGTTTTCAACTGAGCTTCAGCTGAGTTTGCTTTTAGAATATGAAAAGTTTTCAGTTCATTGGGACGTAGCTGGCAGTTTTCAACTTGTAGGGCATGAATTGATGTGCTGAACTTGCTTTGCGTATGTAAAAACAACATTGTACTGCGCCTTTTAAAAAAATGTAGCACTCTATAGTGCCAAGATTACGAATATTTGAAGATTTTGTTCTCTGATATCTTGTACTTCCCTTTTCCACAATTGACGTAACAAGAAACTAAAATCAAAGTAGAACAGACACTAACTGACTGACAATAGTTACTTTCTTCACTAAAGCTTATTTCAAGGTTTTGTAATAGAGATGAGGGAAAGACATTACAGAAATATTGAACACTTGACAGCAACTCGTTTTTACGATTATTAGGAATGGTGCGAATAATAACCCAAACTGAGAGGAAATGCTTCAGAAACCAAAATTGAGGCTTTTTGATTTGTGGGGGAGGGAGCTATTTTCCATAATTGGTGAGTTGGTAACGAGAGCATCAACTTAAAATTGGAAGAACATATGAGAGGTAAGGAGAATTCATTTGAGCTTTTTTGAATGTGGAATGAGCAACCAGAAATAAGTGGGAAATAGCAAAATCCAGAATAAAAGGGAAATGTATAAATACTTGCTGATCCCATTAAGACTGGAGGAATTGCAGTGGGTGGAAGTGTACAGAACCGCCACAGATGGTCTCCAGTTGTGGAAAGTTCTGTGGTTCTATGTTGGGTAAAATTATGACATCAACAAAACTATGGTCTCTTACCTTGTCCATGCTGAGTTTTCTTTTTTGAAAATTCATTTTTACGCGATGTGGGCTTCGCTGGCTAGACTAGCATTTGTTTCCCATCCTTAATTGCCCTTGAGAATGTGGTGGTGAGCTGCCTTCTTGAACCGCTGCAGTCCATGTGTTGTAGGTACACCCACAGTGTTGGATTTTGACCCAGCGACAAGGAATGGTGATATATTTCCAAGTCAGGGTGGTGAGTGACTTGGAGGGGAACTTCCAAGTGGTGGTGTTCCCATGTATCTGTTGCCCTTGTCCTAGATAGTGACTGTGGGTTTGGAAGATGCTGCCGTAGGATCCTTGATGAATTCTACATACTGCTGCTACTGGGCATCGGTGTTGGAGGGAGTGAATGTAGAAGGGCTGCCAATAAAGCGGCCTGCTTTGTCCTGGATGTGGTCGAGTTTCTTGAGTGTTGTTGGAGCTGCACTTATCCAGGCTAGTGGGGAGTATTCCATCACACGCCTGACTTGTGGATGGTGGATAGGCTTTGGGGAGTGAAGATGAGTTTCCTAGCCTCTGACCTGCTCTTGTAGCCACAATAATTATATGGCTAGTCCAGTTTCTAGTCAATGGTAACCCTCTTATGTTAATTGTGGGGGATTGAGGGCTGGCGATGCCATTGAATGTCAAGGGTGATGGTTTAATTCTTGCTGGAGATGGTCATTGCCTGGCATTTGTGTGGTGCAAGTGTTACTTGCCAGCCCAGGTCTTGCTGCATTTGCACGTGGACTGCTTCAGTGTCTCAGGAGGGGTGAATGGTGCTGAACATTGAGCAATCATCGAAAATCCCCACATCTGACCTTGTGTTGGAAGGAAGGTAATTGAAGCAGCTGGAGATGGTTGGGCCTGGGACACTACCCTGAGGAATTGAGTGAACCTGTAAAATCTGGGGCAGTGATGGGAGGTGCTTTTAGTTGCAAAGAGGAGGAAAGTTGGATAGAAAATTATCATTTCTAAAGCTTCATAAATTACAGACTGACTTGAATGCGCAGCTGGCCCTGCTTGGTGCTATGGATCGAGATTTGGTTTTGGAATTTAGGATTAAAGTTGGTGTTTACGAGATATGAGGATTATTGTAGACATTTTCAGTGACTCACTAAATGCTTCCATAACCTGCACCTTCAGAACAAAATAGTTTGCTTATTAGATACAAGTGAGGCATAAATTGAATGCAGTCTTTTTTATTTGATTAAAATCATGGGAAATCTCTGGAATCATTGACTACCAGCTCCATCCAATGTCCTCGCTGTCAGAAAAACAAATTATCCACTTAAAAAAAGCATCAATTGATGACCAGCGAGCTCGCCTGATAGTCGTTTATTTTTTGACCTATTTAGGCTGGTGCAATTCCACTTTTCAATATGAAAGCTATTTAAACTTTTGTGGGGTTAATATCGAAAGAACGGGGAACCAACTATTGTTTGAAATCAAGAATGACCAATTCTCATTGTCAAGTTGAATAATGCAATGGATCAATATGCAACTTCACATAGAATATTTACAGTCATCATTCAAAGTCAAAATTTTCACTGCGAGGATGGTATTGGAACTCTTGTCATCACACCTTCCATGATAAAGGCACTTTTAGAAATTTGAATTGAGGTATTTCCAGTACATTTCTGGTGGGCAGGTAAGTAATAGTTGCTGACCAAAATGGGAATTATTCAAATGAGTTAGTGAGTGAAAATGTGAGAAAAACTAGTGGCTATGGAAAGTGTCTCATTGCCTTTTCCCTTGTAGGTAAAATAATGGTAGCTAGTCATTGCAATATTCACAGCACTAAATTGGAGTTGGTGTTTTGAAGGAATTTTGTGAGTTTGTTGAAAAAAAAATTGGAAAACATTGCTTTCAATAGCCAATACCTACATCTGTAGTTGTTGAATATTCCAATTTTCCACAAAGTTTGTGTCTCAAATATATGTCTATTAATTGTTATTGCATATTGCTATCAATTGTCACCGACTTGGGAACATGATGAAGAGAAAACCATATTTCTCTACAGTAAGGCAAACCTTCATAAACTACGATTATGAGGTAACCACTACATACTAACTAAGGATGTGTGATTTTCTGTAACATGTGGTGGACTGGTGCATCGATTTATTTAAGATGGTGTTTCTGATTTTGCTGCACTGTTTGTCCTTTTCATTAAGTGTTTAAAACCAAGAAGCCAAAATGCTTAATAAAATAACAAACTGGTTTTGGCTGCTCTAACCTCGAACATGTACGCAAATGTAATGTACTCTTCAAGCAGTTCTAGTATAAATATTGTTGCTTGAATGCAACCAGTGCAAGATTATAATTAATGGAAAGCAATGTTGGGATCATTGCCAGCAGCAGGAATGCTAGCTCGTGGGTCTGATAAGAACTCCATACATCAGTGACTGAGCTGAACACTGAATGTTTAAGAAAGCTGGAAATAGAGATGATCCTCTGAAATCTGCTCAGTAGGCTATAAGGACAAGTTGAATGAACTCCAGGTTATTCCTGTTAATAAAAGTACATGATTAAAAGAGAAATTAATCAAGTCTGGAAGATGCAGATAAGATCATGCTGCAACATTTAGGAAGCTGCTGATAATTCTTTTTATGTTTAAACCCTATAGAGAAATCTGCAGCTCGGTGGAATGATAATTCCACACAGTCAAAGGATACCTGAAGGTTGCATGATTGTAAAGGAGTGTAAACTTTATATCTAGGGCTGGAGCAGTGGTGGATGGGGATTGAAATTCAGTTGTGGATAATTTCCTGATTCTATATGGACCTACAGTCACTTAAAATAGCTTTAAAATGTGATTAGCTGATTGCTGCAGTTTACTTGCAGATGTACAATATCCTTTCTCTTTCTCACTCCCCCCCCCCCCCCCCCCCATACAAGCTGGGTGGCAAAGTATCTTGTATTCATCCAGTAGGATCCTCTACGATTCAGTCGTGACAAGGACAGACCATGAGGTTTGTAGCATGCATACAGTTACATGATATCTTGTAAATATTATCATACCACCATGTTCCCTTTTTCAATTATTGGAAATTATTACTGCTATTTGGCAATGTGCATTCAGAAAAAAGATTGCGAACAAATGAGAAGCAAATATTCTCCATGGTGTGTCATTCCAACATATTCCACTTGCACAGGGATCATGGGAGAAGCCTGGCAAATCATAAATTTAATAGATTTAAGAATACTTCAAATCCCAATGTAAATATCAGTACTTTACCTTCATGCTATTAGCCAGTGCTTAATTCACTTCTAATTCAAATGAGCAGTTCCTGAAATGATATTAGCACCAAACTACTACTTTGTTATTTGAAATGAAATGAAAATCACTTATTGTCATAAGTAGGCTTCAAATGAAGTTAAAGTAGTTGGTGCTAATATTTCAGTATTTATTTATACAGCTTAGGTTGTTGACATTTGTTGAACTCCGACATCCTCTGCAACTTGGCAAAGGTAAGCTAACCCCCTCCCCCCAGCCATCTTCTCGACCTTTGCAACCTTTGACGTGGTTGAGCACACCATCCTTCTCCAACATGCCTCCACTGTCTCCAGTGAGTGGGACTGTACACCCTGATTCTATTTTTATCTAATTGTAGCCAGCATATCACTTGCAAAGATCCCGAACTGTTACCTCTGGTATCCATTAAGAATCTGTCCAAGGAGCCTCCATTTTTTCACCTACATGTTGTACCCTCGATGAAAGTACTGCATTAGTTTTCATATGTATGCCGGTGACTTCCAGCTCTACCTCTCTTGACTCTTCTTGCTGACAAATTGACTGCTTGCCTGACATCCATTACTGGATGAACAGAAATTTCCAACAATTAAACAATGGGAACATTGAAGCCATTGTCCTTGTCATTGCTACAAATACTGTCCCTAGCTACCAACACCATTCCTGACAATCTTGAGACTACCAAGCTTTGAGCCAAAATTAATGAGATGAACTTCAGACTACACATCTACACCATTACTAAAAACGTCTATTTTGACCTTTATCATCACATGATTCAGACTGCACCTCATTTGCTGCTGATACACTCGTCCATACCTTTGTTACCTCTAGACTGGACTCCAGTGCACCCCTGGGTGGCCTCCCACATTACACCCTCTAAAACCTTTCCCATGTCCTCACTTCCATCAAGTCCTGTTCACCTGTCACTGTTGTGCTCCTTGATTCACTTTAGCTCCTCGTTAAGCATTGCCTCAATTTTGAAATTCTCATCCTTGTTTTACATTGTGCTCTCGCCCTTCGGTGTCTCTGTAATCTCCTCCAGCCCTACAACATCTTGATCTTTGTGCACATCTAATCTTGGCCTGTGCATATCCCTGATTTTAGTGTCCCATCATTGCCATTCCTTGGGTTGCCCAGGCCCTAAGCTGGGGTCCCCCCTCTAAATCCTAGCTACCACTTTCTTTTAGGTTACTCATTAAACCTAACCTCATTGATAAAGCTTTTGGCCATCTGCCCGAATATCTTCTCCAGTGGCTCAGTATCAAATTTTGCTCTACAACATTCCTGTGAAGCACTTCGGAATGTGATTGAGTTTAGCAAAATTGTCATGAGTGGACACGAGGAGATGAAATTTATTGCAGAAAAGTGTGAAGTGATGCATTTTGGTCTGAAAAATGAGAGCCAATATAAGTAAAGGATTGAGGAACAGGGAGACCTGAGGGTACATGCGCGAATCGTCAAAGGTTTGCAGGGCTGGTTGAGAAAATTATTAATAAGGCATAGGATGTTCTTGGGCTTCATAAATAGAGGCGTAAGAGTACAAAAGTGTGCAGGTTAGACAGGGATAAGGCAGGAGAGTGAGCCTTGGTAGGGTGCCCTTTCAGAGAGCTGGTGCGGACTCGATCTGTTAAATGGCCTCCTCCTGCACTTTAGGAACTCTTATGAAAAACGGAGATTTTTATGATGAACTTTGTTTTCTCAAACACTGGTTTGGCCTCAAGACGGCGGAATGTGGCGAGTAGGGGCTTTTCACAGTAACTTCACTGAATCCTACTTGTGACAGTAAGCTATTATTATTAATAACTGCAGTATTGTCCCATTCTGAACACACAACTCGGAAAGGATGTTGAGGCCTTAGTACAGAAAAGATTTACGAGAATAGTTTCACAGATGAGGGACTCGGGTTCTTCAATCTATCGGGCAACTCGAGTATTCAAGAGAAAAGGTTCAGAAGGTTTGGCACAACATCGTGGGCCGAAGGGCCTGTTCTGTGCTGTATTTTTCTATGTTTTATATTCTATGTTCTATACAATCGGACAGGGTCGAATGGTCACACGGGATGTGAAACCAACCGTTATTGAGGAGTTTCCAACACACTCAAGACGAAGGGACATAATGCGATTTCAGGGCATAAGTGGATTTGATTGAACATTCGTGAAAATTTTTTGTCACATGGTTGCTCCACTGATAGACTTGCTGAAGAAACGTCAAAAATTTCAGTGGACAGCGGACTTTCAACAGGCATTTGACTGCCTGAAAGCTGTGATAACCAATGCTCCTGTGTTCGAGAATTACAAGCGACTTCAGATTGAACTAACGTATCTGACTTTAAAGAGAAATGCCGAGACATAGAGAAATGGATGGCTCATGCAGAGACCTTCTTGTTCAAAGAGACTGTCAATCGAGAAGGATTCCAGTTGGAGGAAAAACAAAAAATGGACTATATTGTTGTACCTGTTTGCGTGTGTTGTTTTCTTTTTAAATGAAAAAGTATATTTACTGTGTGCATTTCTTAAAGGATAGTGAAAAGGTGAAAAATGAAACCATCTTGAAGTTGATGGGTTTTTCTTCTTGGGGGGGGAGGTGTCATGTGAGAGTACCTTTAAGAAATGCTTGTTTATAAATGGGTGTGTATATAAGTATCTGTAGTGAGAGTACCTTTAAGAAATGGGGATTTATTACTGCAGTGATGTCAGAGAGTGTGGGGAGCTGGGCTGTCTGTCAGCTTTTTACTTTCATTTTAGGCTGTTTGCTGCAGGGTGCGCTTTAGTTTAGTTTTCTGAGCTGGATAGCTGCAGTCATAGCCAGAAGGTGTATTAGAGTCTCTGTAATCTAAAGAATATAAATCGATCCTTTGGTGATTTAAAACTAATAATTGCTCTCAGTAGTAACTTTAAACAGATGTGCTTCTGTTAAAAGTTTTGTTTAAGTCTTATGGATGTTAAAAGGAAAGTAAGAATTACTTAGTGTTGTATTCTTTTGGGGTCATATTTGAATTGATGGTTGCTAAGAAGTTCACTATGTTTTAAAAAGGTTAACTTGAGTTCATAGAATAAACATTGTTTGCTTTAAAAAATACTTTTCCATTTCTGTTGTACCACACCTGTGGAGTGGGCCGTGTGCTCACCATACCACAATCTAGTAAAAGTTGTGGGTCAGGTGAACGCCATGATACACTTTGGGGTTTTCTAAACCCTGGCCCATAACAAATGTCTCAGAATAAGAGATTGGCCACTTAGGACTGATGCAGAGGAATATTTTCATTTCGAGGGTGGTGAACCTTTGGAATTCTCTACCCAGTGGGCTGTGGAGGCTCAGTCATTGAGTGTATTCAAGACAGAGATCGATATATTTCCAGCTAGTAAATAGATCGATGGAAGGGCCTGTACTGCGCTGTAATGTTCTATGTATGACATGGGGATTGTGTGGGAAAATGGAGCTGAAGAAGATCTGACATGATCTAATTAAATGGCAGAGCAGGCCGAGGTGCTTATTCTTGTTCCTATTTCCTTTGTTCCTATCAACAAAATGCACTGCAGCAGGTCACCACGGCATCTTTGACAGTGACTTCCAAACCCATGCCCTCTGCCACCTAGGACAAGGACAGTAGATGCTTGGGAACACCATCACCTGAAGCTTTGCCTCCGAGCCACTTGACTAGTGACTATGTCACCATTCCTTCATCACCACTATCCTTCCTCATTGCCCTATGTGTACCTACACCACAGGGACTGAGGCAGTTCGCGAAGGGGACTCACCATCACCTTCCCAAGGGCAATTAGTGATGGGCAACAAATACTGTCCGAACCAACGACGTCCACACCCCATGAAAGAATAAATAAAAACTAAGATGGGAGGCTGGCCATGGGAACATTAGAATGGGTAAGTCTGTGGATAACAAAGGCTTAGTTGAAGGTTTGAACAGAAGATGAGCTCAGACAGTGTTGGGGCTCTTGGTGGTTGAGCGGATATGGGGTGGGAAGCTCAACTTCGTCAAATGCAGAAGCAACGTTGCAAATAGTCTGACTCAGCTTCAGATAGTTGTTGAGTAGAATGATGGGAGTCAGTGGCACAGGAATGGAGTTTGTGGCAGGGACTGTCGACAATTAGAGAAATACAGCACAGAATTTTTTTTTTAGAATTTTGGACAATTTTTCATGGCCAATCCGCCCAACCTGCACATCTTTGGACTGTGGGTGGAAACCGGAACACCCGGAGGAAACCCACGCAGTCACGGGAAGGATGTGCAGACTCCGCACAGACAGTGACCCAAGTCGAAATCGAACTTGGGACACTGGAGCTGTGAAGCAATTGTGCTATCCAAAATGCTACCGTGCTGCCCTTCAGAAGTTAACCTACACTCCATTATTCTACCCTAACCCATGTACCTATCCAATAGCCGCTTGAAGGTCCCTAACGTTTCCGACTCAACTACTTCCACAGGCAGTGCATTCCATGCCCCCACTACTCTGGGTAAAGAACCTACCTCTGACATCCCCTCTATATCTTCCACCATTTATCTTAAATTTATGTCCCTTTGTAATGGTGTGTTCCACCCGGGGAAAAAGTCTCTGACTGTCTACTCTATCTATTCCCCTAATCATCTTATAAACCTCTATCAAGTCGCCCCTCATCCTTCTCCGTTCTAATGAGAAAAGGCCTAGCACCCTCAACCTTTCCTCGTATGACCTACTCTCCATTCCAGGCAACATCCTGGTAAATCTCCTTTGCACCTTTTCCAAACCTTCCACATCCTTCCTAAAATGAGGCGACCAGAACTGCACACACTACTCCAAATGTGGCCTGACCAAGGTTTTGTACAGCTGCATCATCACCTCACTGCTCTTAAATTCAATCCCTCTGCTAATGAACGCCAGCACACCATAGGCCTCTTCACAGCTCTATCCACTTGAGTGGC